>NC_057799.1:26043110-26399880 GCF_018294505.1 Triticum aestivum
GGCGGCGGCGGCGGCGGGGTGGGAGGAGAAGGGCGAGGCGAGGACGAAGTGAGTAACGGGCGGGGGGTACCTGCCGTTAGGCAAGTGCCCTCTTTGCCGTCCGCCAGCCTTTGCCGTCCGCCTTTCTGCCTCTTTGCCGTCCGCTAGCGGACGGCAAAGAGGTGGGCCGTTAGGATTTTTTCAAACGAGCGGGGGTGGGGCCACCACACTCTTTGCCGTCCGCCAGCGGACGGCAAAGATTATTTGCCGTCCGCTGGCAGACGGCAAAGACCAGGCAGATGGCAAAGAGTGTGTTTGCCGTCAGCCTTTTCTTTGCCGTCTGTTTATGTGTAGCTGATGGCAAAGAGCTTCTTTGCCGTCAGCTAGCAGACGGCAAAGATCTGGCAGATGGCAAATTAGCTGATTCCAGTAGTGTATGTTGGTAACCGACTGTTGTTCGGTGTTCCTGTTAAGATCATGGACATGACGAGGAGCTCCGGGATGGTCTTGAGGCAAAGATTGATATATGGGATAGTAGTGTTTGATCTCCGGAAGGGTTCCGGAATTCACCGGAAGGGGTTCCGGATGTCTCCCGAAATGTTTAGGTATGAGAACACTTTATTTGGGCCAAAGGGGAAAGCCTACGAGGCTTTTGGAAAGTGCAAAAGGATGTTCTGCGAAGACCAGAGGCTAGACGCCAGGAACCCTAGCGTCTAGGGGGTAGACGCCGGGAACCCTGGCGTCTAGCCCTGGAGTCCGAGTAGGACTCTTGCCTTTCGGGCAAAACCGACTTTGAGGAGGCTTTTCCTCCAAGTTTCGACCCCAGGGCTCAACATATAAATAGAGGGGCAGGGCTAGCACCCAAGAGACATCAAGAATCACCAAGCCGTGTGTCGGCAACCCCGTCCCCTCTAGTTTATCCTCCGTCATAGTTTCCGTTGTGCTTGGCGAAGCCCTGCGGAGATTGTTCTTCACCAACACCGTCACCACGCCGTCGTGCTACCGAAACTCATCTACTACTTCGCCCATCTTGCTGGATCAAGAAGGCGAGGACGTCATCGAGCTGAACGTGTGCTCGGTACTTGATCGGGACGGATCGTGAAGGTGTACGACTACATCAACCGCGTTGATAAACGCTTCTGCTTTGCGATCTTCATGGGTATGAAGATGCTCCCCCCCTCTCGTTGATATGCATCTCCTAGATAGATCTTGCGTGATCGTAGGAATTTTTTTGAAATTGCATGCTAGTTCCCCAACAGTCCCGATCTGAAACCAAATGGTAAAGGAAAAAGAGCTGCAGAAGAGGAGGAATTTACTAAATATGATGTCCAGGTTTGTTGCAATGCCATCTTTCTTATGTTTTTTTTCTAACTGTTTGTTTCGGTATAGTACATACATGTTCAAGAAAATGAAGGTGAGACTGCAAACAATATATTAGCTGTGGATGAAGATACTCATTTGTCAAATATGATGAATCAAGTAAATCACCTTCATAATTCTTAACTTGAATTTTCATTAGATATCCTTTTTATATGTATTTTTCATTCCTGAATTGCAGTTTGAAGCAAGTAAAATATGTGAGATACAACATGATCATATGCCTTAGGAGTCACAGTTTGTTGCTGCCCATCGAGATAACCTTCCAGAAAAAAGGAGAGTGACCACTACAACAACTAGAGGAAGGTCACTTGGACTTAAAAGGGGCAAATCAACTAGGGGTGGAAACATAGGCAATGCTGCAAGTTCTCAAGCAGAGGGAAGAGGAGCTACTCCTATTGCGAGAGGTTCAGTTTGAAACATAGGAAGAGGAGCTACTCCCATCCGGAGAGATTAGTTTCAAACAGGTAAAGGGGAGCTACACCTATGGGGAGAGGTTTCTTGTCAAACGGAGGAAGATAATCTACAGGAAGGGGAGAGTCTACACTAACACATCCCTTTACAATATGTGCTTTTGCAGGGGAGGCCACACTCATCAACAAAATGTCCATCGGGAACATGGTGGCACCTAGAGGTCATTGATAAGATTAGCTTCATATGTGAAGCATGCACCCGGTAGTCCCATTTTGGTTTCAAACAGATCTTGTTAAGATCATTGTGTGAGATTAGTTAGATGATCTTGAAAGATTAGTTTTCATGGTGATCCGTCTCCAACGTATATATAATTTTTGATTGTTTCATGCCATTATATTATCAATCATGAATACTTTCCATACAATTTTATATCATTTTGGTGGACTAACCTATTAACTCAGTGCCTAGTGCCAGTTGTTGTTTTCTGCTTATTTTTGGTTTTCCAAGAAATCTGTACCAAATGGAGTCCAAACGATATGAAACTTTTTGACAATTTTTCTGGACAAAAGAGACCCCAGAAGCTTCGGGAGGAGACCAGACGACAAATGAGGAAACGGCAAGGCAACAGGGCGCTCCCAAGGGGTGGGTAGGCGTGCCCTGTTGCCTTGTGGGTCCCACGTGGCTCCGTCTGACCTAATTTGACTTCTATAAATTCTCAAATATTGGGAAACCCCCAGAGAGCCACCTGAAACAATTTTTCCAATGCTGCAAGCTTCTGTTCTTCCATGAACCCATTTGGAGGCCTTTTCCGGTACTTGGTCGGAGGGGAAATCGATCATGGAGGGCTTCTACATTAACCTTGTTGCCCTTCCGATGATGTGTGAGTAGTTCACCACTGACATACGGGTCCATAGCTAGTATCTAGATCACTCCTTGTCTCTCTTTGATCTTCAATACAATGATCTCCATGGAGTTCTATCCGATGTAATCTTCTTTTGCGGTGTATTTGTTGCGATCCGATGAATTGTGGGTTTAGATCAGATTATTCATTGAAAGTAATTTAGTCTTTTTTGAACTTTATTATGCATGATTGTTAGAGCATTGTATTTTCTACGATCTATCTGTTTGGTTTGGCCAACTAGATTGATTTATCTTCATGGGAGAGGCGCTTTGTAATGGGTTCAATCTTGCGGTGTCCTCAGCAAGTGATAGGAGGGGTAGTGAGGCACGTATTTGTATTTGTATTGTCCTCACACCAATTGATTGGTTTTATTCTGGCTACATCGTGTCATCTTGCTTAAAATGTTACTCTGTTTGTCATGAACTTAATACATAGATGCATGCTCGATAGCGAACGATTAGTGGAGTAATAGTAGTTCAAGCAGGTAGGAGTCTGATACGTCTCCAACGTATCTATAATTTTTTATTGTTCCATGCTGTTATATTATCATTCTTGGATGTTTTACAATCATTTTATAGCAACTTTATATCATTTTTTGGGACTAACCTATTGACATAGTACCTAGTGCCAGTTGATGTTTTTTGCTTGTTTTTTTACTTCGCAGGAAATTTATATCAAATGGAGTCCAAACGCAATGAAACTTCTTGAAGAATTTTTATGGACCACAACACCCAGGATGGGCCAGAGAATTACCAGAGGGGTGCCCCGAGGGGGGCACAACCCACCTGGGCATGCCTGGGGGCCCTGGCACCCCCTGGTGGGTTGTGCCCACCTTGGTGGCCTCCCGCACCGCCTCTTCGCCCTATAAATTGTCAAATATTCCAGAAACCCTCGGGGTAACCCCAGATCAGAAGTTCCGCTGCCGCAAGCCTCTGTAGCCACAAAAAACCAATCTAGACCCTGTTCCGGCACCCTGCCGGAGGGGGAAATCATCTACGGTGGCCACCTTCATCATCCCGACAGCCACCATAATGAGGAGGGAGTAGTCCACCCTCGGGGCTGAGGGTTTGTACCAGTAGCTATGTGTTTAATCTCTCTCTCGTGTTCTTGAGATGTCACGATCTTGATGTATCGCGGGCTTTGTTAATATAGTCGGATCATATGGTGTTTTACCCTCTCTATCTTGTGATGAATTGAGTTTTCCCTTTGAGATTTCGTTTTATCGGATTGAATACTTTTATAGATCTGAGAACACTTGATGTATGTCTTGCTATGAATACCGGTGGTGACAAATATGGGGTATCATATTGATTAACTTGATATGTGTTTTGGCACTCAACTCGCGCATTCCCGAGGTGACATTGGGGTAATCTATGCATAGGGGTTGATGCACGTTCTCGTCTTCGTTTCTCCGGTAGAATTCTTGGGGCACTCTTCGAGGTTCTTTGTGTTGGATTGAGTATTATGA
This sequence comes from Triticum aestivum, assembly GCF_018294505.1. NCBI lineage: Eukaryota > Viridiplantae > Streptophyta > Magnoliopsida > Poales > Poaceae > Triticum > Triticum aestivum. The sequence goes on from NC_057799.1 coordinate 26,047,250, forward strand.
ATCTGAAATTGTTTGATGCATATCGCATAATCAACTCACGGATACTCGCAGTGACATTGGAGTATCTAGGTGACATTAGAGTTGGTTGATGTGTATCATATGGTGTTATTTTAGTACGAACTCTTGGTTAGATTGATCAGAAAGAATAGCTTTGTGTTATTTTAGTATGAACTCTAGGATAGATTGAGCGGAAAGAATAGCTTTGAGGTGGTTTCGTACCCTACAAACAATTTCTTCTTATGTTCTCTACTAGATAGGAACTTTGGAGTGATTCTTCATCGCACGTTGAGGGATAGTTATATGATCCAATTGGATTAGCATTGTTGAGAGATTGCACTAGTGAAAGTACGGACCCTAGGCCTCATTTTCAAGCATTGCAATACCGTTTGTGCTCCGTTTTATCAATTGCTACCTTGCTGTTTTTTATTGTTCCTATCACAAAAATCAATATCTACTATCATTACTACGCTTTTATTACCATCTCTCGCGGAACTAGTGCACCTACACAATTTACCATTGTATTTGGTGTGTTGAGGACACAAGAGACTTTTTATTATTTGGTTGCAGGTTTGTTTGAGAGAGACCATCTTCATCCTACACCTCCCATGGATTGATAAACCTTTGGTCATCCACTTGAGGGAAAATTGCTACTGTCCTACAAAACTCTGCGCTTGGAGGCCCAACACGAGTCTACAAGAATAAAGTTGCGTAGTACACAACAAGCTCTTTTTTGGTGCCATTGCCGGGGAGGTTAGGTAAGTGGCACTCACACCCCGTCAACGAAGCTCTTTTCTAGCGTCGTTGCCGGGGAGGTGAGTGCTTGAAGGTATATCTTTAGATCTTGCAATTGAATCTTTTAGTTTCATGTTTTATCACTAGTTTGGTTTATAAAAGGAAAACTACAAAAAAATGGAATTGAGGTTGCATCATATTATTCATCTTTATAATGTCTTTCGCGAAAATGATGGAAAGGAAAATTGTGCTCAATTGATAGAAGTAGAATCCTATAAAATGTTTGACAAAAAATCTTTGAATGATGAGCGTGATTGCAATGCTGTTGGTATGAATTCTTTGAATATCCTTGATGCTAATGATATACAAAGCCATAAGCTTGGGGATGCTATGTTTGATGAAGATGATATTTTTAGTCCCCCAAGATTTGATGTGCAAATTTGTTATAATGATTGCATGCCTCCTATCTATGATGATTATTGTGATGACATCTATGCTATAAAGAATAATGATAACCATGAAACTTGTCATCATGATTTTTATTTTCAATTGGATTATGCCAATCAAATATCTCATGATAGTTATTTTGTTGAGTTTGCTCCCACTACTATGAATGAGAATAAATTTGCTTATGTGGAGAGTAATAAAATTTCTATGCTTGTGGATCATGAAAAGAATGCTTTATGTGATACTTATATTGTTGAATTCATTCATGATGCCACTGAAAATTATTATGAGAGAGGAACATATGCTTTTACATATCTCAATAATATCAAGTTTCCTCTCTATGTGATGAAAGTTTTGAAGTTATGCTTGTTTTGCCTTCCTATGCTAGTTGATTCTTGCTCCCATAAATTGTTTGCTCACAAAATCCCTATGTATAGGAAGTGGGTTAGACTTAAATGTGCTAGTCATATGCTTCATGATGATCTCTTTATGTTTCAATTCTTATCTTCTATGTGAGCATCATTGAAATCATCATGCCTAGCTAAAAAGGCATTAAAGAAAAGCGCTTGTTGGAAGACAACCCAACACTTTTACCTACAGTTTTTGTGTGTTCACACGATTAAGCTACTGTATTAATCATGTTTTATAGCTTTTGTTTCAATAAAGTGCCAAGTAAAGCCTTTGGGATAGTGTGGATGATAGTTGACTTGATTATGTGCAAAAACAGAAACTTTTGCGCTCAGTCCAGGAATTTTCAAAATTCACTGGAACGTGGTTTTGGTCTGAATTTTTTAAAGGTGATAGATATACAAATTCCTTAAGTTGAACTAATTTTTCAGAATTTTTTGAGTCAGGGAAGTATGGATCTTCTTGCACCATTTATAGACTATCCTGTTTACACAGATTGCTGTTATGTTTGCATATGTTTGCTTGTTTAATGGTTCTATTTGATGATAGGAATATTAAATATGCAGAGGCATTTAGTAGGCAATGTTAAATAATAATTTTAGTGATTTGCTACAGTAGAGAATGATAAGGTTTTGCATTGATTTATACTAACTTATCTCACGAGTTCTTGTTGAGTTTTGTGTGGTTGAAGTTTTTGAGATTCAAGAAAACCGTGATATGAGAGGAATTAAGTATACACAAAAGCTCAAGCTTGGGGATGCCCAAGGCATCCCAAATTAACATTTCAAGAAGTCTCAAGCATCTAAGCTTGGGGATGCCCCGGTAGGCATCCCACCTTTCTTCTTCAACAATTATCGGTTAGTATCGGTTGAGCCTAAGTTTTTGCTTCTTCACATGAGTTGTGCTATTCTTGGAATGTCATTTTGTTTTGTTTTGCTTGCTGTTTTAATAAAAAACTTAGATCTGAAAGTTTTTAAATAAGAGAGAGTCCTCAAATAGCTACCCATTTACATAACTACTCGCTTGATCTTCACTTATATCTTTTTGGAGTAGTTTGTCATTTGCTCTAGTGCTTCACACTTATCTTTTTGAGCACGATGTGCTTTAAATTTTTTGAAGAAAAACTCTCATGCTTCACTTAGATTTATTTGAGAGTTAGTGTATTTTTGAAGAAATTCTCTCATGCTTCACTTATATTATTTTGAGAGAAGAAAATTTTTATGCTCATGTTCTTCACTTAAATTTGTTTTGAGCTTATCAAAAGAAACACATGAAACTAGTCCCAAAGTGATAGATATTCAAGACGGATATAATAAAAACTTTCATGAAGATCATTGGACAAATTAAACTTGATTCTTTGTAATAGTTTTGCGATATGATGATATAATATGTGAGTCAGGTTGATGAGTAATTGTGCTTTGGTAATAATATTGGTGAGGTTTGTGATTCCCTATGCAAGCACGAAAGTCAATAGTTATGCAATGAAATTACATCCTACTCGTGGTGCATTATTCGGTGTTAGTTATGCTTAATGCTCGCTTATGAGATTTTTCATTTCTTGGTTGGATGCTTCTCAATCTTTTTGCTAGCCTTCAATTGTACTAAGTACGAATACTACTTGTGCATCCAAAATCCTTAAACCCAGTTTTGCCATATGAGTCCACTATACCTACCTATATGCGGTACTTTCGTGCCGTTCTAAGAAAATTTGTATGTGCCATCTCTAATCTTCAAAATAAATTTCCTTTTTGTGTGCTCGTACGGCTCATGAAACGGTAGGGGGTGGCTGATATTTTTCCATGCTAGATGTGTTATTCTCAAGATGAGTGTTTATTTACTTGTCATTGCACGAGAGTACGGAAAAGGTATTAGGGATGCCCAGTCCCAAAATGAAAAATGAATTTACTTTATGTTGTCAAATAATAAATTCCTTGGAAAGTGTTGGTATGGACGGCACCCGTGGATTTGGTTAGCCTTGGAATGTGAAAGTATATATGGTGAAAAAGGAATAAACTTTATTTTCTGTTTGGGAACCGCCTATGATATATCTAGCATGGAAAGTATTGGCCGGGAACTACTCGATCATTTCCGTTGACAGGAAAGGCATGCCACCCAAAAAATTTATCTCTCAATTTCCTCTTTGAGCTCTGGCACCTCTACAAATCCCTACTTCCCTCCGCGAAGGGCCTCTCTATTTACTTTATGCAATTTTTATTTTTATTTGAGTAGTCTCCATTTCTCCCATAAAGCACCAACTAAGGGGCACTATGATCGTACTTGAGCATTGGGTGTAGCTAATATGCGAGTGTGTTTCATGAATGGATCAATGATTGAGCATAATGGGCTAGGGATAACTTGCTTTAGTGTTGATATTTTGAAATACATGGTTGCTTGTTGATATGCTTGAGTATTGAAATCTTGATGTCAAAACTAGACTATTGCCTTGAACCATATAAAATTCCAAATGTCCATGCTACAAAAGAAAAGAATATATGATGAACATCTTAGGCAACATTCCACATCAAAAATTCCGTTTTTATCATTTACCTACTCGAGGACGAGCAGGAATTAAGCTTGGGGATGCTGATACATCTCCAACGTATCTATAATTTTTCATTGTTCCATGCTGTTATATTATTATTCTTGGATGTTTTACAATCATTTTATAGCAACTATATATCATTTTTTGGGACTAACCTATTGACATAGTGTCCAGTGCCAGTTGTTGTTTTTTGCTTGTTTTTTTACTTCGCAGGAAATCAATATCAAACGGAGTCCGAACGCAACAAAATTTTTGGAGAATTTTTATGGACCAGAACACTTAGGATGGGCCAGAGAAGTACCAGAGTGGTTCCCCGAGGGGGCACAACCCACCTGGGCGCGCCTGGGGGCCCAGGCGCGCCCTGGTGGGTTGTGCCCACCTCGGTGGCCTCCCGCACCGCCTCTTCACCCTATAAATTGTCAAATATTCCAAAAACCATCGGGGTAACCCTAGATCAGAAGTTACGCCGCCGCAAGCCTCTGTAGCCATGAAAAACCAATCTAGACCCCGTTCAGGCACCCTGCCAGAGGGGGAAATCATCTCCGGTGGCCATCTTCATCATCCCGACGGCCACCATGATGAGGAGGGAGTAGTCCACCCTCGGGGCTGAGGGTTTGTACCAGTAGCTATGTGTTTAATCTCTCTCTCGCGTTCTTGAGATGTCACGATCTTGATGTATCGTGGGCTTTGTTAATATAGTCGGATCATATGGTGTTTTCCCCTCTCTATCTTGTGATGAATTGAGTTTTCCCTTTGAGATTTTTCTTTATCGGATTGAATACTTTTATAGATCTGAGAACACTTCATGTATGTCTTGCTATGAATACCCGTGGTGACAATGTAGTATCATATTGATTCACTTGATATGTGTTTTGGCACTCAACTCGTGCATTCCCGAGGTGACATTGGGGTAATCTATGCATAGGGGTTGATTGACGTTCTCGTCTTTGTTTCTCCGGTAGAAATCTTGGGCCACTCTTCGAGGTTCTTTGTGTTGGATTGAGTATTATGAATCTGAAATTGTTTGATGCATATCGCATAATGAACTCACGGATACTCGCGGTGACATTGGAGTATCTAGGTGACATTAGAGTTGGTTGATGTGTATCATATGGTGTTATTTTAGGACGAACTCTTGATTAGATTGATCGGAAAGAATAGCTTTGTGTTATTTTAGTACGAACTCTAGGATACATTGATCGGAAAGATTAGCTTTGAGGTGGTTTCATACCCTACAAACAATTTCTTCTTATGTTCTCTACTAGATAGGAACTTTGGAGTGATTCTTCATCGCACGTTGAGGGATGGTTATACGATCCAATTAGATTACCATTGTTGAGAGATTGCACTAGCGAAAGTACGGACCCTAGGCCTCATTTTCAAGCATCGCAATACCGCTTGTGTTCCGTTTTATCAATTGCTACCTTGCTGTTTTTTATTGTTCCTATCACAAAAATCAATATCTACTATCATTACTACACTTTTATTACCATCTCTCGCTGAACTAGTGCACCTATACAATTTACCATTGTATTTGGTGTGTTGGGGAAACAAGAGACTTTTTATTATTTGGTTGCGGGGTTGTATGAGAGAGACCATCTTCATCCTACACCTCCCACGGATTGATAAACCTTAGGTCATCCACTTGAGGGAAAATTGCTACTATCCTACAAAACTCTGTGCTTGATGGCCCAACATGAGTCTACAAGAATAAAGTTGCGTAGTAGACATCAGAGTCGGTCTACTTGTCACGGACGTGATGCCTATATACATGATCATTGCCATTAATAATGTCGTAAATATAGGCTTTTCTATCAATTGCCCAACAGTAATCTGTCTACCCACCGTATGCTATTGTTTTGAGAGAGAAGCCTCTAGTGAAAATTGTGGCCCCCGGGTATACCTTAATCATATTACTAAAATAAAAAATACCTTGCTGCAATAATTTACTTTTCTTTTTATCTATCTACCACTACCAGATTTAATCCTTGAAACTGACAAGTTCAAGAGGATTGACGACCCTCTTGCCCGCCTTTGTGCAAGTATTTGCTCTGTGTGTGCAGGTGTTGTTCACTAGGATTTGTGTGGTTCTCCTATTGGTTCGATAACCTTGGTTCTCACTGAGGGAAATACTTATCAGCTACTATATTGCTTCACCCTTCCTCTTCGGGTAAAATCCCAACACAGCTCACAAGTACCACATGTCAGGATGTCTAAAACTATTTATCATTGTAGCAAACTTAATGCCAGGAACCTATTTATCAGTTTCAATGACATATGCCAGTTTTCCGGATCTTCCCATTTTGCAGCAATCTTGATCTTGCCATGATCATAGCTCATTTCTATCAAAATGAAATACTACAATATTTCATCCCATTGTTGACAATTCAACGAGGCACAACAAGATATGTTGAAATAGATAGGAGCATTGCATTACTTTCGAACTTTACCAGTCTAAACAACCAGCAGTACACTCAAACATTACTTTGTCAAAGCCATTGCAAACATGAAAACAAAGAAAACAACTACAAAAGCAAAATAAAGCTCCTTCCTATCCCTCCTCTTCAGTTCTTCCTTGTGCATCTTCTACATTATCTTCTTCTCAAATTCTAACTTCAGGATCTTGCTCTCCATATCTTTCTCCTTTTTTAGGAGCTGCATCTTCTCACTTGCAAGATCAGTGATAACTACTCTAGCCCTTCCATTCCACTCTTTGTCAAACCATTTCAGATAACCACATGCTTTATGGTCCTGCAGTCATTTCAAATTTCGTCAGATTTACATTTTCAAATAACAATAAGTTTCAGGTTAACCAATATTGCATTACCTCATATGGGCAACCAAAGAACCTTATGCCCATGTCTTGAATATCACTGCAGACACACCGAGCATGTGTTTTCTAGGGACAACAAATCTCTTTTCAATTCGTCTCCAAACCATTGAATTCAGGATCAAATTCGTAGCTAGGCATCACATTGAACATTCGTTGCATCATCCTCCTAAAATAATTTCAGTGCAAAGGACTATCTCAAATCCCACCCAGAAGACAAGACAGGCAACTGACTGACATTGCAAAAATGAAAAATTACCTTCACAACGTCGCCCCGGTACGCAATCGCGGTCACCTTCCACTCGCCGTCGTCGAACGCCACATTGCTGGGCACCGGCCGACCAGACCCAAGCACTGGACCTCGCCCCCAGCCATCACCGACGAGAGCTGGTCCGCGGCTATCAGTAAAATGGCAGAGAGATCAATGCCGACGCCTCCCAAGCTGACGCTGCTAGCCCGACGGGCGTGACGACGCTATCGCCCAGAAATTCGTCGGCCTAGGCTTTGAGAGAGAGAGAGAGAGGCAGGGGAGAGGGGAATTGTGTTCTTCGACTGGTCTGGCGGGGGGGGGGGGGGGGTGGGTTACGTGCAAATATAGCAACACCACGCGCCATGGAAGAACATACAGGGGGTTAGCGTGCCGCGCGGCGGCTCCTGCCGTCCTCTCAGCTATTTTTGTACTAAACTGAGGGCACTACACAAGTTTATGGTTTATGCAGCCGCTTTTCGTGTGTGCGAGATTGTGGACTCGAGTGGACAAGTTTGTGTACCATTGGTGCAATTTACTCAGCTGGGCCAAGAGAAAATACCTGTAAATTCATAATAATGTGTTTTTTGTGTGCCTGAGTTGGGACAAGCTTGGGATTTTAGGGTTCGGCTTTTTAAAGCATGGCGAGAAAAAATATTACTTGGGGCTTCGGGCCATTACCACAGGTTAGGCTCGGGCTGCTGAAGTGCATACATTGTGGGCTTATTTTTGGCACGGGCCTTGCACAAGCACCTCAGGCTTTTGCAAATCCGGCCCAAAGCCCGGCCTGACCCGAAGAATGACCAGGTTTTGTCACGGCGTTGCCTCCATTGCGCGTCGTCGCTGTCCGCCGGCTCAATGAGCATGAATCAAGTACAAATTCCATAGTCAAGAAGTCGACTACAATTTCGAGAAATAGTTGGCGATATATAACTGAGTTCATATAATATACTAGTGTGTGCCAAAAATCCCGCACTGGTCCGGCTATGCTCGCATAAAGTAATCTACAGGAGATTCTACAAGTGGCAACGTCTGAATAATTTACATGTTCATTTAGGTGCATATATAAGATCCATTGATCGGTCTTAAAGCAGCTTTGTGTGGGTTATATTCTCTCTCGTGGACGGTGGACCATTTGTTAACCGTACGCGGGCAAGCTAAAAAATGAGCTTCGCAATGAATAGTCTCTCTCCACGATTAATCTATCACTGTAGTTCTGTCGGATTCAGACCAAAGCAGATGGATGACTAATTATTAACACCAAACGGGTCACATCAACACATATTATATGTGTGCATAAAAAACCATGTGAATATATGTGATGCGGTTGGATCCATCTAACTTTGGGAGTGCTTCCTGTGGTGCTATCACCAAAGAGGAACGGGTGTATGTACCCTATACGCATTGGAATGTTTGTTCGTAATGCATGATTAGTCCAACGCAAAGGTAGCTACACAGGCTTAGCTTCGCATATGTCTAACCTATCCTATATACATCAACAAAGAGGAACGGGTGTACTACCCATCTCACATATCAAATGCTTTGAATACTGACTTCATAATGGACGGATGTGTTTTGTAAATTAACCTATTATTAAAGAATGTGACCTAGCTTAACTTAGCGCATGACAATGCATAAGTACAAACCTAGTAGATTATATGAGTGTTTTATTCAAAGAATTGAATACATATTAATTGATATGCATGTCAAGTGGACATATATATTTGTAAAAAGGGTGTGACAATCATTTTTGATGTGACAAGGGTAGGTATAGTCCAAACCAAGTCTCTTTTGTCAATATTGTAGTTCGCAATCCTTCTAAAAAAATAGATCTTATTTTAGTTCTTACCTTTTAGACCTTAATATCATTATTATTTTGCAGATGTTGCAGAGCACACAAGGTAGACAATCAGGTGACACAAAAACTAATGTCATTAATGATATATAAGTACAACGAACATGATTAATATACAAAATTAGAAAAAAAGTATATCTACAGACTCAAAATTATTTGTATTCATTCATAAACTAATATATCATCACACTTTATGCAGTCTTGGACATACGATATCGTCCAAATATCATGCTTTAATATTTTCTTGAAATATTTCTATTTTAAGCAAACACCCACCCACACAGGAACAAAATTCATGTCACAATTTGTAGTATAATATTGTGTTATTTTATTTGATTTTTAGTGACATTATTCAACTTCCCATTTCATCTAGTTTGCATCTTATTAACTCTTTGCTTCTATTTAAATTTCCAAATAGTATTACACACTTCCCATTTCTAAATAATTCCCGGGTTTTTTTCTCCTTCCAATGTCTTTATTCAAGCTTTAACTTGAAATTCGGAGTATATGGTGACTCATCTGTTGTTTTTATATCCTACAGCAAATTTGGACCATAATTATGGAGGGTAATTAGCACTAATGTATGTATCTTAAAGGAGTGTATAGCATGGTTATATTATCTATTTGCTAATGTGCTAGAACACAAATTTGTACGTATCTTTGGATAACAAATTAGTTTTGGATGATTTAAGACTTAAGTTCCAATAAGGCCAAAAAAGTGTTGCAATCATTTAGATTATTTTCCATGTTGAAGCGTATAGCCTCATTGAACAAAGCAGCATATCAAATGATAAGCATTCTCCTTTTAGCAAAAGTACATGCCATCTATATGTTTTGATATGCAAGTTAAGAAAGTGTTAACTTGATGACCCTTGCATGGTTAATTAAGACATGCATCAAGCAGCCGGGCCCATAGTTCCACCAAAAAGAACATATCTCTCTCGTTTGCCTGCAAGGAAAAAATATGTCATTTGAGGAATCCTTCTTGGATTACTATTCAGGCCATCTCTTCTCAACGTCATGTCCAAGACCGGCCACTTTGGCAATCATTAGCACCACTATAACATAATAACGCCCAGGGAGACGGCGCAATGTCCTCGCGTCTCATCAACAAGCAATTTTATTAAAAACACATTGAAGTTGTCATCCATCTCAAGACAGAAACTTAACACACAGTGCTATTTAGGTGAGTGAATAAGAATAGCATTTGCTGAAGTGTTGGGTTCCATATATTTATATAATGATATTACTATATGGTTTTATCTTTTGGTTGATGTGGTGGTTAAGCAGTTAATTGCTATTGCTACTTGTAATTAAAGAATTGAGGACTGCGCCGGCCGTTGTTAGGTCATACATGCATTCATAGCTTGCCTCTTTTTGACGCCGCAAGTGTCTTAGCAGTGTCTTACACTTGTCCGATGCATTAGTTCTTTATGTGTCATCCGTCAACTTTTTGTCAGGAATTGCATGGAAAAATATAGTTGAAGAACTCCAACGTTGTTTACAAGTATCTAAGGAGATGTTGTTAGGTGAGAATTCATAGATATGGGAAGATAATAATGATTTGATCACTAATCAGTCAGCATATCTCATTCCTTTAATCTCCGAGAGCTAGCTAGATTCCCATGCAGGTGTAGGCTTGGATGGATGGAGCAGATATGTGGGCCCATCAAAGGATGCTCCATCACCAAGTTGAGATCATGCATATGCACCGCGAGTCGCGTCGATCGATCGGCTTTAGGCGCGTGGTTGGCCGGCGTTATTCTGTTCGTGAACAAATCCATTTGATCAGCAACTAACCCCAGATCGGACAAACCATGACGATCGACGTGACGGCTGAATCTGATAGATGTTGATTTTGCAAAGCTTACCGACAAAGCATATATGTGTGGCAGCGACTGGCAGGGTAAATTGATTTAGATCCATTTATTGGAGGCTACCTTTTCACAAAACTCTGGCCCATCCATCGGCTACAATTAATGTTTTTCAAGAAAGAAGACAAACGTTAACTATGTATTCCTACTTTCTAATCTACCACTGAAAAAAGTAGTAAAACACTTTTTTGGTTCATCAAGTTGGTAATTAAGTCATACCCAACTTCATCTCAAAAAGTCATACACAACTTGATTATCACAATACATACAGTACCACACTTTGTAGCTACTCCTTCTCTAACTAGACAGGAATATTTACCTACCGTACCAGCAGACCCGACAAGCATGCATGGGCAGGCACCATGTGCCCGACTTGACTTGATGCAGCGATACACTTTCAATTACGTGGCCGGCGTTGATTAATCTATCTACATCACCGTAAGAACATAAACCCTAGTGACTAGGAAGTAGCTATCCCATTAGCGGCGCCTCAGACAGTACGTGGCTACCAGCTAGAAATAGAAACTTCTCTTGGCCGGTGCAACTTTTCTCCATCCCTTTATTGACCTTGCAGTGCAAGCTTATTAGTGAACAGCTTTGTGTTGCTTTCATCAGTTGGATTGGAGAGATCACAACATAATCAAGTTAGTTAAGAACACAAGGGTAAGCTAGCTAGGTATCTAAAGGATACGTTGCGTGATCTCCTCTCCTTTAATTGCGATGATGTGTAGGACCCATGACTTCTTACTTAACCCATGCATGCGTCGATATCAACATTTCTTCTTGTGTTTTGTTAACATGTCTAGTGCAAGAGCGGCGGGGAAAGGTGACCATGGATTTGCCATTGTTTGTAGCTCTGTACCCACTATCTTTGGTATGGGCCGCATGCACCCAGGTGATCCTTTTTTGGTCGTCAGAGATGCCCATTTCTGGAGTGGATCGATCAGTGTAGAGGCGTTCAGAAATATTTTAAGGCCTGTAAAGGAGGAACCAAGTGCTGATTCCAAAGTGGAATTGTATATAAGTAAGTCTATGTATGTTCTCTCACTTTTTTCCTCACTCTTAAGACATTTTTTTCCGTCTCGAGCTTCATAGTGAAAATACTAGGTCTAAACCTAGTTGACTATACCTGACAATAGCGATGATTCTATGTGTGAACTGAACTTGCGCAGTCCAGGTTAATTAATATACAACCCTTTCCCCTTGCAAAAAAAAAATACTCCTTGTTGAAAGCGAGTATTGATGATTTTATGTGGTTACCTTGTTGAAAGTATTGTTCAGATTTGTATAAACTTAATCTTCAAGGTGAAAAACAGAATCTGACCTTTGGTGACTGGATCCGACACCGGCGATGTTTGAGCGTCGTTCTCTCTTTGGAGGCGTTGTTGCTGCAAAAAAATTCTCATTGTCCTTGTGAGTTAAGAGATGGTTGGTGCGTATGTTCGTTTTTTATAGTCCGACGTCTTTGTTTTGATCAGTTCTGAGTTTTTTCTTTTTATCCTCTCTTTTTTCTCTACCTAGGCATAGTTTCGGTCTCGTATGACTTTAGTCTTTGCCGAGGCATGGTTGTGTGTGCATGTGTGTTGGTTGTGTGCACCCTAATCATGCGGAGGCTGGGTGTGTCCTCATTCTATTTCTATCCCCTTGATGATTCATTTTGAGTCAATAAAATCCATCATTTATTGTAAAAAAAACGTCCAAAGGTGACATTTAGGCGTGACTTATTGGGACTCGAAGGAATATGCATAACTTTGCAATTATTGGCCAAGTAAATATACACTGCCCTTATCCAGAGTAACGCCTTAATCAATATTAAGCTTTATTGGAAACTAAAAGTGCCGCTTAAGGTAAGCACAAACAGGTGATTTTAAACGGGGGGAAATATAGCTAAATGAAAATGAGCATGTGGCAAACATAGTCGTTTTTGTCATAAAAAGGATGAAATGATGAAATGCCTTTTCTTTCAGTGTATGTTTCTCTTGTACTCCCTCCGTTCCTAAATATTTGTCTTTTTAGAGATTTCAAATGGACTACCACATACGGATGTATATAGACATATTTTAGAGTGTAGATTCACTCATTTTGCTTCGTATGTAGTCACTTGTTGAAATCTCTAGAAAGATAAATATTTAGGAACGGAGGGAGTACTTCATTTCGTATCATTCATGATACTTAACGCGGTTTACTGAATAAGTTTGGGAGCTGGCTGCATGGGGGTATTGATGTGAAACAGACGAAACTTATTATAGCGGGGTAGCAAAAGTTTCTTGTCATTGTGGCTATGTAGAACTGGTGTGGTCTTTGGTAAAAGAACAATGATTAGTTTTTCTAGCAGGTTATTTACTCAATCAGAACATCACTTTTTTGTGAAAAGCCGACATTGAAAGTTCGATACCTTTGAGCTGCATGATGTTTTATAGCACAACAATGTGGTATTTGAAAGAGAGAAAAAGTCATAGTATTGGTTCAAATATTTTTTTTGTGGGGTGGTTCACATAAAATTAATTCCGAACAAGTATACAAGCACCAGCTGGGCCAAATTGTTTGTTCGCCTCAGTACCTCAGCCTATTGGGTATTGGGCCTTGCTTGATCAACCACATGCCACATGCGAGAGATAGCACAGCACCGCACACGCTTGCAAGCCACGTTGTTCCTCCCGTCAGTGTCAGTCCACATGTTTACTGTTGTATCAGACTTTTTTCAGACTGCTACAGTATCAACCATAAACTAATATTCTTCTAGAAAAGGCATACTACCGAGTGCACAGGCAGATGTATTAATTCCACCTTCGCGATCTGATTACGTTTCTGCGATCACAAATCCGTATCGACCACATAATATAATATAGCAAAAGATAGAATATGAATCAGACCTTTAAGCCCATCAGATCACGCCCTCTGTTTTCTGTCCACTTTTCACTGCACGAATAGGTTCAGAGATAATGCTCATGCATGATGCATCATCCTATGAACTACTACCAAGTTGCACTTATTTTTTACATAAAAAACACAAGAACTTGGTGTATAAACATTAAACGATTCAAAGAAGCAACATGGGTTATTTTATCCTCCATGGTAATATACACAGCAATCTGGTGCTGCATGCTCAGCGATAATATTTAGGTCTGAGGAAAAAAAGCTGATTTTTTTTAATAAAGGATGGATTTTATTAACTCAAAATTAAGTATCAAGTGGATACAAACATAATAAGCACACATGTTCCTTGTAAGTCAGCTGCCTATGTTTTTTTTTAGCTAAGTCAGCTGCCTGTTCACCGCAAACCTACGGATGTCGGTTGACGAAACTTTGAACAATATAAGAGTGCAGGGGAGGGGAGGGGCGGACAAAATAAGTTTGTTCATTTAGGCATTCAATCTTGTTCCATTACGCTAACCGAAAGCAGCATCCGTGGGAGGGCGAATGCTATTCGCCGCCGCAGACGGTAAATAACGGTGGCTACACTCAGAGAGCATCTCTCCGAACGCCCCAGTTGGATGGCCTACTAGGGTTAGCTGTATCTTCTGTTTCTCTTTTTACTGTTTCCTATTTCTTTTATTTTCCTTTTCCTTTTACTTTTCTTATCATTTTCCTTTTCCTTTTTATCTGTTTTTCATTACTATACAAAAAGTTCACCATGTATTAAGAAAATGTTCATCATACATTAAGAAAATGTTCGCCGTATATTATAAAAAGTGCACCGTGCATTATACAATGTTCATCGTATACTAAGAAATTGTTAAACTTCAAAAAACATTCAATTGTTATTTTGAAAATGTTCAGGCTATACAAAGAAATTGTTCAATGGATTCAAAAGAAATGTTCAATGTGTATTCTGAAAATGTTCAGCGTATACTAAGAAATTATTGAGTGTATTTTACAAAAGTTCAATGCATGTTTTTAAAATTTTAAGCATATATTACAAAAAAATCAAGTATTAAAACAAAGTTGAACATATATTAACAGTTGTTCACTGTTTATTTTGGAAAAAGTTCACTGTATATGATGAAAATGTTTGTAGAACCTAATAAAATATAAAAAATGGTGAAAAGAATTTTTTTAAATGAAGTATTTTATATAGCGGTAGAAAAAATACAAGAGACCCCCAAAAAAACGGTTTGCTACTGTATGAGCGCAGCTACTACACTGGAAGCTACTGGGCAGGCCCATTGCGCTCGCGCCCTCTGTGTGTTGTCTCGAGTATAGGCCGGCCAGATATACGGGACGCCAGTGCCTCGTTTTTGTTAATTTTTTTACTTTTTTGTTTTCTTTATTTGATTTCTTTTTTTACTTTCATTTACTCTTCCAAATATTCTCAAGATATATATTACAAAAATATGCTATACGCAATGTTTTGAAAAATGTTAATCAAGTATTTGAAATATGTTAAAAGTGTACAGAGAAATATTGAACATGTATTAGAAAAATGATAATTTTTTATAATGTATATAAAAATGTTATTCAGGATTTAGAAAAATGTTGAACAAGTATTTAATAAATGTTATTGAAGCATTTGGAAAATGTTAAATGTGTATATCAAAATGTTGACCATATATTAAAAAAAATTGTTAACGAGTATTTAAAAAAATGCTGAACAAGTATTTGAAAAAATATTAATCATGCATTTGAAAAATATTAAATATGTATAGAAAAAAAATGTTGACCACATATTTAAAGAATGATGTTTTTTTATCATGTACATAAACATGTGAATCAAGCATTTGAATAATCTTTACCAAGTGTTTGAAAAATAAATAAGCAACCATTTTAAAAAATTTAAATGTGTATAGAAAAAATGTTGATCATGTGTGAAAAACATGTTAGTCCTGTATTTGTAAAATGATAATAAAGGATTTGAAAATGCTTAAAAGGGTGTATAGAAAACATGTTGACCATGTATTTCAAAAACTGTTAATCTTGTATTTGATAAATGTTAATCAAGCATTTAAAAATATTAAAAAATGTGTATAGAAATAATGTTCACAATATATTAAAATATGTTAAATTGTTATAGGAAAAATGATAAACATGTATTGGAAAAATGTTTTTGACATATACAAAAATGTAGAGTTAAAACGAAAACAAACATAAGAAAAAACAAAAAAATTGAGAGGAAAAAAGAAACCCAATCAAAAAATGCAGAAGAACAAAGAAAACCAGGCAAAAAACTAAGGATAATAAAGAAAACCCTGTCAAAAAAGAAAAGGAAAAACAGATAAAAAAACCATGAAAACTAATGGAAAACCCAGCTTCACTCGCCTCAAGTACAAAACGCACCTAATGCTTATCACTTGCCAGACACGGGCGCAGTGGCTAGCAGAACGAGCCATCTCCCAGCAGAGCAGGGATTGATCCCCGCTTCTCCCGTTATCATTGCCTTTTACATTTAACTGTGTGCGAAAATGGGCCGGTCCAATTACTGTACACCCTTCAGCGAGAGTTCCTACGTTCTCGCTTAATGCGAGAAATAGCCGGCGTGCCATTTGCTGTCCGCGGGTGGCGAATAGGAGCCGGCTCAGTAGCGTGACAATGAGAATGAGAATAGTGTTACTCCCGGGTCCAGCCCAGTACTGTAAGTAGCGTGTATTGATCCCGGCCCAACGTTTATTCCATTAGACACTTCCTCTGTGTTTCCCTTTTTTTGCTACTACACTTCCTCTGTTTTGAGTGCACTTCATGAGTTTTGAGCTAACATCACTAGCTAGTGTGTAGACATGGTGACAATTGTTGCAACCAGTCTGCAGTTTCTGTGCAAGGTCAAATCATCCATCTCGTCGAGACGGCACAAAACAAGCCAAATTAAGTGACACTGGAGGAAAAACCTTCACGAAGATGACAGCGGCCATGCAATGTTTCTTACCAGCCAAATAAACCACATGCTTAGACCACTGAAGAGTTGCGGCGTTGCAATATTTTAAAATAACCAAATATTCACACTCTTGGACCTTAGAATATCTTCAAGCATGCAGCCGTTATGATAAACGAGATCAACCCAAATTTGGCATGCTCATGGAATGCAGCTAGATTTCATCGATTAAACAATGCTGCAGCAGAGAACGTGAGATGATTATTCCACAAGGATGGATGGTGTGAAAGTTTGTTTCCACCACTATAAAAAGATGATATGCTTTACCGTGTGACTTGTTTCAAGGAAGATATTATATCCCTGTTCGGAGATGAGATGTGTATACAATTGAAAAAGAATTGTACCCCCAATTTTGATGAGGTATTAGAAGAACACAGAATAGATGGGCCCAGAATATGTTTTAGTTATGGGAGAGCTTTACATAGATCTCCAAGGTCGCTCGCATCCAGCTACAAACCCTCTCATACACATCATCGGGGTGTTGTTCTTCCGTGAATTGGCACTCTATTTTGAAACATAAATGGACTCTGGCGGTGCTAAACTATATCAACAAGTTTTGAGCATTGGACTCAAGTTAAGTCGGACCAAATAGAAAAATGCACCAAGAAATCTTGCATTGTTTAGCATATCATCACCAGTGGTGTCTTGAACCAAGGGTAAGTGTGGATGTTTTACTCTGTAAAACATGCAAATCGCTTATCTTTTTTTTTTTTGAAGCAATAGATGTACATATTGTTGTCATGCAGATTAGACTGTAGTGAAGTTATGAAGAGGATTAGGCTGCAATTTTCAAACTTGATAGGTAGTATAATATTAGTGTCAAAAGCATCTGTTTTTTGTAGGCTGGGAACTACTATTCGAGTTGGGCATGTAATCTTCAGAATTATATGGATTGCCGCAAGTACGGAACACTTTGAAAGCTGGAAACAAGTGTGCCAAGAAGAGATGATGTAATTCACACTCTGAACTGATATAACATGAATTGTGTTATTAGAATATTAACTGTAAACATATGCCACTACCAATATCAACAAATATTGATGCCATTTTTTTATTAATTCTCCTTGTTGTGATTAAAGAGAGGGAGAGATACTTTGGTGCTTTATAGCCAAATATGGTTTCCATCATATCTCCATGTCTGGAAAATGCTAATGTATTGGTGCTTGACAATGGTTCGGCCTTCTACATACCAATGAATATTCCTTTTGGAGTTCCTCAAGGTGATCTCTTGCGATTGATGGAGCATATTAATATAATGCATTACATGTGTGATATACCATGTTCGCTCTAATGGTTGTACATACTCTATGGAGCCGGAGAGGGTGGCAGCGGTGTACCCGTCGCTTCCGATCCCCCTTGGGCCGTCGCCTATGGAGGTCAGTCAGGCATCGACGTTTGGTGTCAGTCATGCAGTTCCCTCATTGTCTAGGCATGTGCAGCCTAGGGGCCGGTGTGGAAATTGAACAGGCGGCTTCGGTGTGCGCGTTTGTGTTGAAGGGTGTCGGGTCTAGCCATTTATTGTTGCAAATATGCCCTAGAGGCAATAATAAAATGGTTATTATTATATTTCCTTGTTCATGATAATTGTCTATTGTTCATGCTATAATTGTGTTATCCGGAAATCGTAATACATGTGTGAACACATAGACCATAACATGTCCCTAGTGAGCCTCTAGTTGACTAGCTCGTTGATCAATAGATGGTTACGGTTTCCTGACCATGGACATTGGATGTCATTGATAACGGGACCACATCATTAGGAGAATGATGTGATGGACAAGACCCAATTCTAAGCATAGCTCTAGATCGTGTAGTTCGTTTGCTAAAGCTTTTCTAATGTCAAGTATCATTTCCTTAGACCATGAGATCGTGCAACTCCCGGATACCGTAAGGATGCTTTGGGTGTACCAAACGTCACAACGTAACTGGGTGACTATAAAGGTGCCCTACAGGTATCTCCGAAAGTGTCTGTTGGGTTGGCACGGATCGAGACTGAGATTTGTCACTCCGTATGACGGAGAGGTATCTCTGGGCCCACTCGGTAATGCATCATCATAATGAGCTCAATGTGACTAAGTAGTTAGTCACGGGATCATGCATTACGGAACGAGTAAAGTGACTTGCCGGTAACGAGATTGAACGAGGTACTGGGATACCGACGATCGAATCTCGGGCAAGTAATGTACCGATTGACAAAGGGAATTGTATACGGGATTGATTGAATCCTCGACATCGTGGTTCATCCGATGAGATTATCGTGGAGCATGTGGGAGCCAACATGGGTATCCAGATCCCGCTGTTGGTTATTGACCGGAGAGTTGTCTCGGTCATGTCTACATGTCTCCTGAACCCATAGGGTCTACACACTTAAGGTTCGGTGACGCTAGAGTTGTAGACATATTAGTATGCGGTTAACCGAAAGTTGTTCGGAGTCCCAGATGAGATCCCGGACGTCACGAGGAGTTCCGGAATGGTCCGGAGGTAAAGATCTATATATACGAAGTCCAATTTCGGCCACCGGGAGAGTTTCGGGGGTCACCGGTATTGTATCGGGACCACCGGAACGGTCCCGGGGGTCCACCGGGTGGGGCCACCTATCCCGGAGGGCCCCATGGGCTGAAGTGGCATGGGAACCAGCCCCTGGTGGGCTGGTGCGCCCCACCCAAGGGCCCAAGGAGCCTAGGGTTGGAAACCCTAGGGGGCCGTTGCCCCCCGAGGGGGCATGCGCCCCCCTGGTTGGAAACCCTAAGGGGGCCGTTGCCCCCCGAGGGGCCGCCGCCCCGGGGGCCGCCCCCCCTCTAGATGGGATCTCCAAGGGGGGCATGCACCCCCCCTTAGCCCCTATATATAGTGGAGGGGAGGGAGGGCAGCCGCACCCTAAGCCCTGGCGCCTCCCTCTCCGTCCCGTGACACCTCTTCGTCCTCCAGTAGCGCTTGGAGAAGCCCTGCTGGAAACCCGCTGCTTCCACCACCACGCCGTCGTGCTGCTGGATCTCCATCAACTTCTCCTTCCCCCTTGCTGGATCAAGAAGGAGGAGACGTCTCCGCTCCGTACATGTGTTGAACGCGGAGGTGCCGTCCGTTCGGTGCTAGGATCATCGGTGATTTGGATCACGACGAGGACGACTCCATCAGCCCCGTTCTCTTGAACGCTTCCGCTCGTGATCTACAAGGGTATGTAGATGCACTCCTCTCTCTCTCGTTGCTAGATGACTCCATAGATTGATCTTGGTGATGCGTGGAATTTTTTTAATTTCTGCTACGATCCCCAACAGTGGCATCATGAGCTAGGTCTATGCGTAGTTTCTATGCACGAGTAGAACACAAGTTGTTGTGGGCATCGATTTTGTCAATTTACTTGCCGTTACTAGTCTTATCTTGATTCGGCGGCATCGTGGGATGAAGCGGCCCGGACCGACCTTACACGTACGCTTACGTGAGACAGGTTCCACCGACTGACATGCACTAGTTGCATAAGGTGGCTAGCGGGTGTCTGTCTCTCCCACTTTAGTCGGATCGTATTCGATGAAAAGGGTCCTTATGGAGGGTAAATAGAAATTGGCATATCACGTTGTGGTTTTGGCATAGGTAAGAAACGTTCTTGCTAGAAACCTATAGCAGCCACGTAAAAATTTGCAAAGCATGTGTCATGTGATGTGATATGGCTAGAAGAATGTGATGAATGATATATGTGATGTATGCGATTGATCATGTTCTTGTAATAGGAATCACAACTTGCATGTCGATGAGTATGACAACCGGCAGGAGCCATAGGAGTTGTCTTAATTTATTTATGACCTGCGTGTCAATTGAGACGTCATGTAATTACTTTACTTTATTGCTAACCGTTAGCCATAGTAGTAGAAGTAATAGTTGGCGAGACAACTTCATGAAGACACGATGATGGAGATCATGGTGTCATGTCGGTGACAATGATGAACATGGCGCCGCGAAGATGGAGATCAAAAGGAGCAAAATGATATTGGCCATATCATGTCACTATTTGATTGCATGTGATGTTTATCATGTTTTACATCTTATTTGCTTAGAACGACGGTAGCATAAATAAGATGATCCCTCGCTAAAATTTCAAGAAAGTGTTCCCCCTAACTGTGCACCGTTGCGAAGGTTCGTTGTTCCGAAGCACCACGTGATGATCGGGTGTGATAGGTTCTAACGTTCGCATACAACGGGTGTAAGCCAGACTTACACACGCAATACACTTAGGTTGACTTGACGAGCCTAGCATGTACAGACATGGCCTCGGAACACAAGAGACCGAAAGGTCGAACATGAGTCGTATAGCAGATACGATCAACATGAAGATGTTCACCGATGATGACTAGTCCGTCTCACGTGATGATCGGACACGGCCTAGTTGACTCGGATCATGTATCACTTAGATGACTAGAGGGATGTCTGTCTGAGTGGGAGTTCATTAATAATTTGATTAGATGAACTTAATTATCATGAACTTATTCTAAAATCTTTACAATATGTCTTGTAGATCAACACGCTAATGTCAACCTCAACTTCAACGCGTTCCTAGAGAAAACCAAGCTGAAAGACGATGGTAGCAACTATACGGACTGAGTCCGGAACTTGAGGATCATCCTCATAGCTGCCAAGAAAGCATATGTCCTTGAAGCACCACTAGATGAATCACCCGTCCTAGCAAACCAAGACGTTATGAACGCCTGGCAAACACGTGTTGATGATTACTCCCTGGTTCAGTGCGGCATGCTTTACAGCTTAGAACCGGGGCTCCAAAAGCGTTTCGAGCAGCATGGAGCATATGAGATGTTCCAAGAGCTGAAAATGGTTTTCCAAGCTCATGCCCGGGTCGAGAGATATGAAGTCTCCGACAAGTTCTATAGTTGTAAGATGGAGGAGAATAGTTCCGTCAGCGAACACATACTCAAAATGTCTGGGTTGCACAACCGCTTGTCTCAGCTGGGAGTTAATCTCCCGGATGACGCGGTCGTTGACAGAATCCTTCAGTCGCTTCCACCTAGCTACAAGAGCTTTGTGATGAACTTCAATATGCAGGGGATGGAAAAGACCATTCCTGAGGTATATTCAATGCTGAAATCAGCGGAGGTGGAGATCAAAAAGGAACATCAAGTGTTGATGGTGAATAAAACCACTAAGTTCAAGAAAGGCAAGGGTAAGAAGAACTTCAAGAAAGACGGCAAGGGAGTTGCCGCGCCCGGTAAGCAAGCTGCCGGGAAGAAGACAAAGAATGGACCCAAGCCTGGGACTGAGTGCTTTTATTGCAAGGGAAACGGTCACTGGAAGCGGAACTGCCCCAAGTATTTAGCGGATAAGAAGGCCGGCAATACCAAAGGTATATGTGATATACATGTTATTGATGTGTACCTAACCAGCGCTCGTAGTAGCTCCTGGGTATTTGATACCGGTGCGGTTGCTCATATTTGTAACTCAAAGCAGGAGCTGCGGAATAAGCGGAGACTAGCGAAGGACGAGGTGATGATGCACGTCGGGAATGGTTCCAAGGTCGATGTGATCGCCGTCGGCACGCTACCTCTACATTTACCTACAAGATTAGTTTTAAACCTCAATAATTGTTATTTAGTGCCAGCTTTGAGCATGAACATTGTATCTGGATCTCGCTTGATGCGAGATGGCTACTCATTTAAATCCGAGAATAATGGTTGTTCTATTTATATGAGAGATATATTTTATGGTCATGCCCCGCTGGTCAATGGTTTATTCTTAATGAATCTCGAACGTGATGTTACACATATTCATAGTGTGAATGCCAAGAAATGTAAGGTTGACAATGATAGTCCCACATACTTGTGGCACTGCCGCCTTGGTCACATTGGTGTCAAACGCATGAAGAAACTCTATGCAGATGGACTTTTGGAGTCTCTTGATTATGAATCATTTGACACGTGCGAACCATGCCTCATGGGAAAAATGACCAAGACTCCATTCTCCGGAACAATGGAGCGAGCAACCAACTTATTGGAAATCATACATACTGATGTGTGCGGTCCAATGAGCATTGAGGCTCGCGGTGGCTATCATTATGTTCTCACCCTCACTGATGACTTGAGTAGATATGGGTATATCTACTTAATGAAACACAAGTCTGAGACCTTTGAAAAGTTCAAGGAATTTCAGAGTGAGGTTGAAAATCAACGTGACAGGAGAATAAAGTTCTTACAATCCGATCGTGGAGGGGAATATTTGAGTCACGAATTTGGCACACACTTAGGGAAATGTGGAATTGTTTCACAACTCACGCCGCATGGAACACCTCAGCGTAATGGTGTGTCCGAACGTCGTAATCGCACTCTATTGGATATGGTGCGATCTATGATGTCTCTTACCGATCTACCGCTATCATTTTGGGGTTATGTTTTAGAGACTTCCGCATTCACTTTAAATAGGGCTCCATCAAAATCCATTGAGACGACACCATATTAATTATGGCTTGGAAAGAAACCTAAGCTGTCGTTTCTTAAAGTTTGGGGATGCGATGCTTATGTCAAGAAACTTCAACCTGAAAAGCTCGAACCCAAGTCGGAAAAATGCGTCTTCATAGGATACCCTAAGGAAACCATTGGGTATACCTTCTACCTCAGATCCGAAGGAAAGATCCTCGTTGCCAAGAACGGGTCCTTTCTGGAGAAAGAGTTTCTCTCGAAAGAAGTAAGTGGGAGGAAAGTGGAACTTGATGAGATGACCCCTCTCGAACCAGAAAATAGCGCGGCACAAGAAAATGTTTCTGTGGTGCCTGCACCGACTAGAGAGGAAGTTAATGATGACGATCATGATCAAGTTACCACTGAACTTCGTAGGTCCACAAGGACACGTTCCGCACCAGAGTGGTACGGCAACCCTGTCCTGGAAATCATGTTGTTGGACAACGGTGAACCTTCGAACTATGAAGAAGCAATGGCGGGCCCAGATTCCAACAAATGGCTTGAAACCATGCAATCCGAGATAGGATCCATGTATGAAAACAAAGTATGGACTTTGACAGACTTGCCCGATGATCGGCGAGCGATAGAAAATAAATGGATCTTTAAGAAGAAGACGGACGCGGATGGAAATGTTACCATCTATAAAGCTCGACTTGTCGCTAAGGGTTATAAACAAGTTCAAGGAGTTGACTACGATGAGACCTTCTCACCTGTAGCGAAGCTGAAGTCCGTCCGAATCATGTTAGCAATTGCCGCATTCTACGATTATGAAATATGGCAAATGGACGTCAAAACGGCATTCCTTAACGGCTTCCTTAAGGAAGAATTGTATATGATGCAGCCGGAAGGTTTTGTCGATCCTAAGAATGCTGACAAAGGATGCAAGCTCCAGTGCTCAATCTATGGGCTGGTGCAGGCATCTCGGAGTTGGAACATTCGCTTTGATGAGATGATCAAAGCGTTTGGGTTTACACAGACTTATGGAGAAGCCTGTGTTTACAAGAAAGTGAGTGGGAGCTCTGTAGCATTTCTCATATTATATGTGGATGACATACTATTGATGGGAAATGATATAGAATTCTTGGAAAGCATAAAGGCCTACTTGAATAAGTGTTTTTCAATGAAGGACCTTGGAGAAGCTGCTTACATATTAGGCATCAAGATCTATAGAGATAGATGGAGACGCCTCATAGGTCTTTCACAAAGCACATACCTTGACAAGATATTGAAGAAGTTCAATATGGATCAGTCCAAGAAGGGGTTCTTGCCCGTATTGCAAGGTGTGAAATTGAGCATGGCTCAATGCCCGACCACGGCAGAAGATAGAGAAAAGATGAGTGTCGTCCCCTATGCCTCGGTCATAGGGTCTATTATGTATGCCATGCTGTGTACCAGACCTGATGTAAACCTTGCCGTAAGTTTGGTAGGAAGGTACCAAAGTAGTCCCGGCATGGAACACTGGACAGCGGTCAAGAACATCCTGAAGTACCTGAAAAGGACTAAGGATATGTTTCTCGTTTATGGAGGTGACGAAGAGCTCGTCGTAAAGGGTTACGTCGATGCTAGCTTCGACACAGATCTGGATGACTCTAAGTCACAAACCGGATACGTGTATATTTTGAATGGTGGGGCAGTCGGCTGGTGCAGTTGCAAGCAAAGCGGCGTGGCGGGATCTACATGTGAAGCGGAGTACATGGCAGCGTCGGAGGCAGCACATGAAGCAATCTGGATGAAGGAGTTCATTGCCGACCTAGGAGTTATTCTCAATGCATCGGGGCCGATGACTCTCTTCTGTGACAACACTGGAGCTATTGCCCTTGCCAAGGAGCCCAGGTTTCACAAGAAGACCAGGCACATCAAGCGTCGCTTCAACTCCATTCGTGAAAATGTTCAAAATGGAGACATAGATATTTGTAAAGTGCATACGGATTTGAATGTCGCAGATCCGTTGACTAAACCTCTTCCACGGGCGAAACATGATCAACACCAGAACTCTATGGGTGTACGATTCATCACAATGTAACTAGATTATTGACTCTAGTGCAAGTGGGAGACTGTTGGAAATATGCCCTAGAGGCAATAATAAAATGGTTATTATTATATTTCCTTGTTCATGATAATTGTCTATTGTTCATGCTATAATTGTGTTATCCGGAAATTATAATACATGTGTGAACACATAGACCATAACATGTCCGTACTGAGCCTCTAGTTGACTAGCTCGTTGATCAATAGATGGTTACGGTTTCCTGACCATGGACATTGGATGTCATTGATAACGGGACCACATCATTAGGAGAATGATGTGATGGACAAGACCCAACCCTGAGCATAGCTCTAGATCGTGTAGTTCGTTTGCTAAAGCTTTTCTAATGTCATGTATCATTTCCTTAGACCATGAGATCGTGCAACTCCCGGATACCATAAGGATGCTTTGGGTGTACCAAACGTCACAACGTAACTGGGTGACTATAAAGGTGCCCTACAGGTATCTCCGAAAGTGTCTGTTGGGTTGGCACGGATCGAGACTGAGATTTGTCACTCCGTATGACGGAGAGGTATCTCTGGGCCCACTCGGTAATGCATCATCATAATGAGCTCAATGTGACTAAGTAGTTAGTCACGGGATCATGCATTACGGAACGAGTAAAGTGACTTGCCGGTAACGAGATTGAACGAGGTACTGGGATACCGACGATCGAATCTCGGGCAAGTAATGTACCGATTGACAAAGGGAATTGTATACGGGATTGATTGAATCCTCGACATCGTGGTTCATCCGATGAGATTATCGTGGAGCATGTGGGAGCCAACATGGGTATCCAGATCCCGCTGTTGGTTATTGACCGGAGAGTTGTCTCGGTCATGTCTACATGTCTCCTGAACCCATAGGGTCTACACACTTAAGGTTCGGTGACGCTAGAGTTGTAGACATATTAGTATGCGGTTAACCGAAAGTTGTTCGGAGTCCCAGATGAGATCCCGGACGTCACGAGGAGTTCCGGAATGGTCCGGAGGTAAAGATCTATATATACGAAGTCCAATTTCGGCCACCGGGAGAGTTTCGGGGGTCACCGGTATTGTATCGGGACCACCGGAACGGTCCCGGGGGTCCACCGGGTGGGGCCACCTATCCCGGAGGGCCCCATGGGCTGAAGTGGCGTGGGAAACAGCCCCTGGTGGGCTGGTGCGCCCCACCCAAGGGCCCAAGGAGCCTAGGGTTGGAAACCCTAGGGGGCCGTTGCCCCCCGAGGGGGCATGCGCCCCCCTGGTTGGAAACCCTAAGGGGGCCGTTGCCCCCCGAGGGGCCGCCGCCCCGGGGGCCGCCCCCCCTCTAGATGGGATCTCCAAGGGGGGCATGCACCCCCCCTTAGCCCCTATATATAGTGGAGGGGAGGGAGGGCAGCCGCACCCTAAGCCCTGGCGCCTCCCTCTCCGTCCCGTGACACCTCTTCGTCCTCCAGTAGCGCTTGGTGAAGCCTTGCTGGAAAGCCGCTGCTTCCACCACCACACCGTCGTGCTGCTGGATCTCCATCAACTTCTCCTTCCCCCTTGCTGGATCAAGAAGGAGGAGACGTCTCCGGTCCGTACGTGTGTTGAACGCGGAGGTGCCGTCCGTTCGGCGCTAGGATCATCGGTGATTTGGATCACGACGAGTATGACTCCATCAACCCCGTTCTCTTGAACGCTTCCGCTCGCGATCTACAAGGGTATGTAGATGCACTCCTCTCTCTCTCGTTGCTAGATGACTCCATAGATTGATCTTGGTGATGCGTGGAAATTTTTTAATTTCTGCTACGATCCCCAACATTTATGTGGAGCATCATTTGCTTGTCGGGTACGTGGCCTCATGTCGATATGGACACCGGAGCAACAACTCCAGAGTGCACCTTTGCGTCACATGGTGTTAATTCTGGTCACTTGGGTGGCAGAGTCATCGTCTCATCTGGTATGAGGCTTCGAGGCCGGTGTGGGTATGTAAGGTCTGTAAGCAGGAGCGGCGGTCTTGGGTCATGTTGTAGGGTATCAACTCTGGTTGTTTGGGTGACGGAGTCGTGGGCTAGTGTGTGTGGGGGGGTGCATAATTGTATTGATGTTTTGGTAGTTTTCCTTCTTGTCTGGTCAATTCTCTTCATTTATATAAAAAGTCAGATCTTGTCGGATTTCGGGTTCCGGCAAAATCCTTAAGGTTCGAACACTCGGGTGCGCACGAAGATCTCTCCTCCCCCTAGCACTCTCTCTCACCGCGATCTCACGGCCTAGCCCGACGAACCTGAAGTACAAAGGGACACAAGATTTATACTAGTTCAGGCCACCGATGTGGTGTAATACCCTACTCCAGTGTGGTGTGGTGGATTGCCACTCGGGCTGAGGATGAACAGTTACAAGGGAAGAACAGCCTCCTGAGGAGAGGTGTTCTTGTGCTTGGTGAGTTTGTGTGGATGAGGGTGATCTGAATGATCCCTCTCATGCTAGGATGGTGGCTAGCCCTATTTATAGAGGCCCTGGTCCACAACGGCCAAGTTTGAAGGGGGACAACTAGTACAAGTTATCCTGACTAAAGGTGGTCTTCGCCTGCCAAAGGCTCTGGTGGTGACGCCGTCTTAGGCTCCATGGTGACCTCCGTCCTGCCGTCCTGCTGGTCTTGGTCTCGTTGCACCGATATGGAAACCTTTGCCTGATGCCTCGGGACTCCTCCCCTGCGCTTGCCTCTTTAGCACCAAAAAGGAAACGAGGACACTGCGCGCGTTGGCGCCCGCCTCGCCCCGATCGTCATGGCTTACGTCACAGGAACCTCGCGAGGTGCCCCTTGCCTTGATCTCTCCGCCCCTCGCGAGCCAGCCTGGTGAGGCCGCCCCCGAGGAGGTCTTGCATCCTCCGCCTCACGAGGCTTGGCCCCTCGCGAGGGTCTTGAGTGTTCGCTGGTGAAGATGGGCCGTACAGGGCCGCTGGTGGAGCCATGCCATGGGCCGCAGGCAAGCAAGTCCGGGGACCCCCGTTCCCAGAACGCCGACAGTAGCCCCCGGGCTCAAGGCGCGCTCGGACTTAGCTTCGAGGCGAAGCCAAGGGGAAAGTGCGGAGCGCCGTGGGCCCCAACAGCCTGCGGCCTTGATTGACGCGTGGCAACTGATGGGACGTCGGCGTCTCCACTTCCGCACGCTGCCTCGGCAACTTCCCGACTTGACGAGTCCCTGCTGCATGCAGAGAAAAATCATCATTACCTGTGGTCGTGGGGATCGCCGGTTGGCCTTCTCCCGCTATAAATGAAGAGGGGGGCGGAGCCCCCATCGCTCATCTCTTCCTGCTTCGCTCGCTTCTTCTCCCTTGCTTCATTGCTAATAGCGATACTCATGGCACCGATACGGAGGTTCTCGGCCGTAGACAAGGGAAAAAAACCCCCTGACGACCCTGGTCCACTTCCGCCGAAGAACAGGCTGGCCCACCGCCGCGACGTAGTCGTGAGACCAGAGGTGTCGGGGCCTTGGTGCGAGCGGCCACCTCCCGGGTATCCGCTGCCTCTGTACGCCCAAGCCGAGGGCTCCCAAGGGAGAAGCAGTGAGCGGCGCCGCACACGCCGTGGCCGTGGTCGCCGCGCCATGGTGACGCACGCCGTCGCCCCAGGAGCCCACGTCGCGGATTCCCCGACGCGAACTCGTGATGTGGGCGGCGATGCCTCCGCACACTTAGATTCACTTTCCGCAGTTCTTCTCCGCCGAGATGCCGCCGAGGGGCCCCCTCGAGCCTTGGCTGCAGCACGCCGACTGCGCCGCCCCGACGACTGGGATGGAGGTTGAAGCCGTCTCCCCAGGCAAGATCTTCATGACCCGCGGCTGGGGCGAGGTTGCTCGAGTCTGCCGTGCGGAAGGCGCCCTCGCCATCCATTTTGAGTACGACGGCGCCTCCACGATGCTCTTCAAAGTCTTCGACGAGGAAGGCCGCCGCCTGGAGTGCTGTCCAAGAGGAGGTCGTCGGGATGGCGCAGCGGCCCACGCCGAGCCTGCCGCCGGCTTTGCCAGCAGCTCCTCCAGCAGTAGCGGCGGCGCTTGGGAGTCCAGCGACTCTCCCGAGCCCTACAAGACCCCGGAGACAAGCGACGACAGCTACGTGCCCCCAAGCTCTCCCCGCACCCGGAGTAAGGCTGCAGCGTCTGGCCGCTGCCATCGTTGATCTGGATGGGGTCGGCGCCGGCCTCCCGCTGCCCATTGTTGATGATGGTGTCGGCCGCACTGGCGTGTGTAGATAGGGTTCCTAGAAACTCCCTTCTTTTGTTCCGTGCGTGGAATTGAGATGGACCCCGCGGGGGCGTGTAAAGGGTCTGTAATGTTTTTGTTGATATTATCCTTATTATGAAAATTTGCGAACGCATGTCCTGTTTCGGCTCGGTCTCCCCTTTCCGACCCCGCGACAGCTTGGTGCTCTACGCCGACAGGTCCCGGTCCCCAGGCAGGCTGCAGCCATCGCTGGTATGCCAGGTCGCGATGCCGTGGTCAAGGCCAGGAGGTGAGCGGCCCGAGGTCCAGTAAGAGCTCCTGAGGCGCGATGCTCAAGAGGTCCCCTTTAGCGCGCAAGCAGCCACCGAGAGGTAGGAAAGGGAGACGACGTTGCCGCAACAAGTGAGAATCCTATGCCGTAGCGCTTGGTCGACCCGGGCGCAAAACTTATCTTGTTAGTCCAGAGTCGGTCCCTTGCGCTGCGCCAGACTCGTGCATCGACGGGCGTAGTGTAGATAGGCTAGGCCCGTGCGAGCCTCCCCCTCTTCTCCACGCTGTTCTATGTTCTCTACGTCCTCAGGTCCCGGCCCTCGAGCGAGCTCAGCCGCCGCTGGTATGCCAGGTCACGATGCCGTGGTCAAGGCCAGGGGGTGAGGGCTGGAGAGTGTTGGGTAACGTAGCAGAATTTAAAATTTTTCTACACATCACCAAGATCCATCTATGGAGTATACTAGCAACGAGGGGAAGGAGTGCATCTACATACCCTTGTAGATCGCGAGCGGAAGCGTTCCAATGAACGGGGTTGATGGAGTCGTACTCGCCGTGATCCAAATCACCGATGACCGAGTGCCGAACGGACGGCACCTCCGCGTTCAACACACGTACGGAGCAGCGACGTATCCTCCTTCTTGATCCAGCAAGGGGGAAGGAGAGGTTGATGGAGATCCAGCAGCACGACGGCGTGGTGGTGGAAGTAGTGGGGTCTCGGCAGGGCTTCACCAAGCTTCTGCGAGAGGGAGAGGTGTTGCAGGGGGAGAGGGAGGCGCCAGGGGCTGTCATGCTACTGCCCTCCCTCCCCCCCATATATATAGGCCCCCTGGGGGGGGGGGCGCCAGCCCTGGATCCCATCTACAAGGGGGGGCGGCGGCCAGGGGGGAAACTTGCCCCCCAAGTCAGGTGGGGCGCCCCCACCCCTAGGGTTTCCAACCCTAGGCGCAGGGGGAAGGCCCATGGGGGGGCGCCCCAGCCCACTAGGGGCTGGTTTCCCTCCCACTTCAGCCCATGGGGCCCTCCGGGATAGGTGGCCCCACCCGGTGGACCCCCGGGTCCCTTCCGGTGGTCCCGGTACAATACCGGTGACCCCCGAAACTTTCCCGGTGGCCGAAACTTGACTTCCTATATATAATTCTTCACCTCCGGACCATTCCGGAACTCCTCGTGACGTCCGGGATCTCATCCGGGACCCCGAACAACTTTCGGGTTTCCGCATACTAATATCTCTACAACCCTAGCGTCACCGAACCTTAAGTGTGTAGACCCTACGGGTTCGGGAGACATGCAGACATGACCGAGACGCCTCTCCGGTCAATAACCAACAGCGGGATCTGGATACCCATGTTGGCTCCCACATGTTCCATGATGATCTCATCGGATGAACCACGATGTCGAGGATTCAATCAATCCCGTATACAATTCCCTTTGTCAATCGGTACGTTACTTGCCCGAGATTCGATCGTCGGTATCCCAATACCTTGTTCAATCTCGTTACCGGCAAGTCACTTTACTCGTACCGTAATGCATGATCCCATGGCTAACTCCTTAGTCACATTGAGCTCATTATGATGATGCATTACCAAGTGGGCCCAGAGATACCTCTCCGTCATACGGAGTGACAAATCCCAGTCTCGATCCGTGCCAACCCAACAGACACTTTCGGAGATACCCGTAATGCACCTTCATAGTCACCCATTTACGTTGTGACGTTTGGTACACCCAAAGCACTCCTACGGTATTCGGGAGTTGCACGATCTCATGGTCTAAGGAAATGATACTTGACATTGGAAAAGCTCTAGCAAACGAACTACACGATCTTTTATGCTATGCTTAGGATTGGGTCTTGTCCATCACATCATTCTCCTAATGATGTGATCCCGTTATCAACGACATCCAATGTCCATGGTCAGGAAACCGTAACCATCTATTGATCAACGAGCTAGTCAACTAGAGGCTTACTAGGGACATGGTGTTGTCTATGTATCCACACATGTATCTGAGTTTCCTATCAATACAATTCTAGCATGGATAATAAACGATTATCATGAACAAGGAAATATAATAATAACCAATTTATTATTGCCTCTAGGGCATATTTCCAACAGTCTCCCACTTGCACTAGAGTCAATAATCTAGTTCACATCACCATGTGATTAACACTCACAGGTCACATCACCATGTGACCAACATCCAAAGAGTTTACTAGAGTCAACAATCTAGTTCACATCATTATGTGATTAACACTCAATGAGTTCTGGTTTGATCATGTTATGCTTGTGAGAGAGGTTATTAGTCAACGGGTCTGAACCTTTCAGATCCGTGTGTGCTTTACGAATATCTATGTCATCTTGTGGATGCTACCACGCGCTACTTGGAGCCATTTCAAATAACTGCTCTACTATACGAATCCGGTTTACTACTCAGAGTCATCCGGATTAGTGTCAAAGTTCGCATCGACGTAACCCTTTACGACGAACTCCTTTTCACCTCCATAATCGAGAAAATTCCTTAGTCCACAAGATACTAAGGATAAGTTCGACCGCTGTCATGTGATCCATTCCCGGATCACTATTGTACCCCTTGACCAACTCATGGCAAGGCACACTTCATGTGCGGTACACAGCATAGCATACTATAGAGCCTACGTCTAAAGCATAGGGGACGACCTTCGTCCTTTCTCTCTCTTCTGCTGTGGTCAGGTCTTGAGTCTTACTCAATACTCACACCTTGTAACACCGCCAAGAACTCCTTCTTTGCTGATCTATTTTGAACTCTTTTAAAATCATGTCAAGGTGTGCGTTCTTTGAAAGTGTCATCAGGCGTCTTGATCTATCTCTATAGATCTTGATGCCCAATATGTAAGCAACTTTATCCAGGTCTTCCTTTGAAAAACTCCTTTCAAACAACCCTTTATGCTTTCCAGAAATTTTACATCATTTCGGATCAACAATATGTCATTCACATATACTTATCAGAAATGTTGTAGAGCTCCCACTCACTTTATTGTAAATACAAGTTTCTAACAAATTTTGTATAAACCCAAAATCTTTGATCACTCCATCAAAGCGTATATTCTGACTCCGAGATGCTTGCTCTAGTCCATGGAAGGATCGCTGGAGCTAGCATACCTTTTAGCATCCTTAGGATCGACAAAACCTTTCTGATTGTATCACATACAACCTTTCCTTACGAAAACTGGTAAGGAAACTTGTTTTGACATCCATCTGCCAGATTTCATAAATGCAGCTAATGCTAACATGATTCCGACGGACTTAAGCATCGCTACGGATGAGAAAATCTCATCGTAGTCAACTCCTTGAACTTGTGAAAATACTCTTTGCCACAAGTCGAGCTTCATAGACGGTAACATTACCGTCCACGTCCGTCTTCTTCTTAAAGATCCATTTATCTCAATGGCTTGCCGATCATCGGGCAAGTTCACCAAAGTCCATGCTTTGTTCTGATACATGGATCCTATCTCGGATTTCATGGCCTCGAGCCATTCGTCGGAATCCGGGCCCACCATCGCTTCTCCATAGCCCGTAGGTTCAGTTTTGTCTAACAACATGATATCTAAGACAGGATTACCGTACTACTCAGGAGTAGTACATATCCTTGTCGACCTACGAGGTTTGGTAGTGACTTGATCCGAAGTTTCATGATCACTATCATAAGCTTCCACTTCAATTGGTGTAGGTGCCACAGGAACAACTTCCTGTGCCCTGCTACACACTAGTTGAAGTTATGGTTCAATAACCTTATCAAGTCTCCACCATCCTCCCACTCGATTCTTTCGAGAGAAACTTTTCCTCGAGAAAGGACTCGTTTCTAGAAGCAATTACTTTTGCTTCCAGATCTGAAATAGGAGGTATACCCAACTGTTTTGGGTTTTCTATGAAGATGCATTTATCCGCTTTGGGTTCGAGCTTATCAGCTTGAAACTCTTTCACATAAGCATCGCAGCCCCAATCTTTTAAGAAATGACAACTTAGGTTTCTCTAAACAGTGTCGTCTCAACGGAATTGCGTGGTGCCCCCTTTTAAAGTGAATGCGGTCATCTCTAATGCCTAGCCCATAAACGATAGTTGTAATTTGATAAGAGACATCATGGTA
Organism: Triticum aestivum; assembly: GCF_018294505.1. Lineage (NCBI taxonomy): Eukaryota > Viridiplantae > Streptophyta > Magnoliopsida > Poales > Poaceae > Triticum > Triticum aestivum. The sequence goes on from NC_057799.1 coordinate 26,081,101, forward strand.
TGCACCATATCCAATAGGGTGCAGTTATGATGTCCGGACACACCATCACACTGTGGTGTTCCAGGCGGTATTAATTGTGAAACACTTTCCACAATGTCTTAGTTGTGTGCCAAACTCGTAACTCAGATATCTCCATGATCATATCATAGACATTTTATCCTCTTGTCACGACGATCTTCAACTTCACTCTGAAATTACTTGAACCTTTCAATAATTCAGACTTGTGTTTCATCAAGTAAATATTCTCAGCATCTACTCAAATCATCTGTGAAGTAAGAACATATCGATATCCACTGCGCGCCTCAGCACTCATTGGACTGCACACATCAAATGTATTACTTCCAACAAGTTGCTCTCTTGTTCCATCTTACTGAAAACGAGGCCTTTCAGTCATCTTGCCCATGTGGTATGATTTGCATGTCTCAAGTGATTCAAAATGAAGTGAGTACAAACGATCCATTTGCATGGAGTTTCTTCATGCATATATACTAATAGACATGGTTCGCATGTCTCAATCTTTTCAAAAACGAGTGAGTCCAAAGATCCATCTACATGGAGCTTCTTCATGCGTTCTATACCAATATGACTCAAACGGCAGTGCCACAAGTATGTGGTACTATCATCACTATTTTATATCTTTTGGCACGAACATGTGTATCACTGCGATCGAGAATCATTTTAGGTGCAAGACCACTGAAGGTATTATTCAAATAAACAGAGTAACCATTATTCTCCTTAAATGAATAACCGTATTGCGATAAACATAATCCAATCATGCTCAACGCAAACACCAAATCTCGATGGTAGAGGGAGCATGCGATGCTTGATCACATCAACCTTGGAAACACTTCCAACACATATCGTCATCTCACCTTTAGCTAGTCTCCGTTTATTCCGCAGCTTTTATTTCGAGTTACTAACACTTAGCAACCGAACCGGTATCTAATACCCTGGTGCCGCTAGGAGTACTAGTAAAGTACACATTCATTTAATGTATATCCAATATACTTCTGTCGACCTTGCCTGCCTTCTCATCTACCAAGTATCTAGGGTAGTTCTGCTTCAGTGACCGTTCCCCTCATTACAGGAGCACTTAGTCTCGGGTTTGGGTTTAACTTTGGGATTCTTCGCTAGAGCAGCAAATGATTTGCTGTTTCATGAAGTATCCCTTCTTGCCCTTGCCCTTCTAGAAACTAGTGGTTTTACTAACCATCAACAATTGATGCTCCTTCTTGATTTTTACTTTCGCGGTGTCAAACATCGCGAGTTGCTCAAGGATCATCATATCTATCCCTGATATGTTATAGTTCATCACGAAGCTCTAATAGCTTGGTGGCAGTGACTATGGAGAACCATCACTATCTCATCTGGAAGATTAACTCCCACTCGATTCAAGCGATTGTGGTACTCAGACAATCTGAGCACATGCTCAACGATTGAGCTTTTCTCCCTCAGTTTGCAGGCTTAAGAAACTTGTCAGAGGTCTCATACCTCTTGACGTGGGCACTAGTCCGAAATCCCAATTTCAGTCTTCGGAACATCTCATATGTTCTGCGACGTTTCAAAAACCGTCTTTGGTGCCACAATTCTAAACCGTTAGCATTACGCACTGAACTATCACGTAGTCATCAAAACGTGTATGTCAGATGTTTCGCAACATCTACAGACGACGCTGAGGTTCAGCACACCGAGCGGTGCATTAAGGACATAAGCCTTCTGTGCAGCAATGAGGACAATCCTCAGTTTACGGACCCAGTCCGCATAATTGCTACTACCAACTTTCAACTAAATTTTCTCTAGGAACATATCTTAACCAGTAGAACTAAAGCGCAAGCTATGACATAATTTGCAAAGACCTTCTGACTATGTTCATGATAATTAAGTTCATCTGATTAATGAACTCCCACTCAGATAGACATCCCTCTAGTCATCTAAGTGATACATGATCCGAGTCAAACTAGGCCGTGTCCGATCATCACGTGAGACGGACTAGTCATCATCGGTGAACATCTCCATGTTGATCGTATCTACTATACGACTCATGTTCGACCTTTCGATCTCTTGTGTTCCGAGGCCATGTCTGTACATGCTAGGCTCGTCAAGTCAACCTAAGTGTTTCGCATGTGTTCCGAGGCCATGTCTGTACATGCTAGGCTCGTCAACACCCGTTGTATTCGAACGTTAGAATCTATCACACCCGATCATCACGTGGTGCTTCGAAACAACGAACCTTCGCAACGGTGCACAGTTAGGGGGAACACTTCTCTTGAAATTTTAGTGAGGGATCATCTTATTTATGCTACCGTCGTTCTAAGCAAATAAGATGTAAACATGATAAACATCACATGCAAATCATAAAGTGACGTGATATGGCCAATATCATCTTGCGCCTTTGATCTCCATCTTTGAGGCGCGGCATGATCACCTTCGTCACCGGCATGACACCATGATCTCCATCATTGTGTCTTCATGAAGTTGTCTCGCCAACTATTACTTCTACTACTATGGCTAACGGTTAGCAATAAAGTAAAGTAATTACATGGCGTTTTCATTGACACGCAGGTCATACAATAATTAAGACAACTCCTATGGCTCCTGCCGGTTGTCATTCTCATCGACATGCAAGTCGTGATTCCTATTACAAGAACATGATCAATCTCATACATCACATATATCATTCATCACATCCTTTTTGGCCATATCACATCACATAGCATACCCTGCAAAAACAAGTTAGACGTCCTCTAATTGTTGTTTGCATGTCTTACGTGGCTGCTATGGGTTTCTAGCAAGAACATTTCTTACCTACGCAAAAGCCACAACGTGATATGCCAATTTCTATTTACCCTTCATAAGGACCCTTTTCATCGAATCCGATCCGACTAAAGTGGGAGAGACAGACACCCGCTAGCCACCTTATGCAACTAGTGCATGTCAGTCGGTGGAACCTGTCTCATGTAAGAGTACGTGTAAGGTCGGTCCGGGCCGCTTCATCCCACGATGCCGCCGAATCAAGATAAGACTAGTAACGGCAAGAAGAATTGGCAACATCAACGCCCACAACTGCTTTGTGTTCTACTCGTGCATAGTAACTACGCATAGGCCTGGCTCATGATGCCACTGTTGGGTAACGTAGCAGAATTTAAAAATTTTCTACACATCACCAAGATCAATCTATGGAGTATACTAGCAACGAGGGGAAGGAGTGCATCTACATACCCTTGTAGATCGCGAGCGGAAGCGTTCCAATGAACGGGGTTGATGGAGTCGTACTCGCCGTGATCCAAATCACCGATGACCGAGTGCCGAACGGACGGCACCTCCGCGTTCAACACACGTACGGAGCAGCGACGTCTCCTCCTTCTTGATCTAGCAAGGGGGGAAGGAGAGGTTGATGGAGATCCAGCAGCACGACGGCCTGGTGGTGGAAGTAGCGGGGTCTCGGCAGGGCTTCACCAAGCTTCTGTGAGAGGGAGAGGTGTTGCAGGGGGAGAGGGAGGCGCCAGGGGCTGTCATGCTGCTGCCCTCCCTTCCCCCCACTATATATAGGCCCCCTGGGGGGGCGCCAGCCCTGGATCCCATCTACAAGGGGGGGGGCAGGGGGAAACTTGCCCCCCAAGTCAGGTGGGGCGCCCCCACCCCTAGGGTTTCCAACCCTAGGCGCAGGGGGAAGGCCCATGGGGGGCGCCCCAGCCCACTAGGGGCTGGTTCCCCTCCCACTTCAGCCCATGGGTCCCTCCGGGATAGGTGGTCCCACCCGGTGGACCCCCGGGACCCTTCCGGTGGTCCCGGTACAATACCGGTGACCCCTGAAACTTTCCCGGTGGCCGAAACTTGACTTCCTATATATAATTCTTCACCTCCGGACCATTCCGGAACTCCTCGTGACGTCCGGGATCTCATCCGGGACCCCGAACAACTTTCGGGTTTCCGCATACTAATATCTCTACAACCCTAGCGTCACCGAACCTTAAGTGTGTAGACCCTACGGGTTCGGGAGACATGCAGACATGACCGAGACGCCTCTCCGGTCAATAACCAACAGCGGGATCTGGATACCCATGTTGGCTCCCACATGTTCCACGATGATCTCATCGGATGAACCACGATGTCGAGGATTCAATCAATCGCGTATACAATTCCCTTTGTCAATCGGTACGTTACTTGCCCGAGATTCGATCGTCGGTATCCCAATACCTTGTTCAATCTCGTTACCGGCAAGTCACTTTACTCGTACCGTAATGCATGATCCCGTGGCTAACTCCTTAGTCACATTGAGCTCATTATGATGATGCATTACCGAGTGGGCCCAGAGATACCTCTCCGTCATACGGAGTGACAAATCCCAGTCTCGATCCGTGCCAACCCAACAGACACTTTCGGAGATACCCGTAATGCACCTTCATAGTCACCCATTTACGTTGTGACGTTTGGTACACCCAAAGCACTCCTAGGGTATCCGGGAGTTGCACGATCTCATGGTCTAAGGAAATGATACTTGACATTGGAAAAGCTCTAGCAAACGAACTACACGATCTTTTATGCTATGCTTAGGATTGGGTCTTGTCCATCACATCATTCTCCTAATGATGTGATCCCGTTATCAACGACATCCAATGTCCATGGTCAGGAAACCGTAACCATCTATTGATCAACGAGCTAGTCAACTAGAGGCTTACTAGGGACATGGTGTTGTCTATGTATCCACACATGTATCTGAGTTTCCTATCAATACAATTCTAGCATGGATAATAAACGATTATCATGAACAAGGAAATATAATAATAACCAATTTATTATTGCCTCTAGGGCATATTTCCAACAGAGAGCCAGTAAGAGCTCCTGAGTCGCGATGCTCAGGAGCCCCCCTTTTAATGTGCAAGCGAATTGCATGGGAGAAGAGGGAGCCCGCGGTACCGCACGCTGTTGTCCTCAGGAGGTTCCTGCAGATTAGCGCGAGGAGGGACAAAGATTGCCACTACGATTGCCGGTTTGCCGCTGGTCGCTCCGCAAGAAGATGAGGGCACTGAGGGCCTGGTGAGGTGACGTGCGCGGGGCGTGCCGCGAGTCAGAGCTCGACCACTCAGATTTGTCGGCGTTGCAGGGATGGGCCCGAGCACAAGTGTCGTGCAAGCGTGAGTAGCTCCCGTTGCGGGATGAGCATGGGGCAGACCGGCGACACGGGCGGTCATGATGGGTAAAATCAAGCAGGTCATAACCATAGATAGATTATGCATGGAAAGCGAATTAGCTTAGGTAAATGCAAGAGCGATACGTGCCACTGGGTCGGACCCAAGCAGCCTGGGGATGATGCAGCCTGAGGGGCGCCCCCAGCAGAGTAAGCTAAAGATGTAGAAGGATACATGCCGCAGGGACGGCCCCACGCAGCCTGGGAATGATGCAGCCCGGGGGCGCTCCCAGCTAAATAAACTTGGAAAATGTCACCTGGTTCCGTTGTCGCAGGGATGTTGGGGTAGCTGAAGATGCGTGATGGGAAGGGATCCCACAACGGCCAAGTTTGAAGGGGGACAACTAGTACAAGTTATCCTGACTAAAGGTGGACTTCGCCTGCCAAAGGCTCTGGTGGTGACGCCGTTTTGGGCTCCATGGTGACCTCCGTCCTGCCGTCCTGCTGGTCTTGGTCTCGTTGCACCGATATGGAAACCTTTGCCTGATGCCTCGGGACTCCTCGCCTGCGCTTGCCTCTTTAGCACCAAAGAGGAAACGAGGACACTGCACGCGCTGGCGCCCCGCCTGGCCCCGATCGTCATGGCTTACGTCACAGGAACCTCGCGAGGTGCCCCTTGCCTTGATCTCTCCGCCCCTCGCGAGCCAGCCTGGTGAGGCCGCCCCCGAGGAGGTCTTGCATCGTCCGCCCCGCGAGGCTTGGCCCCTCGCGAGGGTCTTAACTGTTCGCTGGTGAAGATGGGCCGTACAGGGCGGCTGGTGGAGCCACGCCATGGGCCGCAGGCAGGCAAGTCTGGGGATCCCCGTTCCCAGAACGCTGACAGATCTCATGTCGGTTGTTCGGAAATAATGTAAAATTATCACTGATCTAAAATGGCTTGGTGTAGAGACCGAGAGTGCTTCCATTATTCCATGGTAAGAAAGCTACCTATATTGGAAATGACAATATTCAAACTGAAGTTTCCATGATATTGCTGGAAATTTGAAACAATGTAGTAGAGATAAATATGTCATGGTATATCGACTTCAGGTGGTGGTGGGTTGGGGCATATCAACCATGTTGATGGATGCACTGCAATGTGCAAAAACCTGCATATCCTCGTTCACAGTGCTTAGGCTTAATTAGGAAGTACCTAATAAAACCATGTAGTTTTCTTTTCTTCCTTTCGGAAATGTAAGCGGTGTTCTTAATCTGTAACTATGTATCAGAAAGAGACCAGCTATCATGTTTCTGATGTTTTCACATGCTGCAAAATACTAAGGACAAGTTGTGTGACCGTGCACTTGTTTTAAATAAAATGTCAGGATAAGGAAGACAAAGATGAATATGTTTCTTACGGTTTTCCTTGTCATATATACTACTCTGAAAGTGCAACTTGAGATCTCTAGATTTCAAGGTAGACATGTAGCGTTGCACCAGTAGTAAATTAATATAGAACTCGGTCATTCTATGCCTTGCAAGAATGGACTTCAAGCATGCAATTGCCATTTTCATGTTGAGTGGCTCAACTGACCTGTATGTGATCCATGACGAGTCTCTTATGTGCCTTCATCAATTCAACATTGCTACCGTGGAAAACAAGATGAATATGGTAGCTAGGTTTCACATGGAAGGGGTGAAAGGAGTGTTGATGCCCTTATAAAAGGGAGATGTTGCACCCATTTCGATTCTCAAAAGGGCTTGATTTTGAGAGGTAAGAGACCCGTTTCAAGAAGAAGCGATAATGAACCTCCGAGCTGAGTATGTAGTATGTATAGTTGAAAGGTGTAGCTACATATCTGAGATGAGATATTAGAGGAATGCCGAAGAAGTGCATCTATAAACTCGTGCATGTCGAGCTCAGTAGCTCATATTAACCGGTCATAAATAATAGAACAACAAGCAAGGAGCCTACCTTCATAGGTGACGTCAAGGCGAGCACCTCCAGGGCTAAGTGCTCGACACGAGGCAAAAATCACCAGTAGATCGTAAGTGTTGAACCAAGCTAGGTTCACTGGCCACACAACACAGACAAGGCTCCATGCCGCTGCCGAAGATGTCAACGGCAGCAATGACTGGTCAACAACAACCATACCTTGGAGTACCTTTCACACAAAATAATTTAATTTCGCTTGCAAAACTGGAGGGTTCACATGAATCCTCGCTCTCTGGTTGCTGCCCTCCGGCGATAGCTACGGCGGCGATGAAAAAGATGAAAAGGAACATCTCTCCCTTCATGGACCACACACTCACCATCCCAACCATGACGCATCACTTGCTTCGTTGCTTCATAGTAGATGGTATGCTCAGGATCAGCTAGTTCTCGTAGTAGTGTCATCTCCATTGGCATTGTACTATCGTCCCTTCCTGTGTGTTCTTGTTTTCAAGAACACTCATGAGGGTTGCATGTTTTTGTATATGCTCCTTATAATCTGTAATCTATAATTGCCTGCATGTTCTGTTGCCATTTATTGATGACATCAAAATTTGAAAGGAGCAAGTCGAGCCTATTACTAGAGCAATGTAGAAGCGTAGATGCTAGTAACAATTAAAGTTCACATAAGGTGAAAAGCTTTCCGCACTCAACTGTATTTTCTAGCCAAGAACAAAGCAGCAAGAAGTTAGCCACAAACACAAAAAGGGAAAGAACAAAGCATAACAAGGCAGGCAAAAGTGCAAAACTAAACACTCCCATGGATGGCACCTTCTGGATTCCTCTGATGCAAAAAATAATTGTTGTTGCTCGATGGTCGTCTCTACAGACACACACTTTGTCAAACATGAGACTGACGAAAATCAAAACGTTAACCAATATGCTACAACCCATACTCAAGATAATTGATGGCGAATCTATTCTATTAGTTTTCCATGTTGTTATGATTAAAAAGAGACATAGGAGATATTTACTGGTTTATTGCCAAATATGTTTGCGACCTTACCTCCGTGTGGTCTGCTTGTAAGATGCTAATGTGGTGGTGCTACTCAGCGTGTTACTTGACAATTGATTGGCCTTCTACATAAGGACTAGTTAATAGAATGCAATACATTTGTGCTATGCCATTTCCGCGCTGATGATTGTACATACTCATTACTCAGCGGGAAGTTATCACCGATCTTAAATGGCTTTGTGCATCCTATTGGTGTACAGGCTGAGAGTCTTTCCATTACGTCATAAGAAAGCTACATATTTGCAATTATAGTATTCAAACTGGAGTTTCCATGGACCATGATATCGCTGGAAGTTTGAAACCATGGGGTAGACCTAAAAATGTCGTAGGAATAGGAAAATCAGTAGTGGTGCTGGCACATAAAAATAATTTTTGTGGCACGCTGTATTGTGCCAAAAAACTGCATATCCTCAGTCACAGTACTTAGGCTTCGGAGGTACATAATAAAACCATGGAGAGATTATTTCTCTTCTTATTTTTGGAAATTTAATTGGTATATTTAATCTCTAACCGTGTATCAGAAACAGCAAGAGATCAGCTATCATGCTTTTGATGTTTGCCATGCTGCAAAATCAGAGCAGACTGGAGAAAAAATGTGTGACCATGCACTTGTCTTTAACTCAAATCGTAGTATGTCGAAGCCAGGTATGAATATGTTTCCTATGGTTCAAGTGAGTTCCCTGAAAAATATACTACTCTAAAAGATGCAAAATGGGATCTCTAGATTCCAAGGCAGACATGTAGCATTGTACTACTAGTAAATTAGTACATCAAACTCCGTCATGCTTTGTATGTCTTACAAATATGAACTGAACTTCAAGCATGCAATTGCCATTTTCATGTTGAGTGGCTCAAGTGACATGTACACATGATCTTGACCAGTCTGTGATGTGCCTTCATCAATTCAACATTGCTAGTGTGGAAAACTAGATGAATATGATAGCTAGGTATCACATGGAAGGGGTGAACAGGGTTTTACCCTTATAAAAGAGAGAGGCTGCCCCCATTTCGGTCTCAAAGGGGCTTTGATTTTGAGAGGAAGGAGACCCGTTTCAAGAAGAAATGATAATGCACTTCTGATCTGAGTATGGAGAGTTGAAAGGGTGGCTACATATGCGAGATGAGGTATCTAAAGAATACTGAAGAAGTGCATCTATAAACACGTGCACGTGGAGCTCGCTTCGGGTCTGGCACGTAGCTAATGTGGAATCACCATCACAACCATGATGTATCACTTGTTTTGTTGCTTCATAGTAGCTGGTATGCTCAGGATCGGCTAGTTCTCGTAGTAGTGTCTTCTCCGTTGGCATTGTACTACTATCCCTGCTTGCATGTTCGTTTTTTCAAGAACAATGACGAGGGTTGCGTATCTTTGTATATTCTCCTTGCAATATGTAATCTGCAACTTCTTGTGATGTCTACTACGCAACTTTATTCTTGTAGACTCGTGTTGGGCCTCCAAGCGCAGAGTTTTGTAGGACGATAGCAATTTTCCCTCAAGTGGATGACCTAAGGTTTATCAATCCGTGGGAGGTGTAGGATGAAGATGGTCTCTCTCAAACAACCCTGCAACAAAATAAAAAAGAGTCTCTTGTGTCCCCAACACACCAAATACAATGATAATTTGTATAGATGCACTAGTTCAGCGAAGAGATGGTGATACAAGTATAATATGGATAGTAGATATTGGTTTTTTTAGTAGGAACACTAAAAACAGCAAGGTAGCAATTGATAAAACGGAGCACAAACGGTATTGCAATGCTTGAAAATGACGCCTAGGGTTCGAACTTTCGCTAGTGCAATCTCTCAACAATACTAATCTAATTAGATCATATAACCATCCCTCAAAGTGCGATGAAGAATCAGTCCAAAGTTCTTATCTAGCGGAGAAATTCGGAAGAAATTGTTTGTAGCTATTCTTTTCGATTGATCTATCCAAGAGTTCGTACTAACATAACACCAAGTTATTTTTTCCGATCGATCTATCAAGAGTCCGTACTAAAATAACACCAAGTTATTCTATCCGATCGATCTATCAAGAGTTCGTACTAAAATAACACCAAAGCAAATTCAGATTCATAATACTCAATCCAACACAAAGAACCTCAAAGAGTGCCCCAAGATTTTTGCCGAAGAAACAAAAGACGAGAACGTGCATCAACCCCTATGCATAGATTACCCCAATGTCACCTCGGGAATCCGCAAGTTGAGTGCCAAAACATATGTCAAGTGAATCAATATAATAACCCATTGTCACCACAGGTATTCATATGCAAGACATATATTAAGTGCTCTCAAATCCATAAAAGTATTCAATCCGATAAAATGAAATCTAAAAGGGAAAACTCAATTCATCACAACAAGATAGAGAGGGAGAAACACCATATGATCCAACTATATTAACAAAGCCCACGATACATCAAGATCGTGCCATCTCAAAAACACGAGAGAGGGGGAGATTAAACACATAGCTACTGGAACAAACCCTCAGCCCCGAGGGTGGACTACTCCCTCCTCATCATGGTGGCCGCCGAGATGATGAAGATGGCCTCCGGTGATGATTTCCCCCTCCGGCAGGGTGCCGGAACAGAGTCTAGATTGGTTTTTCATGGATATAGAGGCTTGCGGCGGCGAAACTTCTGATCTAGGGTTATTTCTGGGGGTTTATGTATTTATAGGATTTTTTGGCGTTGGTTTCACGCTAAGATGGGCCTCGAGGTGAGCACAACCCACCACGCCACGGGTTGGGCTCCAGCCGCGCCCTAGTGGGTTGTGCCCTCCTCGTGGCTCTTCTGGCCCTCCCACGAAGCTTCGGGTGTCTCTTTTGTTCCAAAAAAATCATCAAAAAGTTTCAGCTCATTTGGAGAACTTTCATTTCTGCACAAAAAACAACACCACGTTAGTTCTGCTGAAAATAACATCAGTTCAGGTTAGTTCCATGCAAATCATACAAAAACTATATAAAATTGTTGTAAACATGGCATGAATACTTCATAAATTATAGATACGTTGGAGACATATCACCTGCATGTTCTGTTGTCATCCATCGAGGACATCGAAATTGAAAGGAGCAAGTCCAATCTATTACTGGAGGACTGTAGAAGTGTAGAGGCTAACAATTACGTTCGCATAGGTGAAAAGCTTCCGGCACTCAACTGTATTACTCCCCTCGTTCCTAAATATAAGTCTTTTTAGATATTCTAATATGGACTACATACGGAGCAAAATGAGTGAATTTACACTCTAAAATACGTATATATTCATTCGTATGTAGTCCATATTTAAATCTCTAAAAAGACTTATATTTAGGAACGGAGGGAGTATTAGCCAAAAACAAAGCAGCAAGTCAAACACACACACACACAGAGACATCAGCGAATCTAGGACGGAAATGCAGGCTTAGATGTTGAATATATGAGCAAGTCACTACAAGATTTAATCCGAATAAGCACAAAATAGATAATGACGGCTATAACAGAGATTATACTAATCATGTGGACTAGCATAGTAGATGAACAGATCGAATCTAGGGCACAGACTAGAAACATGAATTCTACCATGATCTCGAACAGGAAGGACAGAAACACATATGGTGCAATAGGAGCAGCACCGTTGGCGTTGAGGTTGTCGGACATGTCGTTGAGGAAGAGGTTGCCAAGGTTGGGGAAGAAGTCGTCGTTGCTGCCAGCAGTCATGCGAGTGCGCTCCCAAAAAACCTGATCGCCCCTCTCCCGTACAGGATCACGAGAGGTGGGGTTCCGGAGGCCTGCCGTCCCTTCTCGCAGTGCAAGCCGAAAGGAGGGATGGAGAAGACTTGCGTGACGATGCAATGATCTGGAACAGTGGTGCAAAACCATGCGATGCCGCGGTAGCTCTGTCCTCGGCTCGGCCCATTCCCGCAACAAGTGGCGCAGCGCGGCGTGACGAGGCATGGCGTGGCGTGGCAAGGCGAGCGAGGAGGAGGAGCGCGCGTGTAGGCTCCTCTTTTCATGCTCATACAAGTGGTAGAAGAACTCACCTTATATAGAGGTGCAAGTCTCTCTCAACTTCCGGGGTGGGACTAAACTTTAGTCTCACTCACACCACTCACATGTGTGCATGAATGGGCCAAGAGAATTTCAGAATTTTAATTGGGCTTTGGGCAAAAGGCCACTAGCAAATTCCAACAATCCCCCACAAAGTCTCGTTGGCACATCTCATCATTTAGTTCCAAGTCATTGTTTATATACCGGTGGTTAGTGGAGACTGTAAAGTTGAACTTCCACTTAGAGGTTTATGCTAGACTAGATCACAACTTGGATAGTGGACTATGCCTTGAACTACAAGTTTTCTGCGAGACTAGTTTCACACAAATTCTTGACCGATACTGGGCTGCCGCAAGGCTTCCCCGCGGGTGGATCGTATACGTCATAATCCAGGGCCCTTTCATGAACTTATTAGAGAACACCCAATTCTCACAGACTGCGGCGTTAACAGTCAAATTCATATAGGTGTGTTCCTTAGGAGATGCTCTACAGGACAACATCTCTGCTTACTCAAATAAGCCACTTGGAACACATTAAGATAGCTATCAACCTGCCATGCAGATCAGGAGAGTATTGCATCTTCACGGAGTGGGATAACTGAAATAAGGATACTCTCCTCTCAGCTGACCAACATCTTGTCTTCCACTTCTACTTCACGGGATCTCTGGTCATAGAGTGGGTTACCACTATGGACAACTCATGCGGTGGGTCTCAAACCCATCTTCATCGATGCATTATCTATCACATTACGTGATAAACCCTTTGTGAAGGGATCTGCCCAGTTTTTCGACGTTTGGATATAATCCAACGTAATAACTCTGGAGTTCCTCAATTTTCTGACAGATTTTAGTCTCCTCTTCACATGCCTTGAGGACTTCATATTATCCTTAAACTATTTATCTTGACGATCACAGTTTGATTATCACAGTTCATCAGGATAGGGGGTATTGGTTTTTCAACCATAGGTAAGTCCATCAGGAGCTCATGAAGCCACTCTACTTCAACAGTGGCAGTGTCTAATGCTGTGAGTTCTACTTCCATAGTTGACCTCGTTAAGATGGTCTAATTGCACGACTTCCAGGAAACAGCGCCACCACCAAGTGTAAAAACATAACCACTTGTGGCCTTAATCTCATCAGTATCAGATATCCAGTTTGAGTCACTATAACCCTCCAGTACCCTTGGAAACCCGGTGTAGTGAATCCCATAGCTCACAGTGCCTTTCAAGTAGCGCATAACTCTCTCAAGCGCATGCCAATGATCATCTCCCGGTTTTGGCAGAAACCGACTCAGCTTGCTCACAGCAAAAGAGATGTCAGGCCTCGTGGCACTCGCCAAATACATAAGCGAGCCAATAATCTAAGAATACCTCAGTTGATCTCTAGCAATCCGTCGATTCTTTCGAAGAAATACACTAGCATCATTTGGAGTTGGAGAAGGCGTGTGCAGTCGCTATACCCAAAACGACTCAAGATCTTCTCCACATAGCGAGACTAAAGCAGTGTAATCCAACCATTCTCATCTCTCAACAGCTTAATGTTTAAGATAACATCAGCTACTCCTAGATCCTTCATCTCAAAACAGCAAAATAAGAAATCCTTAACCTCCTTGATTAGATCAAGTTTGGTTCCAAAGATCAGTATGTCATCGACATACAGACAAAGAATAACTCCTTCGCCCCCACCATGGCGACAGTACACACACTTGTCACCATCGTTTACTACAAAGTCGACAGGAGTTAATGTTCTTTCGAACTTCTCATGCCACTCCTTAGGAGCTTTTTTAAGGCCATATAAAGACTTTAATAACTTGCACACCTTTCCTTCATGACCAGGTACTACAAAACCATCTGGCTGATCCATGTAAATTTCCTCCTTCAACTTTCCATTGAGGAAAGCCGTCTTAACATCCATTTGATGAATGAGAAGACCATGTGAGGCAGCCACTGATAGTAGCACCCGAATAGTGGTCAGTGTAGCCACGGATGAGTAAGTATCAAAGAAGTCTTCACCTTCTTTCTGGGTATAACCCTTAGCCACAAGCCGTACCTTATACTTTTCAATCGTACCATCAGGTCTAAGCTTCTTCTTGAAAACCCACTTACATCCTACAGGTTTGCACCCATAAGGACGGTCAGTGATCTCCCAGGTTCCGTTAGCTAATATGCAATCCATCTCGCTACGAACAACTTCCTTCCAGTAGTCAGCATCAGGAGATGAATAGGCTTCTGAAATAGTCCTGGGTGTGCCATCCGCAAGGTACACAATGAAATCATCACCGAAGGACTTTGCAGTCCTCTATCTCTTACTCCTTACAGGAGTTTCATTGTCACCCTCAACAGGATTCTCAACGTGTTACATCGCAATGGTGGGTTCAGGAATTACAGCGAATTCCTCACTAGATGGAGTAGGTATCTCCTGATTTGATGAACTCGACATATCCTTCATAGGAAATATGTCCTCAAAGAAAGTTGCATCATTCAACTCCATAATTGTACCAACATGCATGTCGGATACCTCAGATTTTATTATTGAAAATCTATAGCCAATGCAATGAAAAGCATAGCCCAGAAGAACACAATCCACGGTTTTTGGTCCAAGTTTGCGCTTCTTGGGAATTGGTATATTGACTTTCGCCAAACAACCCCAAGTATGTAGGTAAGAGAGTTTCAACCTTTTCCTTTCCCATTCCTCAAATCAAGTCATGGTCTTATACTTTGTGGGAACTCGGTTTAGGACATGACACGCAGGCATTAGCGCCTCCCCCACCATTCCTTGGAAAGACCCGATGTGTCTAACATGGCGTTAACCAAATCAGTTAGAGTTTGGTTCTTTCTTTCGGCCACCCCATTCGACTGAGGTGAGTAGGGAGGCGTCCTCTCATGGACTATACCATGTTCCGCACAAAACAAATCAAATTCATTAGAAAAATACTCTCCACCACGATCAGACCTTAGCCGTTTAATTTTTTGACCAAGTTGGTTCTCCGCTTCAGATTTATAGTTTTTGAAGAAAGTTAAAGCCTCATCTTTTGATTTCATAAGATACACATAACAATATCTAGTGGAGTCATCGATCAAGGTCATGAAGTATCTCTTTCCACCTTTTGTCAACACGCTATTCATCTCACAAAGATCAGAATGTATGAGCTCTACTGGTGCCAAGTCTCTTGCCTCTGCAGTCTTATGGGACTTGCAAGGTTTCTTAGCTTGCACACATACTTGGCACTTGGAGCCTTTGACAGTAGCGATTTTCAGAATTAAATTTATATTGGCTAGCCGCGTCACGGAACCAAAGTTAATATAACAAAGTTGTGAATGCCAAATATCAGACTCATTATTGTGGCAAACATTATTAATAACTTTAGTGCAAATATCTGACAAAGATAGGCTAATGGTGTCCTGGACTAGGGGGTACTCACCATGTCGTCTCCCGACCAGCTGGATCGGGCCGAGGACCCCCATGGCGGTTCACTATTGGGCCAGTTCGGACAGCCCATGCCGCATACAAGGAGGATTCTACAAGACTTGGTGCCCAAGACAAGGACTCCTCTAAACCCTAGGCCTACGGTGCATATATAAACCGAGGCCAGGCTAGTCAATAGACAATCTCGTATTCATTACTACAATCTCATGGTAGATACATATACTCTGTACTACACCCATATGAATACAATCAAAAGCAGCATATAGGGTATTATCTCATCAAGAGAGCCCGAAGTTGGGTAAAACCCCGTGTCCATGTTACCATCGCTCCCAGACGCCTAGCTTAGGACCCTACTACGAGATACGCCGGATATTGAACCGACATTGGTGCTTTCATTGAGAGCCTGCTGGCGGTCGCCACGGGGCGATGGGAATTCGGATCGTCTCCGGCGCGATCTACGCATCGGAGCCGAGCTTTATGGTCGATGTCGGCATCTTTCGTCGCCGGCTCGACTGACCACATTGGCTTAACCAAGGGTTGTGCCCTACCTCCGATCATCATGTTCGGACGAGGGCCTTCGTCAACATCAACTCCGATCTCTATCATGATCATGGAAGAATCATCCATGGAGCTCGGGGGCTCAACGTCAACATTGCCCTCGGGCGACCGTGCTGTTTTTTCCGAACAGCAAACTTGTATCCGCTGCCACCACCTCCTCGAGCATCGCTTTGACGATTCCTTCGGTGGAATTGTGCGGAATTAAGTGTACAACAACCATGCCAAATTTCGTCGAGTTCCGATGGAGGAATCTCTGGCAATCTACGATATACCGGAGCCCTGTCAAATCTGGACGGGAATCTGGACGAGTTTAGGGCGTGGTCTCCAGAGCCCAGCTCGGAGGTCCTTTGGAAGATCCAACCGTTCATCTGCTGCGGAATTCCCATATCTACCACCCCTCCAAATTTCAGCTCGATCCGATGGTTCAAACTCCGGGAACCTTCCGATGAGTGGACCAATTTTCGGATCTGTTTTCTGCGCGAATACGAATCCGGCCCGAGTTCATGTTTCTTCATGAACGGAATATTGGACAACCCTTTTGAAGGAATTTTTTCTAGGGCATTGTGTGTTGTTTTTAAACACGTAGCCATAAAATTTTAAGCCTCCTCCGAGGCAATCTTCACCATTACGCTGGTGTCAAACCAGTCCGGCAATATTGCTCCACGGCTGCCGACCTGCGCTAGACACGTCGCCGCTTTGTTGAGCCGAGCTCAACTTCTTCGATCATCATCTCGGCAAGCCGAAAAAGAGTTCGGCATCGCGAAGGATAAATCATCACCAACATCGCTGCCCCACGGATTACACGGAGCGGGCACACCGGCATCGCCGCATGGTCACTTCATCAAGCCGGCATTGACCGCGTCTCAAGTCACGACCTGCGTCAGCATGGCCGCACTGTTGCTTCTTCAAGCCGATGTCCATCACGCCGACCTGCTTCAACACCTCGGCTGACATGGCAGCTGCAATGTCTCCGCACCGACCTGCTCCGTCACCTCGGCTGGACCGGGGACTTGGCTATTTCTTCATCAACATACTCTGGTTACTTCAGCGTCACCAGCCGACCAGCTTCGTCACGTTAGCCGGACCGAGGGCTTTGTCTCGGCAAGCCAACCTTTGCCAGCATCGCCATGCCGTCGCTTTATCGCCCATCAGGCAATGGGTGTGCGGATCGAGTCCCAATTTTGGGAGTCACCTTTCTTCGGATTGCTACAACAAATAAACAGGTGCTATTTATCCTAGTAATTTTTGCTTGTTTGGGTTTATTTTTCCCAAGGAATTATTACTCTAGTTTGTTCCATCATCTGTACGCAGGTCTATCAAATGGTGGCCGCATTAACGATGGTCACATGGTGGTTCGGTAATGGACTTCGACTACGTCACGTGGTCTCTTCGGCAAGCCGACGCCGTCGTCCCAATCGGCGTAAATCGGCTCGCGTGATCACCTTGTTGGTCGTGTTGCCATACCGACGTGTTCGGTTGCCTCGGGGACTTCGGCATCGTTGAGAGAGCTCTACCTCATCGAGTGTTCGGCACACAGGCCATATGTCTTTTATTACTCACTTTGCATAAATTATTAATTATGCAACATTTTTTTAAATTTATTATTATTCCTATTATCTCCGGCTTGCACTATTTTCTGTGCATAGATAATGAATCCGGATCGGGCAGCGCTGTCACCTCTGCGTACCGACGTACCACGTCACCTCGGCTGGACCGAGGGCTTCGTCATCACTTCATTAACCCACGTCGGGACTTCGGCGTCACACTGCGTGCCTGCATTGGCCATGCTATGTCGCCACTTCGGAGTGCCGAGCTCTTCGCTCCGCCACCTCGGGACCGGCTTGGGGGCTGGGACCTTGTCCCACCGTATGCTCGGGCCGTGCATCGACACCGAGCACATTAACCAGCTAAGTCGCTTTTATGCTCAGAATTTTAAATCTTAAATTTTGTTTGGTTCGACCAAGCATTATACTTTTTTGGCAAAAAGTTGTTTGTGAAAACTTCCTTGTCAAAACCTTGTTTGTGACACACAAATTCAAATACCCAGTTTGCTTGGGGGCTTCCTTTATGAAGCCTTTCCTCTTGCATATGATTATACTTGTATGGCTTCGTTCCTTGTTCGTGTATTACGCCACAATATGCACCATGTTGACTTAAGTGTTCCGCAAGCTGGGTTGCCTTGCTCCTGTGTTTACCCCTACGTTCCCGATTGTTCGGCTAGGGAGTAAAGGGAGCACCTCTGCGATTGTCACGATCGGGTCATCCGAGCTCGGACCTCAGACTGGG
This sequence comes from Triticum aestivum, assembly GCF_018294505.1. Classification (NCBI taxonomy): domain Eukaryota; kingdom Viridiplantae; phylum Streptophyta; class Magnoliopsida; order Poales; family Poaceae; genus Triticum; species Triticum aestivum. The sequence goes on from NC_057799.1 coordinate 26,099,510, forward strand.
TGAAGCCGAAAGCTAGCGCTCTTATTGTTTTCAATTATGGTCGGCACACAACGGAACTCATGAGTACAAAAAATCTATTGCACAAGTCTCATAGTAACAATGAGCAACCGAAGAAAGGTATCGGTGGAGGTACTATTTTCTTCGAAGATGCTTCTTACACTTCGTCAGTAATATAGCATAAGTTCCCTGAGCGCGCTTTGTCTGTTACAGCCTTATGGCCTGATTGCCTGGTTATCGGAAACACCGTCGATATTCTCGACAGGTGGAGTACATAACACTTTTCGGTCCTTGACCGAAGAGGGAGAAGCCGACGGTCGGTTAAGACGCGTTTAAAGTTCGGGTGAACACAAATATGATATAAGTACTTCCGTACATACAATCATTACACATAAAGTTCTTTTGCCCAAGTCACTCGGGGGCTCTTAAATTAGTATGAGCCGTTTTATAATAAATGTTTTCTTCTTGGTCATTGCAAAATCTTTTTCTATCACTCCTTTTTTCGACGCGAGTGTGTGGTCAATAGCCGGGGAGCCTAGTCTCTCTCTCAAAGCCGTTCGAGTTTAGTTCGTTAAACTGGCCTAACGAGCAGTACTCCGCCTTCGGGATAGGATGTTACAGCCGTGGGCTGACCCGCTTGAGGTCTTGTGATCGGATGTGTCATATTAATGCACGACAGAAGCACCCCTTTTTTGACCAATTTTCGGATTGGCACCGAACACTTGATCTAATTCGGACGTCAAGTTTTTACTAAATTGTTGGGTTTTCCAAGCCTATGGCACTTTTAAACTATTTGTGTGTTTCCCGCATAAGTCTCGTAGTGCAATGCTGGACACCTTTAGAGATTCGGCGAAAACATTCTCGGATATTGCTATATATGCATCGGTTTCGAATTGTGTCTTCGGTCAATAGTTGGGTTGCCCGGCTCCTGTGCTTGCCTCCTATGTTCCGCTTTGTTCGGCTAGGTGTGCAAAGGGAGAACCACTGCGATTGTGCTTCCAGCTCGCATGGTTAAGCACCTCAGTGGAGAAAGCCGAAAACTGACTGTCACAATAAGCGTAAACTGGTCAGCGATCCGATGACTATGTTAAATGATGGGCCATTCATAACATTGGCCGAAGTGTTTACGGCTTGACCTCGGCTGTCGCCGAACACTAACCGGGGGCTCGTAGCTAGCTTCCCCAGTTTAAAGCTCCTATGACTAAGTGAAAGTTATAAAGCCCGCATATCTGATTGCCTCGTTTCCGCTAACACAACCGCCTTCGGCACCGAGACGTCGGCTAAGGGTTGTTTTGTTATTGCGAAAACACCCTGCGTAGCATCTACAATGGGTTGGAAGCCGATGATGGGCCACTTTCAACTGATAAACGATCGCAACGGAGTCAAAATAAACATAGCATCGGCGTTTGTATTTAATATACAAAGGCTGCCTTCCGTAATCATTGTTATAAAGCCATACATATGCATCAATTTGACTGAAGATTTTGGCCAAGCTGGGTTGCCTGGCTCCTGTGCTTACCCCTACGTTCCAGATTGTTCGGCTAGGCAGTAAAGGGAGCACCTCTGTGATTGTTACTACCGGGTCATCCGAGTTAGTACCTCAGACTGGGTGAAGCCGAAAGCTAGCAATCTTAAAGGATCACATTGGTCGGCAACGACGGAAGTAAAATTTTGGTTCATTAATACCATAGAGTTCGGGAACTTTCGCCGAACTAAATCCTCAATATTTTCCTCCCACATTGATCGGAGGTGAGTTTTCATGATCATGATAAGCATGACGACCCAAAGAAAGGAACCGATAGCGGGACTATTTTCTTTGGAAGATGTTTCTTACGTTAAAACGTAATATAACATATCTCTCCGTGTACCTTTGTTTATAAAACCGTATGACCGGATCGCCTTGTTTGCCGTAAAACTTTGCCCTTATAACGGCTTTATAAAGTAGGACAAACACTCCACAGCTACTGGCCGAGGAGGTTGAAGCCGATGGTCGGTCAACAAAGTTTTGTACAATGCGGATTTGAGCATTAATGATGAAAAGTACTTGGATACATAGAATCATTACACATAAAAATTGCGAGTAAAATCCATTTACTGCAATCCATCTTTTAAACCCCTTGGGGCCTACCTTGGCGAGCTCAGATTTCGACCAGCTCTAAACTCTTTTAAGAGATCTTTATTCTCTTTCCGAGAAGTTTGTGTTAAACACAACAATTTCTTTTGTCAAACGGATATCGATCCTTAATTCGGCCACTCGTGCCCACATTAAGGCTCGGGGGCTACTGGGCTTTACACTCATTATTTACAAATATTAAAGGGGCACATCGATCCCCTAATCTGGTGTTGCCACCCGACCAGTGTCTCGAGGGCTACTGCATTGCCTATTCAATGCAGAAAATTCAAAGTGCTCAGTGTTCGGCATAACCAAACTATGGACAAGCGCGTCTTCGGACGACAATAAGTACCATATGGGACTTATCCCGCATCAAGCTGATATATCACGGCGACTTCTCACGACCCTCTCTCAGGGGCCCGTTCGCCGATCACTATTACCTCTAATATATTACACTGCGTTTCTATTCCTATGTATGCTGCCGAGCTAGGAGTTGATCCTCAAGCCGATTTCACGACCTGGGTCTCAGGGGCTACCAGGATCAGCAGTTTTATGTTTTCCTTCAGGTGCATCTCGGATTTTAGGCCGATAGACACCTTGAGGGCTACTGGCAATACATCTTGTCAGCAAATAAATTTATACGCATCGGAAATAAAATCCGCAAACAATCATCCCATGACAAAGGTGATGAGCCACCTCGGAAGCAGTTCGGCATATAGCTCGGATGCAAGTGGCTGGCTCCTTAGAGGGCATTTCCGGCATTAAGCTCGGCTAACACTTATTTGAATCAAGGTGATCTATGACACCTCGTACATAGTCCGGCGTTGGAGCTCAGATACAGTCCGGCGCTGGAGCTCGGATGCAGTTCGGCGTTGGAGCTCGACTATAACAATACTCTTCGGATACAGTCCGGCGTTGGAGCTCGGATACATTTCGGCGTTGTAGCTCGGAAGCGGTCCGGCGTTGGTGCTTGGCTACAAAAGATACCTCGAATGCAGTCCGGCGTTGGAGCTCGGATGCAAGAGGACACTGCCGCCCGGGAACAACTTCAAACCCGTGGGGTGGCGTAAAAATAACAGGGCATTGATAAAGGCCGGAAACTTAAAGGGACTTCTTGGATACCTGACGTGTAAACTCTTCGGATGCACTTCGGCGATCCTCAAGATCGAAAATGAGAAGATTTGTTGAACCAGTTTTCAAGACCGACGACCAAAGATGAAGAACAGTTTGGAAGAATCGAGGAGATTCCCCAACTTGAATACCGGTTCAGGGGGCTACTGACGGTGTCCTGGACTAGGGGGTACTCACCACGTCGTCTCTCGACCAGCTGGATCGGGCCGAGGACCCCCATGGCGGTTCACTATTGGGCCAGTTCGGACAGCCCATGCCGCATACAAGGAGGATTCTACAAGACTTGGCGCCCAAGACAAGGACTCATCTAAACCCTAGGCCTGCGGTGCATATATAAACCGAGGCCAGGCTAGTCAATAGACAATCTCATATTCATTACTACAATCTCGTGGTAGATACATATACTCTTTACTACACCCATATGAATACAATCAAAAGCAGCATGTAGGGTATTATCTCATCAAGAGAGCCCGAAGCTGGGTAAAACCCCGTGTCCATGTTACCATCGCTCCCAGACGCCTAGCTTAGGACCCCTACTACGAGATACGCCAGATATTGAACCGACATAGGCGGAACAAGCCTCCGCACTCATAGCCTTTTCCAAAAAATTGTCCACACTTGGAAATTACAACTTTATTGGACTCAAACACCAAATTAAAACCATCTCGACATAAAAGGGAACAACTGATGAGATTCTTATTGATGGACGACACATGATGAACGTTCTTCAGACACATGGTCTTCCCCGAAGTAAACTTCAGATCGGCCGTACCGACACCTCGAACGATGGCATGTGATCCATTCCCCATCAGCACGGGAGATGTCTCTGTGACCTAGTAAGAAGAAAACATGGAGGCGTCAGCAGAAACATGTACATTGGCATCGGTGTGAATTAACCAATCAGGAGATTGAAATACTTAAAGGATGGTAGGAAGGATATCGTACCCAGATTCCTTCATATCAGTATCACCGATGACAACATTAGAGGACTTGCCGCTCTTCTCATGTTTGCGCTCCTCAAAGCGGTTAGGACACTTCGGAGCCCAGAGATTGGGATCACCGTAGACATGGAAAAATCCCTTCCCCTTCTTATAAGAATTTTTCTTGAAGTTGGTAGGATGTGACGGCTTGTTCTTTGCATCAAACTTGCCTTTCCCTGAGTTTTGTTCTTGTTGTTTTTGAACTTGTTGGGCTGGAAGTTCTTCTTATGTACCATGTGGGCACTATAAGCTCCCTCAGCAACTCGAGCACGTGTGTCTTTTGCTCTCGCCTTCTCTTCAACATAAAGAGTACCAATGAGATCCGAAACGGAAAACCCCTGTCTCTTGTGTTTCAGGGAAGTAGCAAAATTGTTCCACGAAGGTGGAAGCTTGGCAATGATGCTTCCGGCAACAAATTTGTCCGGCAACACACACTTGAAGTGCTCAAGTTCCTTTGTGAACGACTGTATCTCATGAGCTTGCTGGACAACAGAGTGCTCATCAGTCATCTTATACTCATAGAATTGCTCCATGACGTACAACTCGCTGCCGGCGTCCGAGGCCCCAAACTTGGCCTCGAGCACAGCCCACATGTCCTTGCCGTTGTCAAACGACATATACGAATCCACAATGGAATTATCAAGAACACTCAAAAGGGCGCCTTTAAAGAGGGTATCGATCTTCTCAAAAGCTTCCTGCTGTGCAGGATTAAGATCACCCTCAGGCTTGCCCTTGGTGGCGTCATAGCAGTACATGGTTTGGAACCAGTAACCTGCTCTCATGCACCACCTCTTATATAAGCACAAAATAAATCATGACGGCTGCACAGGAGGGATGGAGAAGACTTGCGTGACGGTGCAATGATCTGGAACGGTGGTGCGAAACCATGCGATGCCGCAGCTTGGGTAGACGTCTGCCTGACTATATAATGCGGGCCGGGTAGGTCGTGGAGAAAACCCACGTCCAAGTAACAGCCCCACGATCATAGCTCTGTCCTCGGCTCGGCTCATTCTCGCAACCCACGACGTGATGCGACGGGACGGGGCAAGGAGGAGCGCGCGTGTAGGTCTCCTCTTCGCATGCTCATACAAATGGTAGAAGAACTCACCTTATAAAGAGGTGCAAGTCTCTCACAACTTCGGGGATGGGACTAAACTTTAATCTCACTCACACCACCCACATGTGTGCATGAATGGGCCAAGAAAATTTTAAAATTTTAGTTGAGCTTTGGGCCAAAGGCCCACTAGCAAATTACAACATTAGATGGGCCGACTGCACCTGTTTTTCTTGGACTGGGACTGCCAAATATGCTGAGGCTTAGTACTAAACAAAATCATGACTTTTGAGGGTAGGCTCAAGCCATGCCAAGCCTGGCCCTTAGATTCACCACTGCACACGCGCGCGCGCGCGCACACACAAAGGAAAGAACAAAGTATGACAAGGTAGGCAAAAGTGCAAAACCAAACACTCCGATGGATGACACTTTTAGATTGCTCCGATGCAAAAGCCTTTTGCGCCTTGTACCCCCCCCCCCCCCCCCCCCCCTCTCACACACACAGAGAGCTCGGAAGTGCATTAACGTTTCTTCTTGAAACGGGTCTCCTACCTCTCAAAATCAAAGCCCATTTGAGAATCGAAATGGGGGCAGCCTCTGTCTTTTCTAAGGGCATTAACATTTAACACCCTGTTCACCCTTTCCACGTGAAACCTAGCTATCATATTCATCTAGTTTCCCACACTACCTACGTTGAATTAAAAAAAAAAAAACCGCTGTTGCTCGACGGTCGTCTCTACGGACACACACCTTGTCGAACATGACAGTACTGAAGGTCGGACATGAAAACGTCACGCTGCACGTACGTCGTCTCCTCGCTGCGACGAACCACTAAAACACCCATCTGCAGCGCTGCTAGCTGCATACAAGCATGCATGCCAGCGTGAACTCAGCCACAGTGTGCGTGGTGACACATTTCGCGCAGTTAATTACTTGTACTCCTCCGGGTTCAGGTTCAGGTTCAGGTACCGGTTCCAGGATGAGCTCAGCCACAGTCGCGCTCTCTCGTACGGCGGGGTGGCGACCGACGGACGCCGTCGATCCATTTTTCCCGGCGTTCGAGAAAGGCATGCATGCAGTTGCATCGTCAATCATGGTACGTAGTTTCAATCTGGGTTGCTGGCATATGCATGGCCATGGCATGCAGGACCAAAAGCCTTGATGATGGCGACATGGTGCTTCCTTCAGAGACAGGCAGCATCGTCTCTTGTCGCGGGACTGCTTGACTTTCGAAGAACACGTTGCTTCTTTTACACGTAGTACATCGGCTTCGTTCCGACCGTTCGTCTCTACCGACGGTCAACTGCCAACTCCTGGCCACCCCTTTAAAGGCCGAAGAACAGAGGAACTATCCATCTCTATCTTTAGGTCTTGTTCCAAGAAAACTTATTGAAACTTTACAGAATTCTATTCCTTCGATGTTTTGCAGAGCTTGTCAGTTTATAGTAGGATTAAAAACCATAAGTTTCCTTAATCTATTTTGTGTGTAATTTGGCATTGAAAATTCATGAAGCAATCCTCATTGAAATGTTACTTTGTTTGAATGAGAAGTATATCATGCAACCAATACTTATCCAATAAAATCAACGTCGCTGCAACCTGACAACTTCTGTTACACATTCCTATATCAGTCTTGCTAGATCTCAGTCGATTAAGACTTGGTTAAGTCTCAGTTAACGCTACATTCGTCAGATCTTACATTGAGATTCGTGTAAAAAAATTCTTTCGAGTTTTCTTTTTTTCTTTCTTATATGTTATATCACTTGATTGAGACTTCGTTAAGTCTTAGTCGACTGAGTATATATTTTTTAGTTGCCACGGCATTTATTCTATCAGGGAGTGGTGGAGTGTCCTTATGACAATTCTAGGCTATGGCTTAGGATTTCAAAAATAAAAACCATTTTCCCATTACATGGCACATGCAGGTTGTTAGAGTAAGCTTGAGTTATGATCCAGTTAGGAGAGTCAAGTTTTTTTTTTAAAAATAGTTAGGAGAGTCAAGTTTCCTGGTGTGAGTTAGCACGTGGGTCAAGTAGTACTAGTCGGGTTCATATTCTGGCGTAGGACATTGAGTCCAAGTAGTACAGGTGGTGCTGGCTCAGCGTGTCGGTCCGGTTTGGATTTAAAGTGGTGTCCCATATACGTCTAGGTTTGATTTAGGTCGGTAGTGTTGGGGAACGTAGTAATTTCAAAAAAATTCCTACGCACACACAGGATCATGGTGATGCATAGCAACGAGAGGGGAGAGTGTTGTCCACGTACCCTCGTAGACCGAAAGCGGAAGCGTTAGCACAACGCGGTTGATGTAGTCGTACGTCTTCACGATCCGACCGATCAAGTACCGAACGTACGACACCTCTGAGTTCAGCACACGTTCAGCTCGATGACGTCCCTCGAACTCCGATCCAGCCGAGCTTTGATGGAGAGTTCCGTCAGCACAACGGCGTGGTGACGATGATGATGTTCTACCGACGCAGAGCTTCGCCTAAGCACCGCTACGATATTATCGAGGTGGACTATGGTGGAGGGGGGCACCGCACACGGCTAAGAGATCAAGAGATCAATTGTTGTGTCTTGAGGTGCCCCCTGCCCCCGTATATAAAGGAGCAAGGGGGGAGAGGCGGCCGGCCAGGAGGAGGCGCGCCAGGGAGGAGTCCTACTCCCACCGGGAGTAGGACTCCCTCCTTTCCTAGTTCGAGTAGGAGAAGGGGGAAGGAGGAGGGAGAGAGGAAGGAAAGGGGGGCACCGCCCCCCCTCCTTGTCCAATTCGGACTAGAGGGGGAGGGGGCGCGCGGCCTGCCCTGGCCGCCCCTCCTCTTCTCCACTAAGGCCCATCTTGGCCCATTAACACCCCCCCCGGGGGGGTTCCGGTAACCCCCGGTACTCCGGTAAAATCCCGATTTCACCCGGAACACTTCCGATATCCAAATATAGGCTTCCAATATATCAATCTTTATGTCTCGACCATTTCGAGACTCCTCGTCATGTCCGTGATCACATCCGGGACTCCGAACTATCTTCGGTACATCAAAACACATAAACTCATAATATAACCGTCATCGAACTTTAAGCGTGCGGACCCTACGGGTTCGAGAACTATGTAGACATGACCGAGACATGTCTCCGGTCAATAACCAATAGTGGAACCTAGATGCTCATATTGGCTCCTACATATTCTACGAAGATCTTTATCGGTCAAACCGCATAACAACATACGTTGTTCCCTTTGTCATCGGTATGTTACTTGCCCGAGATTCGATCGTCGGTATCTTAATACCTAGTTCAATCTCGTTACCGGCAAGTCTCTTTACTCGTTCCGTAATACATCATCCCGCAACTAACTCATTAGTTGCAATGCTTGCAAGGCTTATAGTGATGTGCATTACCGAGTGGGCCCAGAGATACCTCTCCGACAATCGGAGTGACAAATCCTAATCTTGAAATACGCCAACCCAACAAGTACCTTCGGAGACACCTGTAGAGCACCTTTATAATCACCCAGTTACGTTGTGACGTTTGGTAGCACACAAAGTGTTCCTCCGGTAAACGGGAGTTGCATAATCTCATAGTCATAGGAACATGTATAAGTCATGAAGAAAGCAATAGCAGAATACTAAACGATCGAGTGCTAAGCTAACGGAATGGGTCAAGTCAATCACATCATTCTCCTAATGATGTGATCCCGTTAATCAAATGACAACTCATGTCAATGGCTAGGAAACATAACCATCTTTGATCAACGAGCTAGTCAAGTAGAGGCATACTAGTGACACTCTGTTTGTCTATGTATTCACACAAGTATTATGTTTCCGGTTAATACAATTCTAGCATGAATAATAAACATTTATCATGATATAAGGAAATAAATAATAACTTTATTATTGCCTCTAGGGCATATTTCCTTCAGTCTCCCACTTGCACTAGAGTCAATAATCTAGATTACACAGTAATGATTCTAACACCCATGGAGCCTTGGTGCTGATCATGTTTTGCTCGTGGAAGAGGCTTAGTCAACGGGTCTGCAACATTCAGATCCGTATGTATCTTGCAAATTTCTATGTCTCCCACCTGGACTTGATCCCGGATGGAGTTGAAGCGTCTCTTGATGTGCTTGGTTCTCTTGTGAAATCTGGATTCCTTTGCCAAGGCAATTGCACCAGTATTGTCACAAAAGATTTTCATTGGACCCGATGCACTAGGTATGACACCTAGATCGGATATGAACTCCTTCATCCAGACTCCTTCATTTGCTGCTTCCGAAGCAGCTATGTACTCCGCTTCACACGTAGATCCCGCCACAACGCTTTGTTTAGAACTGCACCAACTTACAGCTCCACCGTTCAATGTAAATACGTATCCGGTTTGCGATTTAGAATCGTCCGGATCAGTGTCAAAGCTTGCATCGACGTAACCATTTACGACTAGCTCTTTGTCACCTCCATAAACGAGAAACATATCCTTAGTCCTTTTCAGGTATTTCAGGATGTTCTTGACCGCTGTCCAGTGATCCACTCCTGGATTACTTTGGTACCTCCCTGCTAAACTTATAGCAAGGCACACATCAGGTCTGGTACACAGCATTGCATACATGATAGAGCCTATGGCTGAAGCATAGGGAACATCTTTCATCTTCTCTCTATCTTCTGCAGTGGTCGGGCATTGAGTCTTACTCAACTTCACACCTTGTAACACAGGCAAGAACCCTTTCTTTGCTTGATCCATTTTGAACTTCTTCAAAACTTTGTCAAGGTATGTGCTTTGTGAAAGTCCAATTAAGCGTCTTGATCTATCTCTATAGATCTTGATGCCCAATATATAAGCAGCTTCACCGAGGTCCTTCATTGAAAAACTCTTATTCAAGTATCCCTTTATGCTATCCAGAAATTCTATATCATTTCCAATCAGCAATATGTCATCCACATATAATATCAGAAATGCTACAGAGCTCCCACTCACTTTCTTGTAAATACAGGCTTCTCCAAAAGTCTGTATAAAACCATATGCTTTGATCACACTATCAAAGCGTTTATTCCAACTCCGAGAGGCTTGCACCAGTCCATAAATGGATCGCTGGAGCTTGCACACTTTGTTAGCTCCCTTTGGATCGACAAAACCTTCCGGTTGCATCATATACAACTCTTCTTCCAGAAATCCATTCAGGAATGCAGTTTTGACATCCATTTGCCAAATTTCATAATCATAAAATGCGGCAATTGCTAACATGATTCGGACAGACTTAAGCATCGCTACGGGTGAGAAAGTCTCATCGTAGTCAATCCCTTGAACTTGTCGAAAACCTTTTGCAACAAGTCGAGCTTTATAGACAGTAACATTACCGTCAGCGTCAGTCTTCTTCTTGAAGATCCATTTATTCTCAATGGCTTGCCGATCATCGGGCAAGTCAACCAAAGTCCACACTTTGTTCTCATACATGGATCCCATCTCAGATTTCATGGCCTCAAGCCATTTTGCGGAATCTGGGCTCACCATCGCTTCTTCATAGTTCGTAGGTTCGTCATGGTCTAGTAACATAACCTCCAGAACAGGATTACCGTACCACTCTGGTGCGGATCTTACTCTGGTTGACCTACGAGGTTCAGTAACAACTTGATCTGAAGTTTCATGATCATCATCATTAACTTCCTCACTAATTGGTGTAGGTGTCACAGGAACCGGTTTCTGTGATGAACTACTTTCCAATAAGGGAGCAGGTACAGTTACCTCATCAAGTTCTACTTTCCTCCCACTCACTTCTTTCGAGAGAAACTCCTTCTCTAGAAAGGATCCAAATTTAGCAACAAAAGTCTTGCCTTCAGATCTGTGATAGAAGGTGTACCCAACAGTTTCCTTTGGGTATCCTATGAAGACACATTTCTCCGATTTGGGTTCGAGCTTATCAGGTTGAAGCTTTTTCACATAAGCATCGCAGCCCCAAACTTTAAGAAACGACAACTTTGGTTTCTTGCCAAACCACAGTTCATAAGGCGTCGTCTCAACGGATTTTGATGGTGCCCTATTTAACGTGAATGCAGCCGTCTCTAAAGCATAACCCCAAAAGATAGCGGTAAATCAGTAAGAGACATCATAGATCGCACCATATCTAGTAAAGTACGATTACGACGTTCGGACACACCATTACGTTGTGGTGTTCCGGGTGGCGTGAGTTGCGAAACTATTCCGCATTGTTTCAAATGAAGACCAAACTCGTAACTCAAATATTCTCCTCCACGATCAGATCGTAGAAACTTTATTTTCTTGTTACGATGATTTTCAACTTCACTCTGAAATTCTTTGAACTTTTCAAATGTTTCAGACTTATGTTTCATTAAGTAGATATACCCATATCTGCTTAAATCATCTGTGAAGGTGAGAAAATAACGATACCCGCCGCGAGCCTCAACATTCATCGGACCACATACATCTGTATGTATGATTTCCAACAAATCTGTTGCTCGCTCCATAGTTCCGGAGAACGGCGTTTTAGTCATCTTGCCCATGAGGCATGGTTCGCAAGTACCAAGTGATTCATAATCAAGTGGTTCCAAAAGTCCATCAGTATGGAGTTTCTTCATGCGCTTTACACCAATATGACCTAAACGGCAGTGCCACAAATAAGTTGCACTATCATTATCAACTCTGCATCTTTTGGCTTCAATATTATGAATATGTGTATCACTACTATCGAGATTCAACAAAAATAGACCACTCTTCAAGGGTGCATGACCATAAAAGATATTACTCATATAAATAGAACAACCATTATTCTCTGATTTAAATGAATAACCGTCTCGCATCAAACAAGATCCAGATATAATGTTCATGCTCAACGCTGGCACCAAATAACAATTATTCAGGTCTAAAACTAATCCCGAAGGTAGATGTAGAGGTAGCGTGCCGACCGCGATCACATCGACTTTGGAACCATTTCCCACGCGCATCGTCACCTCGTCCTTAGCCAATCTTCGCTTAATCCGTAGTCCCTGTTTCGAGTTGCAAATATTAGCAACAGAACCAGTATCAAATACCCAGGTGCTACTGCGAGCATTAGTAAGGTACACATCAATAACATGTATATCACATATACCTTTGTTCACCTTGCCATCCTTCTTATCCGCCAAATACTTGGGGCAGTTCCGCTTCCAGTGACCAGTCTGTTTGCAGTAGAAGCACTCAGTCTCAGCTTAGGTCCAGACTTGGGTTTCTTCTCCTGAGCAGCAACTTGTTTGCTGTTCTTCTTGAAGTTCCCCTTCTTCTTCCCTTTGCCCTTTTTCTTGAAACTGGTGGTCTTGTTGACCATCAACACTTGATGCTCCTTCTTGATTTCTACCTCCGCAGCCTTTAGCATTGCAAAGAGCTCGGGAATTGTCTTATCCATCCCTTGCATGTTATAGTTCATCACGAAGCTCTTGTACTGTAGCTTGGTGGCAGTGATTGAAGAATTATGTCAATGACGCTATCATCCGGAAGATTAACTCCCAGTTGAATCAAGTGATTGTTATACCCAGACATTCTGAGTATATGCTCACTGACAGAACTATTCTCCTCCATCTTACAGCTGTAGAACTTATTGGAGACTTCATATCTCTCAATCCGGGCATTTGCTTGAAATATTAACTTCAACTCCTGAAACATCTCATATGCTCCATGACGTTCAAAACGTCGTTGAAGTCCCGGTTCTAAGCCGTAAAGCGTGGCACACTGAACTATCGAGTAGTCATCAGCTTTGCTCTGCCAGACGTTCATAACATCTGGTGTTGCTCCTGCAGCAGGTCTGGCACCTAGCGGTGCTTCCAGGACGTAATTCTTCTGTGCAGCAATGAGGATAATCCTCAAGTTACGGACCCAGTCCGTGTAATTGCTACCATCATCTTTCAACTTTGCTTTCTCAAGGAACGCATTAAAATTCAACGGAACAACAGCACGGGCCATCTATCTACAATCAACATAGACAAGCAAAATACTATCAGGTACTAAGTTCATGATAAATTTAAGTTCAATTAATCATATTACTTAAGAACTCCCACTTAGATAGACATCCCTCTAATCCTCTAAGTGATCACGTGATCCAAATCAACTAAACCATGTCCGATCATCACGTGAGATGGAGTAGTTTCAATGGTGAACATCACTATGTTGATCATATCTACTATATGATTCACGCTCGACCTTTCGGTCTCAGTGTTCCGAGGCCATATCTGCATATGGTAGGCTCGTCAAGTTTAACCTGAGTATTCCGCGTGTGCAACTGTTTTGCACCCGTTGTATTTGAACGTAGAGCCTATCATACCCGATCATCACGTGGTGTCTCAGCACGAAGAACTTTCGCAACGGTGCATACTCAGGGAGAACACTTGTACCTTGATAATTTAGTGAGAGATCATCTTATAATGCTACCGTCAATCAAAGCAAGATAAGATGCATAAAAGATAAACATCACATGCAATCAATATAAGTGATATGATATGGCCATCATCATCTTGTGCTTGTGATCTCCATCTCTGAAGCACCGTCATGATCACCATCGTCACCAGCGTGACACCTTGATCTCCATCGTAGCATCGTTGTCGTCTCGCCAACTTATGCTTCTACGACTATCGCTACCGCTTAGTGATAAAGTAAAGCATTACAGGGCGTTTGCATTGCATACAATAAAGCGACAACCATATGGCTCCTGCCAGTTGCCGATAACTCGTTGCTATGCATCATGCCTCGACCATATCACATCACAACATGCCCTTCAAAAACAAGTTAGACGCCCTCTACTTTGTTGTTGCAAGTTTTACGTGGCTGCTACGGGCTGAGCAAGAACCGTTCTTACCTACGCATCAAAACCACAACGATAGTTTGTCAAGTTAGTGTTGTTTTAACCTTCTCAAGGACCGGGCGTAGCCACACTCGGTTCAACTAAAGTTGGAGAAACTGACACCCGCCAGCCACCTGTGTGCAAAGCACGTCGGTACAACCAGTCTCGCGTAAGCATACGCGTAATGTCGGCCCGGGCCGCTTCATCCAACAATACCGCCGAACCAAAGTATGACATGCTGGTAACCAGTATGACTTATATCGCCCACAACTCACTTGTGTTCTACTCGTGCATATAACATCTACGCATAAAACCAGGCTCGGATGCCACTGTTGGGGAACGTAGTAATTTCAAAAAAATTCCTACGCACACACAGGATCATGGTGATGCATAGCAACGAGAGGGGAGAGTGTTGTCCACGTACCCTCGTAGACCGAAAGCAGAAGCGTTAGCACAACGCGGTTGATGTAGTCGTACGTCTTCACGATCCGACCGATCAAGTACCGAACGTACGGCACCTCCGAGTTCAGCACACGTTCAGCTCGATGACGTCCCTCGAACTCCGATCCAGCCGAGCTTTGAGGGAGAGTTCCATCAGCACGACGGCGTGGTGACGATGATGATGTTCTACCGACGCAGGGCTTCGCCTAAGCACCGCTACAATATTATCGAGGTGGACTATGGTGGAGGGGGGCACCGCACACGGCTAAGAGATCCATGGGGATCAATTGTTGTGTCTTGAGGAGCCCCCTGCCCCCGTATATAAAGGAGCAAGGGGGAGAGGCGGCCGGCCAGGAGGAGGCGCGCCAGGGAGGATTCCTACTCCCACCGGGAGTAGGACTCCCTCCTTTCCTAGTTGGAGTAGGAGAAGGGGGAAGGAGGAGGGGGAGAGGAAGGAAAGGGGGGCGCCGCCCCCCTCCTTGTCCAATTCGGACTAGAGGGGGAGGGGGCGCGCGGCCTGCCCTGGCCGCCCCTCCTCTTCTCCACTAAGGCCCATCTTGGCCCATTAAACCCCCGGGGCGGTTCCGGTAACCCCCGGTACTCCAGTAAAATCCCGATTTCACCCGGAACACTTCCGATATCCAAATATAGGCTTCCAATATATCAATCTTTATGTCTCAACCATTTCAAGACTCCTCGTCATGTCCGTGATCACATCCGGGACTCCGAACTATCTTCGGTACATCAAAACACATAAACTCGTAATATAACCGTCATCGAACTTTAAGCGTGCGGACCCTACGGGTTCGAGAACTATGTAGACATGACCGAGACATGTGTCCGGTCAATAACCAATAGTGGAACCTGGATGCTCATATTGGCTCCTACATATTCTATGAAGATCTTTATCGGTCAAACCGCATAACAACATACGTTGTTCCCTTTGTCATCGGTATCTCATTAGTTGCAATGCTTGCAAGGCTTATAGTGATGTGCATTACCGAGTGGGCCCAGAGATACCTCTCCGACAATCGGAGTGACAAATCCTAATCTCGAAATATGCCAACCCAACAAGTACCTTCGGAGACACCTGTAGAGCACCTTTATAATCACCCAGTTACGTTGTGACGTTTGATAGCACACAAAGTGTTCCTCTGGTAAACGGGAGTTGCATAATCTCATAGTCATCGGAACATCTATAAGTCATGAAGAAAGCAATAG
Organism: Triticum aestivum; assembly: GCF_018294505.1. Taxonomy (NCBI): domain Eukaryota; kingdom Viridiplantae; phylum Streptophyta; class Magnoliopsida; order Poales; family Poaceae; genus Triticum; species Triticum aestivum. The sequence goes on from NC_057799.1 coordinate 26,115,250, forward strand.
CAGAATACTAAATGATCGAGTGCTAAGCTAATGGAATGGGTCAAGTCAATCACATCATTCTCCTAATGATGTGATCCCGTTAATCAAATGACAACTCATGTCAATGGCTAGGAAACATAACCATCTTTGATCAACGAGCTAGTCAAGTAGAGGCATACTAGTGACACTCTGTTTGTCTATGTATTCACACAAGTATTATGTTTCCGGTTAATACAATTCTAGCATGAATAATAAACATTTATCATGATATAAGGAAATAAATAATAACTTTATTATTGCCTCTAGGGCATATTTCCTTCAGGTAGCTTTAGAATGAGTTGTTGCATATATATATGCGGGTATACGTGATCATTGTAATATGGTGGAGAAAACCAGAAAAGCAATAAAGAAGAGAGGCACGACACGTGTATTTGGCAAAAGTTTTTTGCGTGCGCGTGTTCATCGTCTACTTTGATGTGATCGGTCATGTGGGCGAGTCCCAACAATTGGTATCAGAGCTAGGTCGATTGAAGCCGTGCTTGCTCCGGGGTGGCGACCCGACTAGCACATCGGGGCGGGCCATGAAGTCGCTGGGAGATGCAGCGAAGAGGGGGATCATGCGATCGTCGTTCGATGGAGCGACATGGAGGGAGATGGCGGGCTGTCGTCAGCAAGGTGTTGGAAGATGATCGTTGATGAGAGTGGTAGTGCCGAGGTGCGGTGCCGGAAAGTCATCAAGATCGTTGTCGCGTGAGATAGATAAGTTTAGGAGTCGTGCGAGTTTGGCGACTGGTCGTCGTCTGTGAGTCGTCCAAGTGCTCGTCTCTGTGAGGAGGCGTTGAAGATGAAATCAAAGTTGTCTATGTGTCTCGACGAGAGGAATCAAGTTCAATTATGTGGGGCCGGTAAACCAGTGAAGGTGAGTCTCTTCAATGAGACCATGTCTCTACATGAGGCTGGAGTGGGCGGTGTAGTCCACGGGGTGGCGTGATCCACAAGGAGCCGGCATGTATCTCGCTAGGGTGGATGGTGTAGTCCACCGGGTGGTGTATTCCACAGGTTACTAGTGAGGCTGGGTAGTTCAAGGCATATTTGAGGTGGTCCGTAAATTCGCCAAGTTGAAATTGGGGGAGATTCTTGCGATCAATGAAGCCTATCAATTTAACTTGTCGTGGTGCGAGCTGATGAGTCGACAAGGAACGGATCGCCAACGAGTCAAGACCGGAGAATCATGGAAGGCAAGTGTCAAGATTAGGGAGAGAATGTTAGAGTAATCTTGAGTTATGATTCAGTTAGGAGAGTCTAGTTTCCTGGTGTGAGTTAGCACGTGGGTCAAGTAGTACTAGTCGAGTTCATATTCTGGTGTAGGACATTTAGTCCGTAGTAGGACATTTAGTCCAAGTAGTACAGGTGGTGCTGGCTCAGCGTGTCGGTCCGGTTTGGATTTAAAGTGGTGTCCCGTATACGTCTAGGGTAGCTTTAGGACGAGTTGCTGCATATATATATGTGGGTATACGTGATCATTGTAATACGGTGGAGAAAATCAAAAAAGCAATAAAGAAGAGGCACGATACGTGCCTTTGGCAAAAGTTTTTTGTGTGCGCGTGTTTATCGTCTACTTTGATGTGATTGATCCTGTGGGCGAGTCCCAACACAGGTGTTGTAGCCCACTAACTATTTCATGTACTAAGCAGTGGGCTTGATCTTATTTTTTGACACGCACTCCTTCACCAATTGAGTCTCTATATTTTTCTCTTCACATGTTTGTGAAATTGTGAGACAAAGATACCCTAGGTGTGGTAAATTGAGAACTCCTCTACAAACAATACTATGAATACAACATACATGTATATTTTACACAAAAGTCAACAACAAAAGAAATGGAAAATAGTTTCATGGTCGATTGTTCCATTTGAAGAACTACATATGGCTAAAAATGTAGAAGGAAGTGTCGTGGTCCAATAGTTAGAACAATATTCATCTCAGGGTGTCGCTAGGCAAATCAGTGCGAGCTCCATAATCTCAGTTGTTTTCCATATTTCTTCTTTGCTATGAATTAATTAAAAAAAATCTGCACATATTTTTTGTGGGGCACACTCAAATTATTTCTAAGACACTTGGCTCCCATGTTCTGGATTAACAATATCAATGATCCACTAGTCGTTGATCTTGTATATAGGGTCCCCGTCGACAGAATTTGGTAACGTCGAGAGAAACATGAGAAATGAAGTCACTAGTGCAGAACCGGGCTATAGCACCGGTTCGTAAGGCCCTTTAGTGCCGGTTCTGTAACCGACACTAAAGGGTGGGGACTAAAGCCCCCCCCCCCCCCCCCGGTACCGGTTCTGCACGAACCGCCGCTAAAGGGCCACCACGTGGCACGTGCCAGCGCCGGGGGCGGGGAGCCCTTTAGTACCGGTTGGTAACACCAACCTGTACTAAAAGGTTTGGGGGGGTTTGGGGTTCATGATTTCCTTTTCCTTTAATTTTGTGTTTTTCAGTTAATTCTTTTTCGTTTGTTGGTATTTTACGATACTACATATTGTACACGTTATGCATATATATAAATAGAATTTCTCGTAGAACCGATCATATATATATCATCGAATGTCTCACAACCACCATTATTCACACATACACATGTATATATATATATATATATATATATATATATATATATATATATATATATATACAATTAGGTATATATAGAATTTCTCCTACATGTTGCCTTCGGAGCCCGTGGGATTTGCCTTGGTGCCTTCGGAGCACGATGATAATTGGGAGTGGTTCATGGGGGCGGTAGCGGGTAATAGTATTCTCCTTTGGGATCTATGACATGGTCGAGCAAAAATCCCGCTATTTCCTCTTGAAGTGCTCGTATGCGCTCCGTTGGTAGGAGCTGCTCCCGCACCTCATTGAACTGTTAAGAAGGAGATCAATATGCATGTGTATTAGTTGTGTGACTAGATATCGATAATGATGTAAAAATTGTGAATAGTGTTCTGGCAAACGTACCCATAGCTGTCTATCAGATTTGCTCCTTTCGGACGCCATCATGTGAATGTTCTCGCAAACGTAGTATGCACACACTTCAGTCCCCGGCGCCTGCTTCAGGGCCTTTACGAGAATAGAATTTAATCAGATAATAATTAATCAAGCATGATAATTAATGGTATTGAAACAAGAATTAAAGAGATGGTAGCTAGCTAGTACTACTTAATTACTTACCTTGGGTTGAAACCAATACAACTTTTTTCGCCATTGGCCTGGAGTCATGTTGATGAACTTTCCCAAGCCCTGCCCGTCGGCAAAGAAATGAATAAAGGAGTTATTAAATAGTTAATATCAGGAAATGACGAACCAAAGAGGCCGACATATAGTTAATAATGATTGAAATTACCTGTCGACTATCCCCTTCAAGATTGAGTAGTCACTTTGTTTTTTAAGTACTGAGTCCAGTACTTCAACTGTTCCTTCTTCAACTTTAATGATTAAGAAGATCCAGTGGTAACTGCATGCGCACACGTTTGCATGTCTTAATTAAGCGGGCATGTGCATAAAACTCATCAACTACCCTAAACCCTATACACTTAATTATTAACATCTAGCTAGCTAGTAAGCAAAAACAGAATTTGTAGTACAAGACAGTGTGACTCACAGGAAGTTGTAAGGAAGTAGTATATCTTCATTGGTATTGAGGCGCTCAAGAACTCTAGCATGTTTTTCTCTACATCTGCTTTATACCATTCCAATTTCCATGTGTCTTCACTAATGGTATTTGGGTCAATGAACCCAATGCCATAGCGTCTAGCTTTTTTCATTTCATACTCTTCATCCTGCATAATACCACAGAAAAGAATATAGTGAGGATAATTACAGGTAATGATCGATCAATGAGCACTACAGCTAGCTTGAGACTTAAATTACAGAAAGAAATCACTTACAGACAATAGCAACTGACGAGAGATTTGTCGAGTGCTTCTTGATTGAATAACTGAAATAGTTCTGAATACTCAACGGACAGAGCTAGCTTATGGAAGTAATGCTTTTCCTTGACGTTCACCATGAGGGACTCCCGATTGGAACTCTTGGTAATTTTCATGTACCAATCATGCAATTCATACATCCTCGTTGGGAGATTCTTGACCTCCTCAGGCTCGACCAAAGGTTCGCCGCGGACATATTTCCGTTTTATGTCCTCCTCTCTAAGCGGAGACATGGGCTCAATCTCGAGAAGTTGTCCAACAGTGATACCGAGCATTTCAGCCTGCCTTCTATGCTCGTCGGTTATTACCAGCTGACCGGCGCTGGTACTCTCATGTGTTGGTACAACAAGCGGGGGGGATCGATTGCGCCGCCTGTTCTCCCAGCTGGGGATCGGTTTTCCCGCATTTTTTGCCAACTGCTTGGCTCGATCTCGAGCTCGACTCCTTCTTTTGTCGTGCTCGATGTGCCTTCCTGATTTGGCGCTCATAGTCTGAGTCAACAGGCTTGGGAGCTGGTGCTTTAGCCATACGAATAAAGTGGTCAATCTTATCCTCAGGCACTTTATCCCATGGCGGCGGTGGCGGTTTCGGTCCAAAATGGGCGTCCACTTGGGCCTTCACTATGGCTTTGTTTTGCTCCTTGGTCATGTCGTAAGGCCTCTGCAGAAGAGGCACGAGGCTTGGATCATATTGAAATCGCTTGCCTCCGCCTGTACCTCCTGTACTACCTCGACTTGTACCGCTACGCACCATAGCTGCGGCGGCTCTCTTCCGCGATTGCTGAGGTAGCGGAGACGGCTGACGTGGCTGAGTTGGAGCAGGAGGAGTGGCCTGATGCGGTGTCAGACTTGGAGGAGGAGTGGCCTGACGCTGTACCGGACTTGGAGGAGGAGGAGTGGCCTGACGCGTTGGTGGACTTGAAGCAGGAGGAGTGGCCTAACACTGTGCCGGACTTGGAGGAGGAGGAGTGGCCTGACGCGTTGGTGGACTTGGAGGAGGAGGAGTGGACTGACGCGTTGGCTGAGTTGAAGCAGGAGGAGTGGCCTGACGCTGTGCCGGACTTGGAGGAGCGGGAGTCTGCTGACGCAGTGGCGGACTTCGAGGAGGAGTCGGCTCACGCGGTGTCGGTGGCCTTCAAAAGATGATGCAATCCTTTCTCCGTAGGATGATACGATGTATGGCCTCTCCCAGTGTGTGCTCCTCGTCACCTCCAGGAATGTCAAGCTCTAGCCCCGAATATTGGTCCACCACCTCATCAACCACGACACAAGCATAGCCGGCTGGAATCGGGTTGCAATGGAAGGTTGCTTCGGGGGGATTTGTATAAGCAACAGCATCCGCCACCTTCATGGATATGTTCTTCATTTTGAAGTGTAGCTCATAGTTAGTGTTCTCCATGATGTCATCCACAGGGTATCTATCCAGTAGTGCGTCACCCGGGGCGGAACCCACGCTGCTTCTCGGCATGGATGGGACGGTGCTATCCAATGCTGGATCATCCACTAGCTGTTGCCACTCCTGAGACCCCCTGCCTGGCTAAGTGTGTCGATCTTCTGCTGCTGCCGCTGGAATTTGAGTGCCAAGTCCGCGTGCGCTGATTCTAGGCCTTGAATGCGTTCTGCTTCCTGCTTCCTCCGCTCCTCCTCCAGCTTCCTCTTCTTCTCCTCCTCCATCTTCCTTCTCACACGGCTTCTGTAGTGGGCGTTCCAGTCTGAAAAGCCCTCATACCACGGAACAACGCCCTTGCCTCGTGTTCTTCCCGGGTGTTCAGGATTTCCCAGGGCGCGCGTAAGCTCGTCGTTCTCTCTGTTGGGCGTGAACACCCCCTTTCGAGCATCTTCTATTGCATCAATTAACTTATCTTCGGCTCCTTTAAGACATGCCTTCTTCGAAACCTAGCCTGTCTTCGGGTCTAACGCCCACCCATGCGCATAGAACCAAGTTCTGCACCTAGGGGGCAAGCTCAATGTAACTGGAGTGACCTGTGCAGCCTACATCTCTTGCTCAGACTTATCCCACTTAGGCATTGCTACCGCGTAGCCACCTGGCCCCAGCCTATGGAACGGTTCTTTTTTTGCGGCATTGGCCCTGTTTTTTCTCGACCGTTCCTTAGATAATTCTGATTCCTTGAATTTCACGAAAGCGGGCCAGTGTTCTCTTTGCTTCTCCAGTGTTCCCTTGAATTCTGGAGTCTTCTTTCCTCCTTTGACGTAGTTGGCCCATACAGTTTTCTTGTGGTTGTTGAATGCAATTGCCATCTTCCTAAGAGCAGCGTCCTTGACTTTCTGCACATCTGCATCTGTGAAATGATCTGGTAGGGTGAAATGTTCCATGAGTTTTTCCCAAAGCAGAGATTTTGCTCTGTCGTCGACAAAAGTAAGATCTGGACGTTTCTTTGCTGGCTCTTCCCATTCTTGAATGGAGATCGGGAGTTGGTCCTTCACAAGAACTCCGCACTGACGAATGAACTTGTTCGCAATGTTCTTAGGCGCTAGTGGTTCGCCATCAGTTTTGATGGCATCGATGTTGTACTTTACGCCCTCCTTCAACTTTTTGGCCGGGCCTCGCACTGTCCTGCTGCCTGTAGAAGATTTGCTCGATCCGGAGGGCTGAAAGAAGAAAGATCGATTCGTTAATATATCTTCAAATCATGTAAAACATGTGACGATAACCAGATGCCTGCTAATATAAATATACCTCGCCTGTCTCTGTTATTTCAAGATCAACATTTTCTTCCTCATCATAATCATAGTTCATGACTTCATCAATTCGGTCGTCGCGATTGAATATCATATCATCACCCTCCCCGGTATTGTTCAGATATTGGGAGCCGTCATCTTCTTCATTCTGATCATCTAGCCTGCGAGGGGAGCGTATGATCTCGAACAGGGCCTCTTCTCCCTCTCTGTCGCTATTGTCCGCCATAGCTTTTATTTAACTAATCCAGAACAAATATAAAACAATTTGGTTTTCAAATTACAATGCATGCATGCAATCAATAAGGAAAAACTGAATCATAGTACATAATATGCATCGTCTCGAATAATATATAATCTCGAATGCATCGTCTCAAATAATATATAATCTCGAATACATCGTCTCGAATAATATATAATCTCGAATACATGGTCTCGAATATATATAATCTCGAATACATCGTCTCGAATAATATATATAATCTCGAATACATCATCTCGAATATTATATATCGAATACATCACTAGCTAGCTAGCTAATGAGGATCGAATACTACAGAATAATCTAGGCCACTCGCGGTTCCTGAGACGCGGGCGGTGGACACCCAAAGAGAAGGAACCATCACAGGATCATAGCTCCAGTCATCTCCCCAAAGAACCTGCCAGGTATTAGAGAACCTGACGTTCATAGCAGCCATGTAGCGACGGACGTGCTCGTCCTCCTCCCTGACACGGCAACGCACCACCTCCGGTGGGGCCGGCTCCCTCCGCACCAAAAGTGGCCCACGCGAACGCCACCAAAGGAGCTCAGGGTCGACGACGGGACCCGGGGCCGGGTTCCTCACCAAGCGGCGAGCCCCTGAAGGTAGCACCTCCTGTGCCAGCCCGGCGGAGCCCAGTCCCGAACATGGGTCCTCTGAAGCAGGACGTCGTCGCGAACAGGTCGACGGCGAGGATGCGGGCCGGTCATCGTCGAGAACAAATACTATATGCCGCAAAAGTAACATTTTTTAAATGATTGGATTGTGATTTCTTATATGCAAATTCTAAATTTCTATAACCAAAATTATAAGAAACTAAAAAAAATTGATCATCGTCTAACAATTTGAAATTAATCCAATTCATCTAGCTAAAACTAACATTTCTAAAATTTCTAACATTTCTATATAACTAACAGTTCTATAACATTTCTATAACATTAATATATCTAAAACCTTTGACATTATACTATTTGACAGAAAACCTTTGTATAAAAAACAGAAAAATAGAAAAAACCTTTGACATTATAACTAACATTTCTATATACTATTTGACATTAATCTAATCTAATTAATTAATTCATCAAAAACCTTTGTATAAAAACAGACAAAACTAAAAACTAAAAATAGAATCTAGTGCAAAAGATGAACAAATTGTGTGTGTGTGTGCGCGTGTGTGCACCTACGGTGCCGGCGGCATGGCGGCTTCGATTGGAGGAAGGAGAGGGGGAGAGGGGCTCACGGCGCGGGCGAGGTCGAGGCGACGGCGAGGTCCAGGCGACGACGACGGCGAGGTCCAAGGCGACGGCAATGGCGAGGCGAGGGGACGGCGATGGGCCGGTGCGGCGACGGGGACGGGCCGGTGACGGGGGCGGCGCGGAGTCGACGGGGACGACGCGACGAGGACGGGGGCGGCGCGGAGTCGACGGGGACGGCGCGACAGGGGCGGCCACGGTGCGGGACGGGGCGACGGCGCGATGTCAAAGCAGAGAGAAGTGGGAGATGAGAAACTGAATTTTTTTGAAGTGTTTCTTATACAGGAAGCACCTTTAGTACCGGTTGGAGCCACCAACCGGTACTAAAGGCCTGTTTTGGCCTGGCCAAGCGGCGGGAAGGTGCACCCCTTTAGTACCGGGTGGTGGCTCCAACCGGTACTAAAGACCCCACCTTTAGTACCGGGAGCCACGACCCGGTACTAAAGGGGGTGCGCTGGCGCCGTTGCGGTGCGGAAGTTTAGTCCCACCTCGCCTAGCGAAGAGCGGCCACACCTGTTTAAAAGCCCCGGCGCGGGCGAGGTATCGAACTCCTCTCTATAGTAGGCTTATGGGCCTAACTCTGCCGCTCTGCCCTGTGGGCTTATTGGGAATTGTGGGCCTGCATCCTGGCCCAACTAGAGGTTGGGTTTCTAGTCGTATGCAGGCCGCTGTGGCCGAGTAGGCGGGCTTTTTTTATTTATTTATTTTCTTTTTTCGTTTCTGCTTTATTTATTTTCTTTTATATATTTCTGAGTTGTTTTCTGCTGTATTTAGAATTTATTTGTGAATATTTTTTCTTTAGGTTCAAAAAATTACAAACTTTCTGTTAGTGCTAGTAGTTTTCAAATTTGAATTATGTGAAATTTGTGTGAATCACTAGTTTGTGAATAACTTAACTTTAAAAATAGATTTTTCAGTGATTCTTTTTTCTTATGTTTAATATTAGTGTGTTATCATTATATTCAATTTGGTAATACTTAGGTTATTTAAAAAATGAAATGCCTTTGTAACAGATGAGTTTTTGTCCGAAACCCTGATACTTCAAAAGAGATTGTCCATTTTGTACACGAAGTGCATCCAGTTTTTGCCGTAACCCTCTCTACTTTTTTGCACATACTATGTGGGTGAAATTATGATACCATGCCAACTTTCAACCTTTTCAGAGTTCATTTGAAGTGTTTTTCAATTTCAGGGTCATTTAGCTGAAAAAATCAGTAAATGCATGAAAAATAGCAAATGAAGTCAGAAAGGGTGGAAAATTGATGACGCGGCTTTGAATGGTGCATACTGAACGGAAAAAATGTCTGGAGTTGTAATAATTAAAAAATGAAATGCCTTTGTAACAGATGACTTGTCATCTGAAACCCTGATACTTCGAAAGAGATTGTCCATTTTGTACACGAAGTGCATCCATTTTTTGTCGTAACCGTCTCAACTTTTTTGCACATGCTATGTGGGTGAAATGATGAAACCATGCCAATTTTCGACCTTTTCAGAGTTCATTTGAAGTGTTTTTCAATTGCAGGGTCATTTAGCTGAAAAAATCAGTAAATGCATGAAAGAATTTGTTTGCTCATAAAATTTCTTCGCGTTTCAAATGCCAAAACACATAAGTACCCTAACTAATACAAAGATTCCCTCCGGTTTGTTCGAAGCGGCACTTTCCAGATATATAACTCCAGAAACTCACTAGAGAAGAAAGTGATGACAGTGAAGCCGATCACATCCCAGAGTGGGATCTTTGGGTGTGAAACTTTTTCGTCGCGTGTGTCCCTTTGCGCCGTAACTATGGACAATCTTCATCATTTAACTGGATGCTCGGGTCCATATTCACTGTGAATGGAGCAATTTCATCAAACTTTTCATAATCTTCTGACATGTCTGCCTTGTCATCCACCCCCATGATGTTTCTTTTCCCTGAAAGAACTATGTGGCGCTTTGGCTCATCGTATGAAGTATTCGCTTCCTTATCTTTTCTTTTTCTCGGCTTGGTAGACATGTCCTTCACATAGAAAACCTACGCCACATCATTGGCTAGGACGAATGGTTCGTCTGGGTACGCAAGATTGTTGAGATCCACTGTTGTCATTTTGTACTGCGGGTCTTCTGTTATCCAGTCTCGTGTAATATTGACCCATTTGCACCGAAACAAAGGGACCTTCAAACCACGTCCATAGTCAAGTTCCCATATGTCCTCTATGTAACCATAATATGTTTCCTTTCCCGTCTTGGTTGTTGCATCAAAGCGAACACCACTGCTTTGGTTGGTGCTCTTCTTATCTTGGGCGACCGTGTAAAATGTATTCCCATTTATCTCGTACCCTTTGAAAGTCATTATATTCAAATATGGTAATTGGGACAGCAAGTATATGTCATCTTCAATAGCGGCATCATGCATGGCACGTGTCTGCAACCAACCGGCGAAAGTCCCCATTTGTTCACGTGTAATCCTGTGGTCAAACTGCTTTGGGTGTTTGCTACCTCTTGAGCATGCGCTGGTTTTCCCTTGAAGAGGAAAGGGTGATGCCGCAAAGTAGCGTAAGTATTTCCCTCAGATTTTGAGAACGAAGGTATCAATCCAGTAGGAGACTACACACAAGTCCCTAGTACCTGCACAAACAATCAAGAACCTTGCAACCAACGCGCTAAATGGGTTGTTAATCCCTTAATGGACACATGCAAAAGTGAGATCTAATAAAGATAATAAGATAAATATTTTTGGTATTTTTGTTGTATATATTGGAAAATAAAGATTGCAAAATAAACGGCGACAGAAATAGCTAGTTGACGGGAGATTAATATGATGGAAAGTAGACCTGGGGGCCATAGGTTTCACTAGTGGCTTCTCTCAAGATAGCATATATTACGGTGGGTGAACAAATTACTGCCGAGCAATTGATAGAAAAACGCATAATTATGAGAATATCTAGGAATGATCATGAACATAGGCATCACCTCCGTGACAAGTAGACCGAAACGATTCTGCATCTACTACTATTACTCCACACATCGACCGCTATCCAGCATGCATCTAGAGTATTAAGTTCTTAAGAACAGAGTAACGCATTAGGCAAGATGACATAATGTAGAGGGGTAAACTCAAGCAATATGATATAAAACCCATCTTTTTATCCTTGATGGCAACAATACAATACGTGCCTTGCTGCCTCTGCTGTCACTGGGAAAGGACACCGCAAGATTGAACCCAAAGCTAAGCACTTATCCCATTAAAAGAAAGATCAATCTAGTAGGCCACACCAAACTGATAATTCGAAGAGACTTGCAAAGATATCAAATCATGCATATAAGAATTCAGAGAAGAATCAAATATTGTTCATAGATAATCTTGATCATAAACCCACAATTCATCGGATCTCGACAAACACACCGCAAAAAAGTATTACATCGAATAGATCTCCAAGAAGATCGAGGAGAACTTTGTATTGAGATCCAAAAAGAGAGAAGAAGCCATCTAGCTAATAACTATGGACCCGAAGGTCTGTGGTAAACTACTCGCACATCATCGGCTATGGTGTTGATGTAGAAGCCCTCTGTGATCGATTCCCCCTCCGGCGGAGCGCCGGAAAAGGCCCCAAGATGGGATCTCACGGGTACAGAAGGTTGCGGCGGTGGAAATAGGGTTTAGTGGTGCTCCTGGATGTTTTCGGGGTACATGAGTATATATAGGCGAAAGAAGTAGGTCGGTGGAGCTACGAGGGGCCCACGAGGGTGGGGGCGCGCCTACCCCCCTGGGCGCGCCCTCCTACCTCGTGGCCACCTCATGGCTTCCTTGACGTCCACTCCAAGTCTCCTGGATTGCGTTTGTTCCAAAAACAATCCTCGCAAAGGTTTCATTCCGTTTGGATTCCGTTTGATATTCCTTTCCTGCGAAACACTGAAATAGGCAAAAAAAACAGCAATTTGCACTGGGCCTTCGGTTAATAGGTTAGTCCCGAAAATAATATAAAAGTGCATAATAAAGCCCATTAAACATCCAAAACAGATAATATAATAGCATGAAACAATCAAAAATTATAGATACATTGGAGACGTATCAAGCATCCCCAAGCTTAATTCCTGCTCGTCCTCGAGTAGGTAAATGATAAAAACAGAATTTTTGATGTGGAATGCTACCTAACATAATTTTCAATGTAATTTTCTTTATTGTGGCAAGAATATTAAGATCCGAAAGATTCAAGATAAAATTTTAATATTGACATAAAAATAATAATACTTCAAGCATACTAAGTAAGCAATTATGTCTTCTCAAAATAACATGGCAAAAGAAAGCTCATCCCTACAAAATCATATAGTTTGGCTATGCTTCATTTTCGTCACACAAAAATGCTCTCATCATGCACAACCCCGATGACAAGCCAAGCAATTGTTTCATACTTTAGTAATCTCAAACTTTTTCAACTTTCACGCAATACATGAGTGTGAGCCATGGACATAGCACTATGGGTGGAATAGAATATAAAGATGGGGGTTGTGTGGAGAAGACAAAAAAGGAGAAAGTCTCACATTGACGCGGCTAATCAACGGGCTATGGAGATGCCCATCAATTGATGTTAATGCAAGGAGTAGGGATTGCCATGCAACGGATGCACTAGAGCTATAAATGTATGAAAGCTCAACAAAAGAAACTAAGTGGGTGTGCATCCAACTTGCTTGCTCACGAAGACCTAGGGCATTTGAGGAAGCCCATTCTTGGAATATACAAGCCAAGTTCTATAATGAAAAATTCCCACTAGTATATGAAAGTGACAAAATAAGAGACTCACTATCATAAAGATCATGGTGCTACTTTGAAGCACAAGTGTGGAAAAAAGGATAGTAGCGTTGTCCCTTTTATTTATTTTTTCTTTTTTTTCTTTTTTTGGCCTTTTTTTATTTGGCCTTTCTTTTTTTCATGGGACAATGCTCTATTAATGATGATCATCACACTTCTATTTATTTACAATTCAATGATTACAACTTGATACTAGAACAAAGTATGACTCTATATGGATGCCTCCGGCGGTGTACCGGAATAGGCAATGAATTAAGAGTGACATGTATGATAAATTATGCATGGTGGCTTTGCCACAAATACGATGCCAACTACATGATCATGCAAGGCAATATGACAATGATGAAGCGTGTCATAATAAATGAAACGGTGAAAGTTGCATGGCAATATATCTCGGAATGGCTATGGAAATGCTATAATAGGTAGGTATGGTGGCTGTTTTGAGGAAGATATAAGGAGGTTTATGTGTGATAGAGCATATCATATCACGGGGTTTGGATGCACCGGCGAAGTTTGCACCAACTCTCAAGGTGAGAAAGGGCAATGCATGGTACCGAAGAGGCTAGCAATGATGGAAAGGTGAGAGTGCATATAATCCATGGACTCAACATTAGTCATAAAGAACTCACATACTTATTGCAAAAATCTACAAGTCATAAAAAACCAAGTATTATGCGCATGCTCCTAGGGCGATAGATTGGTAAGAAAAGACCATTGCTCGTCCCCGACCGCCACTCATAAGGATGACAATCAAAGAACACCTCATGTTTCAAATTTGTCACACAACGGTTACCATACGTGTATGCTACGGGACTTGCAAACTTCAACACAAGTATTTCTCAAATTCACAATTACTCAACTAGCACAACTTTAATATTACCATCTTCATGTCTCAAAACAATCATCAAGTATCAAACTTCTCATAGTATTCAATGCGCTTTATTTGAAAGTTTTTATTATACCCATCTTGGATGCCTATCATATTAGGACTAATTTTATAGCCAAAGCAAATTACCATGCTGTTCTAAAGGACTCTAAAAATAATATAAGTGAAGCATGAGAGATCAATAATTTCTATAAAATAAAACCACCACCGTGCTCTAAAAGATATAAGCGAAGCACTAGAGCAAAATTATCTAGCTCAAAAGATATAAGTGAAGCACATAGAGTATTCTAATAAATTTCGATTCATGTGTGTCTCTCCAAAAGGTGTGTACAGCAAGGATGATTGTGGTAAACTAAAAAGCAAAGACTCAAATCATACAAGATGCTCCAAGCAAAACACATATCATGTGGTGAATAAAAATATAGCCTCAAGTAAAGTTACCGATAGACGAAGACGAAAGAGGGGATGCCTTCCGGGGCATCCCCAAGCTTAGGCTTTTGGTTGTCCTTGAATTTTACCTTGGGGTGCCTTGGGCATCCCCAAGGTTAGGCTCTTGCCACTCCTTATTCCATAATCCATCAAATCTTTACCCAAAACTTGAAAACTTCACAACACAAAACTCAACAGAAAATCTCATGAGCTCCGTTAGTGTAAGAAAACAAACCACCACATTAAGGTACTGTAATGAACTCATTATCTATTTATATTGTTGTTAAACCTACTGTATTTCAACTTCTCCATGGTTCATACCCCCCGATACTAGCCATAGATTCATCAAAATAGGCAAACAACACACGAAAAACAGAATCTGTCAAAAAGAGAACAGTCTGTAGTAATCTGTATCAAACGCAAACTTCTGGAACTCCAAAAATTCTGCCAAAATAGGCCGGCCTAACTAATTTGTTTATTGATCTACTGCAATTGGAATCAGTATTTTATCACTTTCTGGTGACTTTTAACAATTGTTTTCGTGAGCAGAAAGTTTGTGTCTTTTTCAGCAAGATCAAATAATTATCACCCAAGAAGATCCTATAGGTTTTACTTGGCACAAAAACTAATTAAAACATAAAACCACATCTAACCAGAGGCTAGATGAATTATTTATTACTAAACAGGAACAAAAAGCAAGGAACAAAAATAAAATTGGGTTGCCTCCCAACAAGCGCTATCGTTTAACGCCCCTAGCTAGGCATAAAAACAAGAATAGATCTAGGTATTGTCATCTTTGGTATGCAATCCATAAGTGGCTCTCATAATAGATTCATAAGGTAATTTAATTTTCTTCCTAGGAAAGTGTTCCATGCCCTTCCTTAACGGAAATTGGAATCTAATATTTTCTTCTTTCATATCAATAATTGCACCAATCGTTCTAAGGAAAGGTCTACCAAGATTAATAGGACATGTAGGATTGCAATCTCTATCAAGAACAATGAAATCTACGGGAACATAATTCCTATTTGCAACAATAAGAACATCATTAATCCTTCCCATAGGTTTCTTAATGGTGGAATCCGCAAGATGCAAATTTAAAGAACAATCATTAAATTCATGGAAACCTAGCACATCACACAAAGTTTTTGGAATCGTGGAAACACTAGCACCCAAATCACACAAAGCATAGCATTCATGATCTTTAATCTTAATTTTAATAGTAGGTTCCCACTCATCATAAAGTTTTCTAGGGATAGAAACTTCTAATTCAAGTTTTTCTTCATAAGATTGCATTAAAGCATCAATGATATGTTTAGTAAAGGCTTTATTTTGATCATAAGCATGTGGAGAATTTAACACGGATTGCAACAAGGAAATACATTCTATCAAAGAGCAATTATCATAATTAAATTCCTTGAAATCCAAAATAGTGGGTTCGTTGCTATGTAAAGTTTTGACCTCTTCAATCCCACTTTTACCAATTTTTGCATCAAGATCTAAAAACTCCGAATCATTGGGACGCCTTTTAACTAAAGTTGACTCATATCCAGTCCCATCTTTATCAAGATTCGTATTAGAAAACAAAGATTTAACAGGGGACACATCAATCACTTTTAGATCTTCATTCTTATTATCATGAAAACTAGAAGAACACGCTTTCACAAAGCAATCTTTTTTAGCATGCATCCTAGCGGTTCTTTCTTTGCACTCATCAATGGAAATTCTCATGGCTTTGAGAGACTCATTGATATCATGCTTAGGTGGAATAGATCTAAGTTTCAAAGAATCAACATCAAGAGAAATTCTATCCACGTTCCTAGCCAACTCATCAATCTTAGGCAATTTTTCTTCAAGCAAAGCATTGAAATTCTTTTGCGAAATCATAAATTCTTTAACACTAGTCTCAAAATCAGAGGGCATCTTATTAAAATTTCCATAAGAGTTGTTGTAGGAATTACCATAATTATTAGAGGAGTTACTAGGGAACGGCCTAGAATTAAAGTTTCCTCTATATGCGTTGTTACCAAAATTGTTCCTACCAACAAAATTCACATCCATAGATTCATTATTATTCTCAATCAAAGTGGACAAAGGCATATCATAAGGATCAGAAAAAACACTCTTATTAGCAAACAATTTCATAAGTTCATCCATCTTTCCACTCAAAACATTAATTTCTTCAATCGCATGAACCTTTTTACTAGTAGTCTTTCGATGTGCCATTGCGAATAATTAACCATAATATTATCTAGGAGTTTAGTAGCTTCTCCTAAAGTGATTTCCATAAAAGTGCCTCCCGCGGCCGAATCTAAAAGATTTCTAGAAGCAAAATTCAATCCGGCATAAAAAATTTGTATAATCATCCATAAATTCAAACCATGTGTAGGGCAATTACGTACCATTAATTTCATCCTCTCCCAAGCTTGTGCAACATGCTCATGATCAAGTTGCTTAAAATTCATTATGTCGTTTCTAAGAGAGATGATCTTAGCGGGAGGAAAATACTTAGAGATAAAAGCATATTTGCACTTATTCCATGAATTGATACTATTTTTAGGCAAAGAAGAAAACCAAGTTTTAGCACAATCTCTAAGCGAAAATGGAAATAGCTTCAATTTAACATCCACGTCTTTCTTCTTTTGCATATCGCACAAATCAACGAAGTTGTTTAGATGAGTAGCGGTATCTTCACTAGGAAGGCCAGAAAATTGATCTTTCATGACAAGATTCAACAAAGCAGCATTAATTTCACAAGATTCAGCATCGGTAATAGGAGCAATAGGAGTACTAATAAAATCATTGTTGTTGGTATTGAAAAAGTCACACAATTTAGTATTGTCCTGAGCCATGGTGACAAACAATCAAACATACAAGCACTCAAAAAGCAAGCGAAAAGAGACGAACGGAAAAAGGGCGAATAAAACGGCAAGGGTGAAGTGGGGGAGAGGAAAACGAGAGGCAAATGGCAAATAATGTAATGCAAGGGATAAGAGTTTGTGATGGGTACTTGGTATGTCTTGACTTGTGCGTAGATCTCCCCGGCAACGGCGCCAGAAATTGGCTAGTTGACGGGACATCAACTCTTGACTTGACTCGGTGCAAATCTCCCCGGCAACGGCGCCACAAATCCTTCTTGTTACCTCTTGAGCATGCGTTGGTTTTCCCTTGAAGAGGAAAGGGTGATGCAGGAAAGTAGCGTAAGTATTTCCCTCAGTTTTTTGAGAACCAAGGTATCAATCCAGTAGGAGACTACACGCAAGTCCCTAGTACCTGCACAAACAATCAAGAACCTTGCAACCAACACGATAAAGGGGTTGTCAATCCCTTCACGGCCACTCGCAAAAGTGAGATCTGATAAAGATAATAAGATAAATATTTTTGGTATTTTTGTTGTATAGATTGGAAAATAAAGATTGCAAAATAAATGGCGACGGATATAGCTAGTTGATGGGAGATTAATATGATGGAAAATAGACCCGGGGGCCATAGGTTTCACTAGTGGCTTCTCTCAAGATAGCATATATTACGGTGGGTGAACAAATTACTGCCGAGCAATTGATAGAAAAGCGCATAATTATGAGAATATCTAGGCATGATCATGAACATAGGCATCACGTCCGTGACAAGTAGACCGAAACGATTCTGCATCTACTACTATTACTCCACACATCGACCGCTATCCAGCATGCATCTAGAGTATTAAGTTCATAAGAACAAAGTAACGCATTAGGCAAGATGACATGATGTAGAGGGATAAACTCAAGCAATATGATATAAACCCTTATCCTCGATGGCAACAATACAATACGTGCCTTGCTGCCCCTGCTGTCACTGGGAAAGGACACCGCAAGATTGAACCCAAAGCTAAGCACTTATCCCATTGCAAGAAAGATCAATCTAGTAGGCCAAACCAAACTGATAATTCGAAGAGACTTGCAAAGATATCAAATCATGCATATAAGAATTCAGAGAAGAATCAAATATTGTTCATAGATAATCTTGATCATAAACCCACAATTCATCGGATCTCGACAAACACACCGCAAAAAAGTATTACATCGAATAGATCTCCAAGAAGATCGAGGAGAACTTTGTATTGAGATCCAAAAAGAGAGAAGAAGCCATCTAGCTAATAACTATGGACCCGAAGGTCTGTGGTAAACTACTCACACATCATCGGAGAGGCTATGGTGTTGATGTAGAAGCCCTCCGTGATCGATTCCCCCTCCGGCGGAGCGCTGGAAAAGACCCCAAGATGGGATCTCACGGGTACAGAAGGTTGCGGCGGTGGAAATAGGGTTTCGCGGTGCTCCTGGATGTTTTCGGGGTATATGAGTATATATAGGCGAAAGAGGTAGGTCGGTGGAGCTACGAGGGGCCCACGAGGGTGGGGGGCGCGCCTACCCCCCTAGGCGCGCCCTCCTACCTTGTGGCCACCTCGTGGCTACCTTGACATCCACTCCAAGTCTCATGGATTGCGTTTGTTCCAAAAACGATCCTCGCGAAGGTTTCATTCCGTTTGGATTCCATTTGATATTCCTTTTCTGCGAAACACTGAAATGGGCAAAAAAAAACAGCAATTTGCACTGGGCCTTCGGTTAACAGGTTAGTCCCAAAAATAATATAAAAGTGCATAATAAATACCATTAAACATCCAAAACAGATAATATAATAGCATGGAACAATCAAAAATTATAGATACGTTGGAGACGTATCAGTGTTTGGAGCGTAGAAAATTCTTGTGTTCCTTCATATCCGGAGCCACCAAGGAGGAATTCTGTAGAATTGTGTAGTGTGCTTGAGTGAGAGAATGCCCGTCCATACATATTATTTGATCCCCTCCTAGCGTGCCTTTTCCATCTAGTCTGCCCTTATGCCGCGATTCAGGAACACTAATCGGCTTAAGGTCAGGAATAAAGTCAATACAAAACTCAATGACCTCCTCATTTTCATGGCCCTTCGAGATGCTTCCTTCTGGCCTAGCACGATTATGAACATATTTCTTTAAGACTCCCATGAACCTCTCAAAGGAGAACATATTGTGTAGAAATACAGGACCCAAAACGTTAATCTCTTCGCATAGGTGAACTAGGACGTGCGTCATGATGTTGAAGAAGGTGGTGGGAACACCAACTCGAAACTGACAAGACATTGCACCAAATCATTCTCTAACCTTGGTATGATTTCTGGATCGATTACCTTCTGAGAGATTGCATCGAGGAATGCACATAGCTTCACAATGGCTAATCGAATGTTTTCCGGTAGAAGCCCCCTCAATGCAACCGGAAGCAGTTGCGTCATAATCACGTGGCAGTCATGAGACTTTAGGTTCTGGAACTTTTTCTCTGCCATCTTTATTATTCCCTTTATATTCGACGAGAAGCTAGACGGTACCTTCATACTGAGTAGGCATTCAAATAAGATTTCCTTCTCTTCTTTGGTAAGAGCGTAGCTGGCATGACCCTGATGTATGCCGTCTTTTTCGTGCATAGGTTGCTGGTCCTCCCATGCCTCCAGTGTATCTTTTGTCTTCCCATACACGCCCAAGAAGCCAAGCAGGGTCACGCAAAGATTCTTCATCACGTGCATCACATCGATTGTGGCGGACCTCTAGGTCTTTCCAATAGGGCAGGTCCCAAAATATAGATTTCTTCTTCCACATGGGTGCACGTCCGTCAGCGTCATTCGGAACAGGTTGTCCGCCAGGACCCTTTCCAAAGATTACCTTCAAATCCTTGACCATATCATGTACATCAGCACTAGTACGGTGGCGAGGCTTCGTCCGGTGATTCGCCTCACCTTTGAAATGCTTGCCTTTCTTTCTTACGCAGTGCCTGCTCGAAAGAAATCGACGATGTCCCAGGTACACATTCTTCCTACAATTATCCAAATATATATTGTCGGTATCATCCAAACAGTGTGTGCATGTGCGGTATCCCTTGTTTGTCCGTCCTAAAAGGTTACTGAGAGCAGGCCAATCATTGATGGTCATGAACAGCAACGCCTTTAGGTCAAATTCTTCCTGTTTGTGCTCATCCCACGCACGTACACCTTTTCCATTCCACAGCTGTAAGAGTTCTTCAACTAATGGCCTTAGGTACACATCAATGTCGTTGCCGGGTTGCTTAGGGCCTTGGATGAGCACTGGCATCATAATGAACTTTCGCTTCATGCACAACCAAGGAGGAAGGTTATGCAAACATAGAGTCACAGGCCAGGTGCTATGGTTGCTACTCTGCTCCCCAAAAGGATTAATGCCATCTGCACTTAGACCAAACCATACGTTCCTTGTGTCACCTGCAAACTCCTCCCTGTACTTTCTCTCGATTTTTCTCCACTGCGACCCGTCAGTGGGTACTCTCAACTTTCTATCTTTCTTACGGTCTTCTCTGTGCCATCGCATCGCCTTGGCATGCTCTTTGTTTTGGAACAAACGTTTCAACCATGGTATTATAGGAGCATACCACATCACCCTGGCAGGAATCTTCTTCCTGGGGCGCTCGCCCTTGACATCACCAGGGTCATCGCGGCTGATCTTATAGCGCAATGCACCGCATACCGGGCACGCGTTCAAATCCTCGTACTCACCGCGGTAGAGGATGCAGTCATTAGGGCATGCATGTATCTTCTACACCTCTAACCCTAGAGGGCAGACAGCCTTCTTTGCTTCGTACGTACTCTCGGGCAACTCGTTGTCCTTTGGAAACATATTCTTTATCATTACCAGCAACTTTCCAAATCCCTTGTCAGATACACCATTCTCTACCTTCCATTGCAGCAATTCCAGTGTGGTGCCTAGCTTTTTCTTGTCAGCTTCGCAATTCGGGTACAACAATTTCTTGTGATCCTCTAACATGCGCTGCAACTTCTTCTTCTCCTTTTCACTTGCGCAGCTTCTCTTTGCATCGGCAATGGCCCGACCTAGATCATCAGCGGGCTCATCTGATGCCTCTTCTTCAACTTCTTCCCGCATTGCCGGCTCAGCTTCTTCCTGCATTGTTGTATCATCGTATTCAGGGAACCCATGGCCAGGATAGCTATCGCCGTCCTCTTCTTCTTCATTGTCTTCCATAATAACCCCTCTTTCTTCGTGCTTGGTCCAAATATTATAGTGGGGCATCAAACCAGACTCAAATAGGTGGACGTGAATGGTTCTTGAGTTAAAGTAATTGTGATCATTCTTACAGCCAGCACATGGACAAGGCATAAAACCATCCGCCCGCTTGTTTGCCTGAGCCGCAATCAGAAAAGTATGCACGCCATCAATGAACTGGGGAGAGCATCGGTCATCATACATCCATTGCTGGCTCATCTTCATTACACAGCACCAAAGAGACACCAAATTAATACAAGTTCATACATAAAGTTTCATACTACACTTAAATGCAACATACAAATAACTCTCTAGCTAAAGCATTTAAATGCAACAACAAATGCGATCAAGATCGCAACTAAGGTAACAATTGATCCAACAACATAATGATACCAAGCCTCACTATCAATGGCATATTTTCTAATCTTTCTAATCTTCAAGCGCATTTTCTCCATCTTGATCTTGTGATCATCGACGACATCGGCAACATGCAACTCCAATTCCATCTTCTCCCCCTCAATTCTTTTCGATTTTTCTTTCAAATACTCATTTTCTCTTTCAACTAAATTTAACCTCTCGACAATAGGGTCGGTTGGAATTTCCGGTTCACATACCTCCTAGATAAAAATATCTATGTCAACTTGATGGGCATAATTTGTCATAAACAGGAAATGCAACAAATGGTTTTAAAAGAGAATATACCACATCCGAATCATAACATGGACGAGGGCCGATGGGGACGGATATCAAAGCCATGGCACTATGTATAACGAACAACGTACGGGTAAGATAGTTATACATGTAACTATATATCTAAATCACACAAACATGATTTTTTATATAAAAAAGATAAGAACAAGAGGCTCACCACAAGGTGGTGCCCGCGACGGGTCGGTGCGGACGATCGACGGTGGTTACGACGGAGACGGGAAGGCACTAAGTAAACCACACCTACATATGCAAACTAAGAGTTATTTTGAGCTCAGATTGCATATAAATCAAATAAACTACCACATATAATTCCTCCCAAATTACTAAAACCCACAAATTAATCACTATATAAAGCATTGCAAGAACTAATCTAGCAATGAGAGATGAAAGGACAAAGTTGCTAACCTTTGTGATCACTTGAATGGATGGGGGCCTTCAAATCTTGACAAAATTTGGGCAAAATGTGTGATGAGCTCGAGGAGGGGAAGAACAGAGAGGAGAGGGGAAAGGAGAAGAACAGGGCGAGCTCGAACGCGGGTGGACGAAGGGTTTATATATGAGTACCTTTACTACCGTTTCGTGGCACGAACCGGTACTAAAGGTGCTGGAGGGGCCCCAGTCTGACAACATCCTTCCACCACTCTCTTTAGTACCGGTGCGTGGCACGAACCGGTGCTAAAGGCTCACACGAACCGGTACTACTGAGAGCGGCCCGCCTAGCCGTTGGAACCGGCACTAATGGTCACATTAGTGCCGGTTCAAATACAAACCAGGACTAATGAGCTGAACATTAGACCCTTTTTCTACTAGTGAGTGCCCAGGGTTAGGCCCCCCTGTTTTGCATATATGAGAATTAACTTTAACCATAATTCAGGAGGGTAGTTTGTTCTTATGTTTATATTTGAGAATAAATATATAGAATGATTTTATTTTGTTCAGAGGGTAGAATGGTTATTTGTTAACGTGCAATCTTGTTCTGAAGTTAGGTAGACTACAAACTTTTTCTAAGGTTTAGCAAAAAATAGTTGTGAACGAATTGTGCCTTGAGTTTGTTTAGGGCAAACCAAATTGTCCCTTCATTTGGTTCACTTTCTATGTTGATGACAAAAGCCTCACAGAAGATATCAACTTATCGACAATAAAATTTCTTCTTCTAGCGAAAATGCATGGCATCATTATGTTTTTTTAGAGTTGGCATCATTATGTTTTGATATACAGACTAAGAATGTGGTAACTTGATGGACCCAATAATAATAATTAAGACATGGATTAAGCAGTTGGGCCCGCAGTCCCACCAAAAACACTACTAGGAAAAGGGCTATAGATGGAATGGCCACTAATGGCGCACCAGACACGTGGTGCGCCATTGCTATATAGCAGTGGCGCACCATGTGCTGGTGCGCCATTAGTGTGAAAGACACTAATGGCGCACCAGCCACACGGTGCGCCATTAGTAATAAATTTTTTTATTTTTCCAAACATACTAATGGCGCACCAGAGCACAGTGTGCCATTACTAGTTCTAACTAGTAATGGCGCACCAGCCAGATAGTGCACCACTACTATTTTTTTTATTCTTTTGCAAAACTACTAATGGCGCACCAGGGAACAGTGCGCCATTACTAGTTTAAACTAGTAATGGCGCACCACTAGCAGGTGCGTCATTAGTAACCAGGGTTACTAATGGCGCATTAGGTGGTGGTGCGCCATTAGTAACCTGGGACGAGCTAGATATTTTGGACAGCCACACCTACCCGGCGCCATTAGTAATCTTTTTTCATATTCATAAATATTATTACTTTTTTATAAAAAATTATTACTGTTTCATATTCACAAAAAATAATAATAATAAAAGATTACTAATGGCGTACCTCTCTGGGGTGCGCCATTGCTATTCAAAAAAAAGATTACTAATGGCGCACCTCTCCGGGATGCGCCATTGCTATAGAAAAAAAATTCTAATGGCGCACCGCTCGGGGGTGCGCCATTGCTAACCCTTCCCCCCCACTAAAATCCCCAGTCCTTTCTATCTTCCCCATCTCTCTCACCCGCCCACTGCCCCGACCCGTACTGCGCCGCCGCCGCCCCCGCGCCCCTGCCGCCTCCCCCGCTCCGACCCTCACGCTCCAGCCGTAGTCTTCAGTCTTCACCGGCGGCGACGAGCCCTTCCGCCCCCACCATCTCCGCCTCTTCTTCCTCGGGGAAGCAGAGCCGAAGCGGAAGCAGAGCCGAACTCGCCACTGTAGACGTGCTCGCCCGCCCCTAGTAGACGTGCTCGCCACTGTAGACGTGCTCGTCGGGGCCTCTCCTCCGACGTCACCGGTGAGCCACCACGCCCTGCCCTCTCCCTCTCTGCTCCTTCCTCCTTGCCCTCTCCCTCTCTGCTCGATCCCCTCTCTTCTCTGTCTCCACCTTCTGTTCTTGCCTGTGAGGTGTTTGATTAAATGTCAATTCAAACGATTGATGCAACCGCGTCCACCGGAGCACCACGACTGCGTCTGCGACCTCATCTCTGCTCCGCCGCCGTCTACGACCTCGTCTGCGACCGCGTCCACCGAGGTGAGTTCTTCCATGGATCATTTTTGTTTCTTCAGTGATTGCTAGAAGCATGCAACTTTCCATGTGCTGTCCTAGAGAAGAATAACTACAGCAAATGCCTGACATGAAGCATTTTAGTAAGTGCTACACCTGCCTGACACAAAGCTCTTTTCATTCTTTTCTACTACTAAGAAAAACTGCTCGAACAAGAAGCCTGTCTGAATGTATCAGCAGCATCATTTGGCATGAGCAACAAGAAGTAGGGTAGAAAACAGATAGCCAAGATTGAATCTGCATAGAGTTTGAGTTTGAGTGACAGTGACAGGGAGCAGCAAGTAGGGAACTCTGGATATCAGATATCTCTTTTCCCTTGTTTTCTTTCAGTTCAGGTATTGTTTGTTCTCACTGTTACTACATACTGTTAGCAATATGCACAGAGTCCTACAAAAATTACTAGTTGCTGATGAGTGCAGAGACACTAGAAGCCTGACATTCAGCATTTTCAGTCTGTCTGAATGTTGAGACTTTTACTAGTACAGAAGGCTTTCATGCTATACAAAAATTAGAGTAGATGGAGCTTCTTTCTTTTAATTCAAACAAACTACTACTATTGATTGTTGTGGTTGCTCAACAAGTTATCTCTCATTTAGAGTAGATGGAGCTTCTTTCTTTTTCATCTCGTTTAATAAGTGGCTAATCATTTGCTATCACTTGGCAAAAATGAAAAGAAAGGAAAGAATCGTTGTTTGTAGGCAATGTGATGTGACTTCAATGTGATGTTGACAGTAGTTAATTAAACCTGCTGCTGCTGTTATGCTTGTATTCACTGCAGCTGCTGCTGTACTTGTGATCTACATATGCTTGTGTGGTTGTGTTTGTGCCCATACAACTGAAGATCTGAAATCTTTTTTGTTTAAAGTACCAGCCAATTTTCTAGGTTATGCATTCTGAAAATCTTGTGTCATTTGGTTCAGCAAATGATCTTGTCTTTGTCAATGGCTCACTACAAAAAAGAAAACTTCTTCTTTCATTTGTCACTGCTAAGAAAGATACACTGGAAAAAGGTTCTCCTTATATTATGCTTTCTTCCGTTTATGAACAACAGAAAAGATAGGACTAAAGTGCCCTTAATTTGGAGATTTATGTATCTAGAGTGTGCAGAATTCTTTTCAGGTGTTGCAGTATGGATTTTAGTATGAGTCGTGTGTTGAACTATGTAGTGACTCTACACTTGAACTGTATGTTGAGCTGCTAACACTGAGTAGTTTTGAGCTGTTTTACGTCGAATATGAGTTTTCCGAACTGTTTTACCTCTTAGCTTCCGATTCTATAGTCCTGGAATCTGTTAGATAAGTTGGAAAGAACTGGAATGTAGATCTGGAATGTTTCTTAGCCTGCAAGTACAAGTGAACAACTTGCTGCTATTAGATCTGGAATGGAAGCTCACATAAGTTGAGCTGCTTTTTGTCCATATGAAAGCAGAGGACCATATGGTCTATGGCCTTTTCATCCATATGAAAGTAGAGGCACATTGTGGTGCTAGTTTGCTGGGTTTTGTCTCCGACCATCGTGTCGTGATGATTTTGCAGGTACCCCGAGAGGCCCTTGAGTTTGCCGGAATGTCGATTAACTTCCGTTCCGGCAAATTCGGGTACTCCATATGTCCTATTTTCAGCAAAGGTCATGCTGAAAGTTTCCGTGAATTTTAGCATGACTTTGCTAAAAATAGGACATATGGGGTACTTGCGACTAATGCATGGGCCGGGGTACTTAGTACTTAATTAAGTAGGATCAACTGCCTCTTGTGTTATACATATAGAAGTGCGATATGTTTACTGTCTCTTGGTGTTTGTCCTTAATTAAGTAGGGTATATTATTAGAAGATACCCATATATATCAGTCAACCTAGGGTGCCTCGGCATCGATAAACCCTAAATGATGAAAACTTAACTTAGCATTTAGGGTGCCTCGGCGTCGACAAACCCTAAATGATAAAACCTTGGCTTTTAGGGTGCCTCGGTGTCGATGAGAACCTAAATGATGTACGCTTAGGCTTTTAGGGTGCCTCGGCGTCGACAAACCCTAAATGATAAAAGCTTAGCTTTTAGGATGCCTCGGTGTCGACAAACCCTAAATGATGAGACCATGATCTTGTTCCTTGACAATAACCAACTTTTTGACCAAACTTTTTTCCTATTTAGAGCGAAACATGGCCCACAACGATGAGGCCGGCAGTTCGGGCGGCAAGCAATTCTGGGAGCTGTCCCAGGAGATGGAGGAAGAACCTCACCGCTATGAGGACGCCGCCGCGGAAGACACCGATCCTGACTACACAACCCCTAGTGGCATCGGGGATGACACCACTGATGGTGCCACCGAGGATGCCACCACTGATGATGGCGGCGCACGCACAGATGGCAGCCAACCGAAGAGGCAACGGAAGGACCGGCGCCCGAACGTGCTCGGCACCGTCAAGGAGGAATTTACTGAAGTGAACTCCGACGGGCATCCAACGGCGCCCAAACATGTGGTCAAGGGGTACTCGGTTCAGCTCGGGTGCATTCTCCGGAGCACCGTCTCGATCAACACCGAGAACCTAAGGCATAAGGACCGAGAGAATTTCCGCAGCCTCCTCTTCACGAAGCTGCACGAACGATACAAGTTCCCCGCTGAGTTTGCAAACACACGCCTCTCAGGGAATAAAGTGAACAGTGCCGCCCTCACGAGGATGAGCACGGCCCTGTCTACATGGAGAAGCACGGTGAAGGCAATGATTGAAAAAGGTGATAGTTATGAGAAGATCAAGGCGAAATATCCTTTGATGAGCGAAGATGACTACAAGGAGTTCAAGATCAAGTGCGAGAGCAGCGCAACCTCCGAATCAAGTCAGTGGGGGAAAGAAATGCGGGAGTTGAACTTAGGGGTCCACCAACTCGGTCCCGGCGATTACAGAGTGGCGGAGCCTATATGGGACAAGGAGGACGCGGAGCGTGCCGAGCAAGGCCTACCGCCCCGCTTCGAGAAATTACGTGACAAGCAGACCCGCGAAGAGTTGGGCGCGGCCGAGGACGCGGGATCCAGAGCCGTGGTCAAGGGGGTTCGGGCGGCACCCCTCTTCTTCTTCTTCTTCTTGGCGCCTTGGCGGCCGCGGGCCCCGGGGCCACCATTGCCCGGAGGATGGCTCGGCTGGGTCCTGGGGGGCTGGTACCGGCGGGTGGCCGCGGCGTCGGAGGGCGCGGGCCGAGGGGGCGACGAGGACCGCCCATGACGACGCGCGGGAGAGGGGGGGCGGGGCCGGTCACGACGGCTATCCCGGGAGGGGGAGAGCCGGCTGTCTGCCCGCATTGGGGAGCGGCCCTCCGCGCGGCCTGGCGAGCGACGGTCGTGCCGGGGCGGCGAGCGCCGAGAGTCGCGGGGAGGCGACCGGCGAGCATCTCGGGAGGGGGAACGGAGTAGGTCACGCGGCGGGGAACGGCACGCGTCGCGGCCAGGAGACCGACGGGCGTCGCGGTTGGCCAGCTGGCGGCGGAGGTCGGCTTCGCACCGCTGGCCCTCCGGCGAGGCGCGCCCCGACGGACGAGGGTCATCCAGGGGCCGCTTGGGGCGCCCCGAGCCGTCGCCCCAGGAGCGGGTCATGGGGAGGGACGGCGGCGTCGCAGGGGGAGGGGGGAGCCGGCGACGGCGGGATCGGGGGGAGGAGGGAGCAGGGTCGGGCAGCGGGAGGGAGAGACGGCTGAAGCGAAAACCCTTTCGGGAGCCAGATTCCCTCCCGAGCGGGGGGTATCTGGGCCGAGCCCGCGGGGCAGCCTGCAGGGGCGAGGGCCGAGGCCGCTGGGCCACCGCCCGGAGGCTGGGCCGGCCCGCAGATCCCAGGCCGCCCCGATGGGCCGGCCACCCTGGGGGTGGGGAGCAGGCCCAGCTGGCACCCGGGGCCCGACACGGCAAGGCCCAGCCCAGGAACTGAACCCGCACCACCGACTAGGGTTCCAGCCGCCGCCCCCGACGAGGAGGACGCGGCGGACGGCCGGCCCGGTGGGCGAGGGACAGCGAGGCGGTGGGGGGACGGGGTGCAGCAGACCCGCGAAGAGCCGAAGAAGGCGATGAAGCGTCGAAAAGGCGCACGTTGGGAAAGCAGAGGGACGCCGGCGACCGATGACGGCGGCGGGGCGACCGGCCGAACCGGGGCGGGCCAGCCGGAGCCCTTCCAGGAGGCCAGGGCAGAGCCGAGGTCCGCCCGGCCGGCCACACCCCAGCCGGGGGAGCGGCGGCGGCGGCGGCTAGCCCCAGCCCCAAAGGCCAAGCCTTTCCCCGCGGTCACCGGCGAGGCGCGCGGCAACCGGCGGGGGGGGAGGGGGGGCGAGCACACGCCCGGGCAGCCGAACTCCTACCCCCGGGAGTAAGGCCGCCGGCGGAGCGGGGCGGCGCAGGGCGAGCCGGGGCGGGCGGGGGGACGCGGCCGCAGCACTCCACCGGCCGGCCCGCGGCCCGGTCGGCGTCCTCCGCCCAGTCCGCCTAAACCACCCGGCCGGGGGTCCAGGGGACGGGAGGGGAGGGGCCGGCAGGGAGGAGGGAGCGGCAGGGGTGGCGGAGGCCACGGCGGAGGGGGACACCGGCGGCGAGGGAGGCTCGGCGGGCGAGACGACCAGCGGGGCGGCGGAGGCGCCCGAGTCGCCAGAGCCCGAGCCTTCCATCCGCAATAGATATTTTCACCCGTTAGTACTTACGTACATAGCTTGCCTCTTTTGAAGCTGCAGATGTGCTTCAAGTGCCTACACTTGTTCCATGCATTAATATTATATGTCATCAGTCAAGTTTTCGTCAAGAACCAATCATTGTTGTAGAGAATCCATACGTTGTTTACTAAGTATCTAGCATTCTAGCTAAGTTGGTGTTAGGTGAGGTTTCATAGCTACAGGATGATAACAACATATGTGATACTACTATTTTTTAGGAGAATATATGATATATTTCTATATTGGAGTTAACTAATCAGTTATCCCTATATCCTTCAGATCTCTGAATTGAAAGCTAGATTCCCATGCAGGTGTGGGTTTGGATGGATGGTGCAGATACGTGGGTCTATCGGAGGATCCTCCATCACCAAGTTGATATGCATGCACCGTCGGCTTTAGGCACGTTGTTTGTGAACAAATCCATCAGATCATGAGATCAACAACCCCAAATATGATGAGGTGACGGCTGATGTTGATTCTGCAAGCCTACCGGCAAAGCATATAGTGCATTACAGGTTCATTAGATTAATTCAATTGGATTTTAGAGGCTACCATTTCTCAAAATGCTGGCCCATTGATGGGCTAAGACAACTAATGACTTTTTAAAGATAGAGAATACAGTATTGACGAACATTAAATGTGTGCTTGCCCACACACAGAGACACACAAACCTTTAAATTCGACGAAATCCATACTAGCGTGAAACCTGAGATTTGATCTTTAGTGCATCGAGGGTATAATCATCCAACCAATAGTTGGTTCATACAATTAATGAATTTTATTGTATTCTTTGAGAAAAATAAATTTTATTGTAGAAAGTGTGTTTTACTTTTTAAGATTGTATCGAACAATCATACTCCTATTACAACTTCAGATGAAAGTAAAACACTTTTTGAGGGTGTTAAGTTCGTAAATAAGTCACACAATTAAGCATGATAATTATCTAGCTAAACGGCAAGATTAACCTACCGTACCCGACCCGACACACATGTATGGGCACCATGTGTATATGCAACTCGACTGATACACTTTTAGTTTCATGGAAGTAGTGTTGAATAACCTATCTACATCACCATAATCGTCATAAGGACACAAACCTGGTAGTGACTAAGTAGCTATCCGATTAGCGGCGCCTCAGACCGTACGGGCTACCAACTTTGAAACAGAACTTCTCTTGGCCGGTGCCACTTTCCCCCTTCACTTTATTGACCTATCAGCAAGCTTATTAATTAGTAGCAGCTTTGTGTTGCTTTCATGAGTTGGATTGGAGGGATCACAAAGAAATTAGGTTAGTTAAGAACACAAGGCAAGCTAGATACTAGATAGCAAGGTAAAGGATACGTTACGTAATCTCCACTCCTTTTTTTGTGAGGGGTTTTGTTAGCATGTCTAGTCTACTACAAAAATGGCTGAAAAGGGTGATGACGGATTTTGCAATCGTTTCCAGTTTTGTAGACACTGCTTTTGGTATGGACCGCATGCACCCAGGCACCCAGTCGTCATATCAGATGCCCAATTCCGGAGTGCGTTAAAGGCATATTAAGTGATGCCTAAAACATTAGGAATATTGTAGGGTGTGATCTTTGGTTTACTTCATCGATTGTAAAGGTGGAACCAAGTGCTAATTCCAAACAGATATGGAATACGTACGTGTAAAATATGTATATTCTCTCATTTAGTTGCGCACTATGAAAAGTAGTAAAACATCTTCTGAAGTGCTGGCCTTGACACAAAACATGTATTTACGCTTGCACTATGCATAAAGAAAAGAATTTTTCTTACATCTGAATAGCATACTAGTCAGGTCATACAAATTTGTTTTTTTTTTTGGCTCAGGATGCATGTTAACATTCTTTTGGCACCAAAACTTACAATTTGCTGTATAATAAATATCGAGATGGACATCCTTTTAAGTTTTATAGAAAGGAGAAAAAGCCAGGGCATACGTCCTCTTTAAGCAACAATGTACTCAAATCCAAATCTAGAATTTAGAGCATAGGCCCTCTGTAAGCTACCATGTACAGATGTACTCAAATACTAGTCAAGTCTATAATTAAGCTCGGCGCCCGTCAAAGATAAACATTTTAGGCCCACCATTGGTAACGTGTTCTACAATAGTGCCTGTACTACAACTCAAATGGTACTCCCTCCAATCCAAAAGAAGTGTCGTGGCTTTAGTTCAAATGCTTTTTTTATCGGAGGGAGTACCAAGTAGTCGCATTTGTTGGTCACACTACTAGGTAGGATGATTATGAGTGTGGTTGTACCACTAGCCTATCGGGAACTGGAGCCAGGTTTTAACTTCTTACTAATGCTCAAATATTCGTTTTGTGCAACATAAACAATAAGTGCAAGATGATATTCCTGTCAATAGTGAGACGCGTGTTCTGATCTTCGCAAAAAAGTTGTGTGAGGTTTTGAGTCTATGTTTGTTGTTTCTAAAGAAAAACTAATTATACCGAAGTGACATGGTGAATGAAGGTGTGTCCCCTTTGTATATGCGAAATGGAGTTGGATATGTACGTGTTCCCAACAATTGCTACTCCGTACTGGCAGAGCTACTTTAGGGCAAAACTAGGCTCAACAAAAGCGTCTTGAGAGCAAATTTTATGAAGTATCCTTCACCCTGGCCTGCCTTAGCCCATGCAGCAAATTATTTGTGCTCCACCACTGCTACTCCGTGCAGCTATCTATGTAGTGAAATATCTGCTCGAATGGTATTAAAAGCTAGTTACTCAAGCCACGCTAAGTAGTATCAATCTTAAATAAATAAATAATTCAGACAAACAATATTAAATAATAGAGTGCATTGATCCAGAAAACAAGAGGCATACAAATACAAATACTTACAATCTCAATCTTAACGCTATCGGAAAAATACCAATCTTAATATACTATCTTAGCGTAAATCGGGCAGTATTTCCTGAAATGGTAAGTCACGGTGTTTCTCAGGAAAAAAATAGCAATAAATAGAAAAGACAATTGTAGTACTACCAACCGGGCCCAAAAAAAAATCCGTGCCTGCTTCTATCTTATGCAACTTATTGGGATGTTGGGGTTTAAGTCCGCCTGAAACCACCACATTGCCAGAGATAGCAATAGCAATCCGTAAATGCTAGGTCTTGCTTATTGCGAGACTGTAGCAGCTCTCGCCTATACATTTCACTCGGGTGGGCTGGCCAAACAAGATTTGTGCTGGCGGTTTTAGGAAAGGTTCTACCTACATTAGGATTGCGATTGCATTTGTTTTCAAAACCTTACGCCAAGTTTTTTGTAAGGTTTTGAGCGGGGTTTTTTTCTTTCCTGTTTTTAGCATTTTTCTTTATCGGTTTTGATTTGTTGTCATTATTTTTTTGGTTTTTCCTGCTCATTGCTCAGTTTTACTATTATTATATTTTTCATCTTTATCTTTTTCCTATTTTCAAATACATGTTGACCTTTTCTAATACATGTTGACCTTTTCTAATACACGTTGAACATTTTTCAGATACATGTTTGATATTTTTTAATACATATTCAACATTTTAGCTGAATACATGTTGAAATTATCAAATTACATTAAATATTTTCAAATACAAAGTGAATATATATTGTAACATAGTTTGAATACTTTTCAAAAATGGTATGATTCTTTAAAAATGTGCGGTCATTTTTTTTAAAATTGCATGAACATTTTTTAATGCCATTAACATACTTTTTCAAACACGTGAACATTTTTTCAATGTCATCAACTGTTTTCTGAATGGTACAATTTTTTTTTTACAAACTGCGAGAACAAGCTTTTCACATTTTTCATGAACATTTTGTTAAAAATACCATGAACATGATTTAAAACATTTGAACTTTCTTAAATATCATGAAACATTTTCTGAAATGCACGTAAGCTGGTTTTTTTTAATGATATGTTGACTGTTGTAATGTAACGAAGGGGACAAGAATTATATAAGAAAAGGGACAAGCGCAGCTAGGCAGAGCGGCAAGCGCGTTCATCGATTACCGTGGTTCACGGGCCGTCCCAATAGGCATGGTGAGCGACTAGCATCTAAGCGGGGCGATGCTAGGGCTCGCAGGAGGTGATATATTGGGGAGCGATAATGAACGGGTACCCTTTGGGGGATTCCTAGCAGTCGCTCGGGGTGCAGCCAGGTCATGATGCATGTTTTTGTCCTGTTTTGGGGTTTTCTTTTTTTTAGGATTTCGAATTTTGCATGGTTTTTCCTAAGTTTCGTGAAAAAAGTTATATTTTATGTTTTCCTCATGTGAAGCACACTATGCGGAAAGAAGCACAAGGCACCTGGTGGAGTGCAGTGGGCCAGCCCAGATTGCCATTGTAGTTTTTTTTCTTTGGTTTTTCTTCATTTTTCCATTCAATTTTTCACAGGAAAACCCAAATATTTGCTTAAGAAAGTGGTCATCATGCATTTAAAACTGTTCTGTCTATGTTTAAAAAAAATCAGTGTATATTCAAAACATATTCAATATTTTTGTCATATACTAAAAATATCATCATATATTAAGAAAAATCAACGTTCACTAAGAAAAAAGTTTGGTGTGTATTATATATTGATAATTGTATAGAAAATACTTAAAATGAAAACTGGAAAGGTGGGAGGAAAAAGCAATGGAAAAGAAAAACCTGGAGGAAAAGCAAAAAAATAGAATACACTAGGAAAGATATAGAAAGTAGAAAAAATAAGAGAAAACCATATAAACCGAAAAGTTGCATGAAAACTCCCAAAAAAGAAAGAACGCCAAAATTTAAATGAATGATAGTAAAGAAATAAAAAGGAAAAACCATTGAAAAAAACGACAGAAACAAAAAACCAAAAGAAAACTGTGAACCCTAGTAGAGAAATAGAGAACAAAAAAACAACTGAAAAGACTAAAAAGAAGCGACCGTGACAACAAATGCCTGGAAAAACGATTGGGACCAATACATGTGCAAACCCATTATACTCTAAAGGCGTCATACAGGGCCGGTCCTGAGACTTTGGGGACCCGGGTCGAAATTATGTCTTTGGGCCCCTTTGTACAACCATCATAGCAATAATGACCAATATACATCCATATAACATGTTACCAATAAACAATTCGCATTCAAAATCAATTTTCATATCAAATAATTGGATGTACCTTTAAATGTTCTTCTAACTTTCCTCGATGCAAGTCGCTTATGATGGGATCATTGTCAATCACATACAACAATTTCTTCTTGATGCTCTTCCTCCACAACAACTATCATCGACTCATCATCTGGATTCATTGAATCACCAGTATTACTCTTCAAAATTTTGTAATCCACCCCTCTCTACGCTTCTATCAGTCATTTTTCCTCTCCTTTTTCCGTTACCACATGCATACTTTCTGGACGACTCGGTAACAGGGTGCTGAAAATAAAAACATTGCATCAAAAGTTGAACAGTGCAAGCTATGCATAGTGTATGTGGAAGTAAATCATTTAATTAGCAACAATGTAGAATTTTGCTAATTATTGAAGGTAAATTATGTATATGAAATAAGGAATAATAATATGATTGATCAGGACCTGATTTCTCAAATAGATCACACCCTTTTACTCATCTAGGGCGTAACAATTTATACCTGGGGTTGATCGGATCGGCTTCGGAGATCGGACACTCGATGATGCCACAATGTGGACTTCCGACGGGATCTAGGAGATTGTGTACGGGTGCGCCCAGCGTCGGGACAGTGGAGATCTGAAGACTGAGGCGCTCTGTGATGTTAATGTGCGAGTGCATCGTGTGTGGTTGCGTCAAGCTCCTGAGAACATCTGCCGGCTGTGGATGCGACTTGCCATAGGGATTCCTGGAGCTAGGGGAATAGAGGATACTCCCTTTGTAAAGAAATATAAGAGAGTTTACACTACTACGGAAAACCTTATACATAAAATCTTAGCAGCAACGCGGCATAAAAAGAGGCGCTGCTGTTAATTAGTAGCAGCGCGGTTAGGGAAAGCGCGCTACTGATGTAAATTTAGCAGTAGCGCGTGATGTTTAAACCGCACTGCTACAAAAATCCACCGACAGAACACAACGACCTAAGTTTACCAGCAGCGCGGCGTCAAGAAGCGCGCTACTGCTAATGTCATAGTAGTAGCGTGCTTTTTAGTCACGTCGCTGCTACTAATTTTGAAATTGTCCACACGGTTGGCCCGTTTAGCAGTAGCGCGTGTCAGGAAAGAGCGCTGCTGCTACGCTCCTAGCAGTGGCGCATTTTTCCTCCCGCGCTACTGGTAAGACGCAGCACCCACCACCTTTTTCCACCTCCCCCTCCCCATCTCCTCTCCTCCCTTTCCCCTCTACCTCCCACATCCTCCCTCTCTCACTCTTCTTCTTCCTCAATACTTCTCCCCCCATTACTCTCCCTCTTCTACCTACCTTTCTCTCTCTTCATTACTCCTAGCTAACTACACCACCTCCATTAATGCATCTCCTTTCTCTTTTTCCTTCCCCCTCCACTAGTTGAAGTTGTCTCCTCCCAAATTAGCTAGCTAGGTAGATGTAGCATTTAGTTAAGTGACCTATTTGCCCCCTAATTAGATCTTTCTTTGTCAAGAAGAGCTTTGTGCACTTTTGATCTCCCTACATCATCATCTCCACCGTGTGCTCGATCTCGAGATAGCTAGAGGTGATTAAAATTTCATGCTTTTACAAAATGGAAATATGTGTATGTGTGTGTGATATGATAATTGGGCAATATGATGGAAATTGTGTGTGTGGCATGTGTTGATGCCAAATTGTGCTTTTGAGTTGCCTATGTTTTGCCGAAATGTCGATTTATTTCTGTTTCTGCGAATTCCGGGCAAACTCTAGATCTACATATGTCCTATTTTTAGGGAAGGTCATGCCGAATTTTTGTATTACTTTGATGCATGCACGCATTTTTATAATTAATTTGTTTATTATTACCGTGCAGACGTTCATGATGGTTAGTGGAACGATGGTGGACAGGTGGTTGCGGTCGGCGGTGCATGACATGAAAGAAAACAACCGGACAGAGGTTTTATGTCCGTGCCGAAAATGCAAAGGAATAGTTTGGCTCGACCCCTATGACGATGGTCGTGTCGAAGCGCACCTGCTCATGACTGGTTTCATGGATGGCTATACCCGGTGGATAATTGAAGATGAGGATGACGATGTTGAGGACGCCGACGGAGCAGGCAATGACTGTTGGAAATATGCCCTAGAGGCAATAATAAAATGGTTATTATTGTATTTCCTTGTTCATGATAATTGTCTGTTGTTCATGCTATAATTGTATTAACTGGAAACCGTAATACATGTGTGAATACATAGACCACAACATGTCCCTAGTAAGCCTCTAGTTGACTAGCTCGTTGATCAATAGATGGTTATGGTTTCCTGACCATGGACATTGGATGTCATTGATAACGGGATCCCATCATTAGGAGAATGATGTGATGGACAAGACCCAATCCTAAGCATAGCACAAGATCGTGTAGTTCGTTTGCTAGAGCTTTTCTAATGTCAAGTATCATTTCCTTAGACCATGAGATTGTGCAACTCCCGGATACCGTAGGAATGCTTTGGGTGTACCAAACGTCACAACGTAACTGGGTGGCTATAAAGGTGCACTACAGGTATCTCCGAAAGTGTCTGTTGGGTTGGCACGAATCGAGACTGGGATTTGTCACTCCGTATGACGGAGAGGTATCTCTGGGCCCACTCGGTAATGCATCATCATAATGAGCTCAATGTGACTAAGGAGTTAGCCACGGGATCATGCGTTATGGTACGAGTAAAGTGACTTGCCGGTAACGAGATTGAACAAGGTATTGGGATACTGACGATCGAATCTCGGGCAAGTAACGTACCGATTGACAAAGGGAATTGTATACGGGATTGATTGAATCCTCGACATCGTGGTTCATCCGATGAGATCATCGTGGAACATGTGGGAGCCAACATGGGTATCCAGATCCCGCTGTTGGTTATTGACCGGAGAGTCGTCTCGGTCATGTCTGCATGTCTCCCGAACCCGTAGGGTCTACACACTTAAGGTTCGGTGACGATAGGGTTGTAGAGATATTAGTATGCGGAAATCCGAAAGTCGTTCGGAGTCCCGGATGAGATCCCGGATGTCACGAGGAGTTCTGGAATGGTCCGGAGGTAAAGATTTATATATGGGAAGTCCTATTTTGGCCACCGGAAAATGTTCGGGATTTTTCGGTATTGTACCGGGAAGGTTCTAGAAGGTTCCGAAGTGGGGCCCACCTGCATGGGGGGACCCACATGAACGTGGGTAGTGGGGGCAAGGCCCCACACCCCTGGTCAAGGCGCACCAAGATCCCACCTTAGAAGGAATAAGATCATATCCCGAAGGGATAAGATCAAGATCCCTAAAACAGGGGGATAACAATCGGTGGGGAAGGGAAATGATGGGATTTCTTTCCCCCACCTTTGCCAACGCCCCATGGACTTGGAGGACAAGAAACCAGCCCCCTCCACCCCTATATATAGTGGGGAGGCACATGGGAGCAGCACCCCAAGCCCTGGCGCCTCCCTCCCTCCCGTGACACCTCTTCCTCCCCGCTTGCGCTTGGCGAAGCCCTGCCGGGATCCCGCTACTTCCACCACCACGCCGTCGTGCTGCTGGATCTCCATCAACCTCTCCTCCCCCCTTGCTGGATCAAGAAGGAGGAGACGTCGCTGCTCCGTACGTGTGTTGAACGCGGAGGTGCCGTCCGTTCGGCACTAGGATCATCGGTGATTTGGATCACGACGAGTACGACTCCATCAACCCCGTTCTCTTGAACGCTTCCGCTCGCGATCTACAAGGGTATGTAGATGCACTCCTCCCCTCTCGTTGCTAGCATCTCCTAGATTGATCTTGGTGACACGTAGGAAAATTTTGAATTTCTGCTACGTTCCCCAACAGGGGCATCATGAGCCAGGTTTATGCGTAGATTCTATGCACGAGTAGAACACAAAGTAGTTGTGGGCAACAATTGGTTCAATTTGCTTACCGTTACTAGTCTTATCTTGATTCGGCGGCATTGTGGGATGAAGCGGCCCGGACCGACCTTACACGTACTCTTACGTGAGACAGGTTCCACCGACTGACATGCACTTGATGCATAAGGTGGCTAGCGGGTGTCTGTCTCTCCCACTTTAGTCGGATCGGATTCGATGAAAAGGGTCCTTATGAAGGGTAAATAGCAATTGGCATATCACCGTTGTGGCTT
This sequence comes from Triticum aestivum, assembly GCF_018294505.1. NCBI lineage: Eukaryota > Viridiplantae > Streptophyta > Magnoliopsida > Poales > Poaceae > Triticum > Triticum aestivum. Next base: position 26,153,837 of record NC_057799.1, read on the forward strand.
TTGCGTAGATAAGAAACGTTCTTGCTAGAAACCCATAGCAGCCACGTAAAACATGCAACAACAATTAGAGGACGTCTAACTTGTTTTTGCAGGGTATGCTATGTGATGTGATATGGCCAAAAGGATGTGATGAATGATATATGTGATGTATGAGATTGATCATGTTCTTGTAATAGGAATCACGACTTGCATGTCGATGAGTATGACAACCGGCAGGAGCCATAGGAGTTGTCTTAATTTATTGTATGACCTGCGTGTCAATGAAAAACGCCATTTAATTACTTTACTTTATTGCTAACCGTTAGCCATAGTAGTAGAATTAATAGTTGGCGAGACAACTTCATGAAGACACGATGATGGAGATCATGGTGTCATGCCGGTGACGAAGGTGATCATGCCGCGCCTCAAAGATGGAGATCAAAAGGCGCAAGATGATATTGGCCATATCATGTCACTTTATGATTTGCATGTGATGTTTGTCATGTTTACATCTTATTTGCTTAGAACGACGGTAGCATATATAAGATGATCCCTCACTAAAATTTCAAGAGAAGTGTTCCCCCTAACTGTGCACCGTTGCGAAGGTTCGTTGTTTCGAAGCACCACGTGATGATCGGGTGTGATAGATTCTAACGTTCGCATACAACGGGTGTTGACGAGCCTAGCATGTACAGACATGGCCTCGGAACACAAGCAAAACACTTAGGTTGACTTGACGAGCCTAGCATGTACAGACATGGCCTCGGAACACAAGCAAAACACTTAGGTTGACTTGACGAGCCTAGCATGTACAGACATGGCCTCGGAACACAAGAGACCGAAAGGTCGAACATGAGTCGTATAGTAGATACGATCAACATGGAGATGTTCACCGATGATGACTAGTCCGTCTCACGTGATGATCGGACACGGCCTAGTCGATTCGGATCATGTATCACTTAGATGACTAGAGGGATGTCTATCTAAGTGGGAGTTCATTAAATAATCAGATGAACTTAATTATCATGAACATAGTCAAAAGGTCTTTGCAAATAATGTCGTAGCTTACGCTTTAGTTCTACTAAGATATGTTCCTAGAGAAAATTTAGTTGAAAGTTGATAGTAGCAATTATGCGGACTGGGTCCGTAAACTGAGGATTGTCCTCATTGCTGCACAGAAGGCTTATGTCCTTAATGCACCGCTCGGTGTGCTGAACCTCGAGCGTCGTCTGTAGATGTTACGAAACATCTGACATACACGTTTTGATGACTACGTGATAGTTCAGTGTGTGATGCTAACGGTTTAAAATTGTGGCACCAAAGACGGTTTTGAAACGTCGCAGAACATATGAGATGTTCCAAAGACTGAAATTGGGATTTCAGACTAATGCCCACGTCAAGAGGTATGAGACCTCTGACAAGTTTCTTAAGCCTGCAAACTAAGGGAGAAAAGCTCAATCGTTGAGCATGTGCTCAGATTGTCTGAGTACTACAATCACTTGAATCGAGTGGGAGTTAATCTTCCAGATGAGATAGTGATGGTTCTCCATAGTCACTGCCACCAAGCTATTAGAGCTTCGTGATGAACTATAACATATCAGGGATAGACATGATGATCCTTGAGCAACTCGCGATGTTTGACACCGCGAAAGTAGAAATCAAGAAGGAGCATCAATTGTTGATGGTTAGTAAAACCACTAGTTTCTAGAAGGGCAAGGGCAAGAAGGGATACTTCATGAAACGGCAAATCAGTTGCTGCTCTAGTGAAGAAACCCAAGGTTGAACCCAAACCCGAGACTAAGTGCTTCTGAAATGAGGGGAACGGTCACTGAAGCAGAACTACCCTAGATACTTCGTAGATGAGAAGGCTGGCAAGGTCGACAGAAGTATATTGGATATACATTATATTAATGTGTACTTTACTAGTACTCCTAGTAGCACCAGGGTATTAGATACCGGTTCGGTTGCTAAGTGTTAGTAACTCGAAATAAAAGCTGCGGAATAAACGGAGACTAGCTAAAGGTGAGATGACGATATGTGTTGGAAGTGTTTCCAAGGTTGATGTGATCAAGCATCGCATGCTCCCTCTACCATCGAGATTGGGGTTAAACCTGAATAATTGTTATTTGGTGTTTGCGTTGAGCATAGACATGATTGGATTATGTTTATCGCAATACGGTTATTCATTAAAGGAGAATAATGGTTACTCTGTCTATTTGAATAATACCTTCAATGGTCTTGCACCTAAAATGAATGGTTTATTGAATCTCGATCGTAGTGATACACATGTTCATGCCAAAAGATATAAGATAGTAATGATAGTACCACATACTTGTGGCACTGCCACTTGAGTCATATTGGTATAAAACGCATGAAGAAGCTCCATGTTGATGGATCTTTGGACTCACTCGTTTTTGAAAAGATTGAGACATGCGAACCATGTCTATTAGTATATATGCATGAAGAAAGTCCATACAGATGGATCATTTGGACTCACTTGATTTTGAATCACTTGAGACATGCAAATCATACCACATGGGCAAGATGACTGAAAGGCCTCGTTTTCAGTAAGATGGAACAAGAGAGCAACTTGTTGGAAGTAATACATTTGATGTGTGCAGTCCAATGAGTGCTGAGGCACGCAGTGGATATCGTTATGTTCTTACTTCACAGATGATTTGAGTAGATGCTGAGAATATTTACTTGATGAAACACAAGTCTGAATTATTGAAAGGTTCAAGTAATTTCAGAGTGAAGTTGAAGATCGTCGTGACAAGAGGATAAAATGTCTGTGATATGATCATAGAGATGAATATCTGAGTTACGAGTTTGGCACACAATTAAGAAATTGTGGAAATTGTTTCACGACTAATACCGCCTGGAACACCATATTGTGATGGTGTGTCCGAACATCATAACTGCACCCTATTGGATATGGTGCATACCATGATGTCTCTTATCGAATTACAACTATCGTTTATGGGTTAGGCATTAGAGACAACCGCATTCACTTTAAATAGGGCACCACGCAATTCCGTTGAGACGACACCGTATGAACTATGGTTTAGAGAAACCTAAGCTGTCGTTTCTTAAAAGTTTGGGGCTGCGACGCTTATGTGAAAAAGTTTCAGGCTGATAAGCTCGAACCCAAAGCGGATAAATGCATCTTCATAGAATACCCAAAACAGTTGGGTATACCTCCTATTTCAGATCTGGAAGCAAAAGTGATTGTTTCTAGAAACGGGTCCTTTCTCGAGGAAAAGTTTCTCTCGAAAGAATTGAGTGGGAGGATGGTGGAGACTTGATGAGGTCATTGAACCGTCACTTCAACTAATGTGTAGCAGGGCACAGGAAGTTGTTCCTGTGGCACCTACACCAATTGAAGTGGAAGCTTATGATAGTGATCATGAAACTTCAGATCAAGTCACTACCAAACCTCATAGGACGACAAGGATGCGTACTACTTCAGAGTGGTACGTAATCCTGTCTTGGAAGTCATGTTGCTAGACAACAATGAACCTACGAGCTATGGAGAAGCGATGGTGGGCCCGGATTCCGACGAATGGCTCGAGGCCATAAAATCCGAGAGGATCCATGTATGAAAACAAAGTATAGACTTTGAAAGAACTACTTGATGGTCGTAAGGCTGTTGGGTACAGATGGATTTTAAAGGGAAGACAGACAATGATGGTAAGTGTCACCATTAAGAAAGCTCGACTTGTCGTTAAGATGTTTTCCGGCAAGTTCAAGGAGTTGACTGCGATGAGACTTTCTCACTCGTAGCGATGCTAAGAGTCTGTTAGAATTATATTAGCAGTTACTGCATTATTTATGAAATCTTGCAGATAGGATGTCAAAACATTGTTTCCTCGACGATTTTCTTGAGGAAAGGTTGTATGTGATACAACCAGAAGGTTTTGTCAATCCTGAAAGATGCTAACAAGTATGCAAAGCTCCAGCAATCCTTCTAAGGATTGGAGTAAGCATCTCGGAGTTGGAATGAACGCTTTGATGAGATGATCAAAGATTTTGGGTTTATACAAAGTTCATGAGAAACTTGTATTTCCAAAGAAGTGAGTGGGAGCACTATAGAATTTTTGATGAGTATATGTTGTTAACATATTGTTGATCAGAAATGATGTAGAATTTCTGGAAAGCATCCAGGGTTATTTGAAAAGTGTTTTTAATGGAAAACCTGGATTAAGCTACTTGAACATTGAGCATCAAGATCTATAAGGATAGATCAAAAACGCTTAATAGTACTTTCAAATGAATACATACCGTGACAAGATTTTGAAGGAGTTCAAAATAGATCAGCAAAGAAGGAGTTCTTGGCTGTGTTACAAGGTGTGAGTATTGAGTAAGACTCAAGACCTGACCACGGCAGAAGAAAGAGAAAGGACGAAGGTCGTCCCCTATGCTTTAGACGTAGGCTCTACAATATGCTATGCTGTGTACCGCACCTGAAGTGTGCCTTGCCATGAGTTAGTCAAGGGGTACAATAGTGATCCAGGAAGGGATCACATGACAGCGGTCGAACTTATCCTTAGTATCTAGTGGACTAAGGAATTTTCTCGATTATGGAGGTGGAAAGGGGGTTCGTCGTAAAGGGTTACGTCGATGCAAACTTTGACACTAATCCGGATGACTCTGAGTAGTGAACCGGATTCGTATAGTAGAGCAGTTATTTGGAATAGCTCCAAGTAGCGCGTGGTAGCTGCATCTACAAGATGACATAGAGATTTGTAAAGCACACACGGATCTGAATGTTGCAGACCCGTTGACTAAAACCTCTCTCGTAAGCATAACATGATCAAACCCTAGAACTCATTGAGTGTTAATCACATGGTGATGTGAACTAGATTATTGACTCTAGTAAACTCTTGGGTATTAGTCACATGGCGATGTGAACTTTGAGTGTTAATCACATGGTGATGTGAACTAGATTATTGACTCTAGTGCAAGTGGGAGACTGTTGGAAATATGCCCTAGAGGCAATAATAAAATGGTTATTATTGTATTTCCTTGTTCATGATAATTGTCTGTTGTTCATGCTATAATTGTATTAACTGGAAACCGTAATACATGTGTGAATACATAGACCACAACATGTCCCTAGTAAGCCTCTAGTTGACTAGCTCGTTGATCAATAGATGGTTATGGTTTCCTGACCATGGACATTGGATGTCATTGATAACGGGATCACATCATTAGGAGAATGATGTGATGGACAAGACCCAATCCTAAGCATAGCACAAGATCGTGTAGTTCGTTTGCTAGAGCTTTTCTAATGTCAAGTATCATTTCCTTAGACCATGAGATTGTGCAACTCCCGGATACCGTAGGAATGCTTTGGGTGTACCAAACGTCACAACGTAACTGGGTGGCTATAAAGGTGCACTACAGGTATCTCCGAAAGTGTCTGTTGGGTTGGCACGAATCGAGACTGGGATTTGTCACTCCGTATGACGGAGAGGTATCTCTGGGCCCACTCGGTAATGCATCATCATAATGAGCTCAATGTGACTAAGGAGTTAGCCACGGGATCATGCGTTACGGTACGAGTAAAGTGACTTGCCGGTAACGAGATTGAACAAGGTATTGGGATACCGACGATCGAATCTCGGGCAAGTAACGTACCGATTGACAAAGGGAATTGTATACGGGATTGATTGAATCCTCGACATCGTGGTTCATCCGATGAGATCATCGTGGAACATGTGGGAGCCAACATGGGTATCCAGATCCCGCTGTTGGTTATTGACCGGAGAGTCGTCTCGGTCATGTCTGCATGTCTCCCGAACCCGTAGGGTCTACACACTTAAGGTTCGGTGACGCTAGAGTTGTAGAGATATTAGTATGCGGTAACCGAAAGTCGTTCGGAGTCCCGGATGAGATCCCGGACGTCACGAGGAGTTCCGGAATGGTCCGGAGGTAAAGATTTATATATGGGAAGTCCTATTTTGGCCACCGGAAAATGTTCGGGATTTTTCGGTATTGTACCGGGAAGGTTCTAGAAGGTTCCGAAGTGGGGCCCACCTGCATGGGGGGACCCACATGAACGTGGGTAGTGGGGGCAAGGCCCCACACCCCTGGTCAAGGCGCACCAAGATCCCACCTTAGAAGGAATAAGATCATATCCCGAAGGGATAAGATCAAGATCCCTAAAAAAGGGGGATAACAATCGGTGGGGAAGGGAAATGATGGGATTTCTTTCCCCCACCTTTGCCAACGCCCCAATGGACTTGGAGGGCAAGAAACCAGCCCCCTCCACCCCTATATATAGTGGGGAGGCGCATGGGAGCAGCACCCCAAGCCCTGGCGCCTCCCTCCCTCCCGTGACACCTCTTCCTCCCCGCTTGCGCTTGGCGAAGCCCTGCCGGGATCCCGCTACTTCCACCACCACGCCGTCGTGCTGCTGGATCTCCATCAACCTCTCCTCCCCCCTTGCTGGATCAAGAAGGAGGAGACGTCGCTGCTCCGTACGTGTGTTGAACGCGGAGGTGCCGTCCGTTCGGCGCTAGGATCATCGGTGATTTGGATCACGACGAGTACGACTCCATCAACCCCGTTCTCTTGAACGCTTCCGCTCGCGATCTACAAGGGTATGTAGATGCACTCCTCCCCTCTCGTTGCTAGCATCTCCTAGATTGATCTTGGTGACAGGTAGGAAAATTTTGAATTTCTGCTACGTTCCCCAACAGTGGCATCATGAGCCAGGTTTATGCGTAGATTCTATGCACGAGTAGAACACAAAGTAGTTGTGGGCAACAATTGGTTCAATTTGCTTACCGTTACTAGTCTTATCTTGATTCGGCGGCATTGTGGGATGAAGCGGCCCGGACCGACCTTACACGTACTCTTACGTGAGACAGGTTCCACCGACTGACATGCACTTGATGCATAAGGTGGCTAGCGGGTGTCTGTCTCTCCCACTTTAGTCGGATCGGATTCGATGAAAAGGGTCCTTATGAAGGGTAAATAGCAATTGGCATATCACCGTTGTGGCTTTTGCGTAGGTAAGAAACGTTCTTGCTAGAAACCCATAGCAGCCACGTAAAACATGCAACAACAATTAGAGGACGTCTAACTTGTTTTTGCAGGGTATGCTATGTGATGTGATATGGCCAAAAGGATGTGATGAATGATATATGTGATGTATGAGATTGATCATGTTCTTGTAATAGGAATCACGACTTGCATGTCGATGAGTATGACAACCGGCAGGAGCCATAGGAGTTGTCTTAATTTATTGTATGACCTGCGTGTCAATGAAAACGCCATGTAATTACTTTACTTTATTGCTAACCGTTAGCCATAGTAGTAGAATTAATAGTTGGCGAGACAACTTCATGAAGACACGATGATGGAGATCATGGTGTCATGCCGGTGACGAAGGTGATCATGCCGCGCCTCAAAGATGGAGATCAAAAGGCGCAAGATGATATTGGCCATATCATGTCACTTTATGATTTGCATGTGATGTTTGTCATGTTTACATCTTATTTGCTTAGAACGACGGTAGCATATATAAGATGATCCCTCACTAAAATTTCAAGAGAAGTGTTCCCCCTAACTGTGCACCGTTGCGAAGGTTCGTTGTTTCGAAGCACCACGTGATGATCGGGTGTGATAGATTCTAACGTTCGCATACAACGGGTGTTGACGAGCCTAGCATGTACAGACATGGCCTCGGAACACAAGCAAAACACTTAGGTTGACTTGACGAGCCTAGCATGTACAGACATGGCCTCGGAACACAAGCAAAACACTTAGGTTGACTTGACGAGCCTAGCATGTACAGACATGGCCTCGGAACACAAGAGACCGAAAGGTCGAACATGAGTCGTATAGTAGATACGATCAACATGGAGATGTTCACCGATGATGACTAGTCCGTCTCACGTGATGATCGGACACGGCCTAGTCGATTCGGATCATGTATCACTTAGATGACTAGAGGGATGTCTATCTAAGTGGGAGTTCATTAAATAATCAGATGAACTTAATTATCATGAACATAGTCAAAAGGTCTTTGCAAATAATGTCGTAGCTTACGCTTTAGTTCTACTAAGATATGTTCCTAGAGAAAATTTAGTTGAAAGTTGATAGTAGCAATTATGCGGACTGGGTCCGTAAACTGAGGATTGTCCTCATTGCTGCACAGAAGGCTTATGTCCTTAATGCACCGCTCGGTGTGCTGAACCTCGAGCGTCGTCTGTAGATGTTACGAAACATCTGACATACACGTTTTGATGACTACGTGATAGTTCAGTGTGTGATGCTAACGGTTTAAAATTGTGGCACCAAAGACGGTTTTGAAACGTCGCAGAACATATGAGATGTTCCAAAGACTGAAATTGGGATTTCAGACTAATGCCCACGTCAAGAGGTATGAGACCTCTGACAAGTTTCTTAAGCCTGCAAACTAAGGGAGAAAAGCTCAATCGTTGAGCATGTGCTCAGATTGTCTGAGTACTACAATCACTTGAATCGAGTGGGAGTTAATCTTCCAGATGAGATAGTGATGGTTCTCCATAGTCACTGCCACCAAGCTATTAGAGCTTCGTGATGAACTATAACATATCAGGGATAGACATGATGATCCTTGAGCAACTCGCGATGTTTGACACCGCGAAAGTAGAAATCAAGAAGGAGCATCAATTGTTGATGGTTAGTAAAACCACTAGTTTCTAGAAGGGCAAGGGCAAGAAGGGATACTTCATGAAACGGCAAATCAGTTGCTGCTCTAGTGAAGAAACCCAAGGTTGAACCCAAACCCGAGACTAAGTGCTTCTGAAATGAGGGGAACGGTCACTGAAGCAGAACTACCCTAGATACTTCGTAGATGAGAAGGCTGGCAAGGTCGACAGAAGTATATTGGATATACATTATATTAATGTGTACTTTACTAGTACTCCTAGTAGCACCAGGGTATTAGATACCGGTTCGGTTGCTAAGTGTTAGTAACTCGAAATAAAAGCTGCGGAATAAACGGAGACTAGCTAAAGGTGAGATGACGATATGTGTTGGAAGTGTTTCCAAGGTTGATGTGATCAAGCATCGCATGCTCCCTCTACCATCGAGATTGGGGTTAAACCTGAATAATTGTTATTTGGTGTTTGCGTTGAGCATAGACATGATTGGATTATGTTTATCGCAATACGGTTATTCATTAAAGGAGAATAATGGTTACTCTGTCTATTTGAATAATACCTTCAATGGTCTTGCACCTAAAATGAATGGTTTATTGAATCTCGATCGTAGTGATACACATGTTCATGCCAAAAGATATAAGATAGTAATGATAGTACCACATACTTGTGGCACTGCCACTTGAGTCATATTGGTATAAAACGCATGAAGAAGCTCCATGTTGATGGATCTTTGGACTCACTCGTTTTTGAAAAGATTGAGACATGCGAACCATGTCTATTAGTATATATGCATGAAGAAAGTCCATACAGATGGATCATTTGGACTCACTTGATTTTGAATCACTTGAGACATGCAAATCATACCACATGGGCAAGATGACTGAAAGGCCTCGTTTTCAGTAAGATGGAACAAGAGAGCAACTTGTTGGAAGTAATACATTTGATGTGTGCAGTCCAATGAGTGCTGAGGCACGCAGTGGATATCGTTATGTTCTTACTTCACAGATGATTTGAGTAGATGCTGAGAATATTTACTTGATGAAACACAAGTCTGAATTATTGAAAGGTTCAAGTAATTTCAGAGTGAAGTTGAAGATCGTCGTGACAAGAGGATAAAATGTCTGTGATATGATCATAGAGATGAATATCTGAGTTACGAGTTTGGCACACAATTAAGAAATTGTGGAAATTGTTTCACGACTAATACCGCCTGGAACACCATATTGTGATGGTGTGTCCGAACATCATAACTGCACCCTATTGGATATGGTGCATACCATGATGTCTCTTATCGAATTACAACTATCGTTTATGGGTTAGGCATTAGAGACAACCGCATTCACTTTAAATAGGGCACCACGCAATTCCGTTGAGACGACACCGTATGAACTATGGTTTAGAGAAACCTAAGCTGTCGTTTCTTAAAAGTTTGGGGCTGCGACGCTTATGTGAAAAAGTTTCAGGCTGATAAGCTCGAACCCAAAGCGGATAAATGCATCTTCATAGAATACCCAAAACAGTTGGGTATACCTCCTATTTCAGATCTGGAAGCAAAAGTGATTGTTTCTAGAAACGGGTCCTTTCTCGAGGAAAAGTTTCTCTCGAAAGAATTGAGTGGGAGGATGGTGGAGACTTGATGAGGTCATTGAACCGTCACTTCAACTAATGTGTAGCAGGGCACAGGAAGTTGTTCCTGTGGCACCTACACCAATTGAAGTGGAAGCTTATGATAGTGATCATGAAACTTCAGATCAAGTCACTACCAAACCTCATAGGACGACAAGGATGCGTACTACTTCAGAGTGGTACGTAATCCTGTCTTGGAAGTCATGTTGCTAGACAACAATGAACCTACGAGCTATGGAGAAGCGATGGTGGGCCCGGATTCCGACGAATGGCTCGAGGCCATAAAATCCGAGAGGATCCATGTATGAAAACAAAGTATAGACTTTGAAAGAACTACTTGATGGTCGTAAGGCTGTTGGGTACAGATGGATTTTAAAGGGCAGACAGACAATGATGGTAAGTGTCACCATTAAGAAAGCTCGACTTGTCGTTAAGATGTTTTCCGGCAAGTTCAAGGAGTTGACTGCGATGAGACTTTCTCACTCGTAGCGATGCTAAGAGTCTGTTAGAATTATATTAGCAGTTACTGCATTATTTATGAAATCTTGCAGATAGGATGTCAAAACATTGTTTCCTCGACGATTTTCTTGAGGAAAGGTTGTATGTGATACAACCAGAAGGTTTTGTCAATCCAGAAAGATGCTAACAAGTATGCAAAGCTCCAGCAATCCTTATAAGGATTGGAGTAAGCATCTCGGAGTTGGAATGAACGCTTTGATGAGATGATCAAAGATTTTGGGTTTATACAAAGTTCATGAGAAACTTGTATTTCCAAAGAAGTGAGTGGGAGCACTATAGAATTTTTGATGAGTATATGTTGTTAACATATTGTTGATCAGAAATGATGTAGAATTTCTGGAAAGCATCCAGGGTTATTTGAAAAGTGTTTTTAATGGAAAACCTGGATTAAGCTACTTGAACATTGAGCATCAAGATCTATAAGGATAGATCAAAAACGCTTAATAGTACTTTCAAATGAATACATACCGTGACAAGATTTTGAAGGAGTTCAAAATAGATCAGCAAAGAAGGAGTTCTTGGCTGTGTTACAAGGTGTGAGTATTGAGTAAGACTCAAGACCTGACCCTGGCAGAAGAAAGAGAAAGGACGAAGGTCGTCCCCTATGCTTTAGACGTAGGCTCTACAATATGCTATGATGTGTACCGCACCTGAAGTGTGCCTTGCCATGAGTTAGTCAAGGGGTACAATAGTGATCCAGGAAGGGATCACATGACAGCGGTCGAACTTATCCTTAGTATCTAGTGGACTAAGGAATTTTCTCGATTATGGAGGTGGAAAGGGGGTTCGTCGTAAAGGGTTACGTCGATGCAAACTTTGACACTAATCCGGATGACTCTGAGTAGTGAAACAGATTCGTATAGTAGAGCAGTTATTTGGAATAGCTCCAAGTAGCGCGTGGTAGCTGCATCTACAAGATGACATAGAGATTTGTAAAGCACACACGGATCTGAATGTTGCAGACCCGTTGACTAAAACCTCTCTCGTAAGCATAACATGATCAAACCCTAGAACTCATTGAGTGTTAATCACATGGTGATGTGAACTAGATTGTTGACTCTAGTAAACTCTTGGGTATTAGTCACATGGCGATGTGAACTTTGAGTGTTAATCACATGGTGATGTGAACTAGATTATTGACTCTAGTGCAAGTGGGAGACTGTTGGAAATATGCCCTAGAGGCAATAATAAAATGGTTATTATTGTATTTCCTTGTTCATGATAATTGTCTGTTGTTCATGCTATAATTGTATTAACTGGAAACCGTAATACATGTGTGAATACATAGACCACAACATGTCCCTAGTAAGCCTCTAGTTGACTAGCTCGTTGATCAATAGATGGTTATGGTTTCCTGACCATGGACATTGGATGTCATTGATAACGGGATCCCATCATTAGGAGAATGATGTGATGGACAAGACCCAATCCTAAGCATAGCACAAGATCGTGTAGTTCGTTTGCTAGAGCTTTTCTAATGTCAAGTATCATTTCCTTAGACCATGAGATTGTGCAACTCCCGGATACCGTAGGAATGCTTTGGGTGTACCAAACGTCACAACGTAACTGGATGGCTATAAAGGTGCACTACAGGTATCTCCGAAAGTGTTTGTTGGGTTGGCACGAATCGAGACTGGGATTTGTCACTCCGGATGACGGAGAGGTATCTCTGGGCCCACTCGGTAATGCATCATCATAATGAGCTCAATGTGACTAAGGAGTTAGCCACGGGATCATGCGTTATGGTACGAGTAAAGTGACTTGCCGGTAACGAGATTGAACAAGGTATTGGGATACTGACGATCGAATCTCGGGCAAGTAACGTACCGATTGACAAAGGGAATTGTATACGGGATTGATTGAATCCTCGACATCGTGGTTCATCCGATGAGATCATCGTGGAACATGTGGGAGCCAACATGGGTATCCAGATATCGCTGTTGGTTATGACCGAAGAGTCGTCTCGGTCATGTCTGCATGTCTCCCGAACCCGTAGGGTCTACACACTTAAGGTTCGGTGACGATAGGGTTGTAGAGATATTAGTATGCGGAAATCTGAAAGTCGTTCGGAGTCCCGGATGAGATCCCGGACGTCACGAGGAGTTCCCGAATGGTCCGGAGGTAAATATTTATATATGGGAAGTCCTATTTTGGCCACCGGAAAATGTTCGGGATTTTTCGGTATTGTACCGGGAAGGTTCTAGAAGGTTCCGAAGTGGGGCCGACCTGCATGGGGGGACCCACATGAACGTGGGTAGTGGGGGCAAGGCTCCACACCCCTGGTCAAGGCGCACCAAGATCCCACCTTAGAAGGAATAAGATCATATCCCGAAGGGATAAGATCAAGATCCCTAAAAAAGGGGGATAATAATCGGTGGGGAAGGGAAATGATGGGATTTCTTTCCCCCACCTTTGCCAACGCCCCAATGGACTTGGAGGGCTAGAAACCAGCCCCCTCCACCCCTATATATAGTGGGGAGGCACATGGGAGCAGCACCCCAAGCCCTGGCGCCTCCCTCCCTCCCGTGACACCTCTTCCTCCCCGCTTGCGCTTGGCGAAGCCCTGCCGGGATCCCGCTACTTCCACCACTACGCCGTCGTGCTGCTGGATCTCCATCAACCTCTCCTCCCCCCTTGCTGGATCAAGAAGGAGGAGACGTTGCTGCTCCGTACGTGTGTTGAACGCGGAGGTGCCGTCCGTTCGGCACTAGGATCATCGGTGATTTGGATCACGACGAGTACGACTCCATCAACCCCGTTCTCTTGAACGCTTCCGCTCGCGATCTACAAGGGTATGTAGATGCACTCCTCCCCTCTCGTTGCTAGCATCTCCTAGATTGATCTTGGAGACACGTAGGAAAATTTTGAATTTCTGCTACGTTCCCCAACAATGACGACACGTGGCAAGACGAAGAGATGATCGATAATGGCAGCGGGGAAGAGGCCGGACATGGCGGCGGAGAAGGGGCCGGACATGGCGGCGGAGAGAATGTGGACTCCACGCAGTAGAGTTCGTCGGTACTAAGTTCAATCATGCGGGACCCTCATGTTCAAGCACTGCTTCGCAAGGAGACGAGTACTGAGAGAGCTGCTTCTAGAGAGGAGGCTAAGCTGCAACAACTGGTGGTAGACTCGAACACTCCATTGTATGATGGTTGCAATCCTGAGGTGACCCGCTTGAGTTTCACGCTCCAACTCCTGAAGACGAAGGCTAAAAACAAATGGACCGACACTAGCCTCGATGAGCATCTCAAGTACCTAAAGGATGTTCTTCCCGCGGGGAATCTATGTCCTACTAGTGTTGATGAGGCCAAGAAGATCGTGTGCCCTCTTGATCTGCCGCATGTTAGATACCTTGCATGCATCAACGATTGCATAATTCATCGGAAGGAGTACGCGGAAAAAACAAGCTGTCCGGTGTGCAATGCTTCTCGATGCAAGAAGGCCGGGAAGAAATCTCCCCAGAAAGTTACCGATCACTCCCCGTCTCCAGCGGTATTTCATAGATCCCAAGGAAGCAAAGATAATGCGCTAGCACGCGGAGAGGAAGAAGCCCGACGATGGAGATGATCCGAAGCTGAGACACGTCAAGGATGGAAGCCAGTGGAGAGCGTTGAACAGATTCTATCGGTATTTTGAATGTGATGCAAGGAACATCGTGCTCGGCGCATGTACCGATGGCATGAATCCGTTTGGCAACCAGAGCACCAACCATAGCACATGGCATGTGTTTGTATGGATGTACAACCTCCCCCCCCCCGGTTGTGCATGAAGTCGAAGTACATTCACATGAGCATGCTTATTCAAGGGCCGAAACAACCAGGAAATAATATTAATTTGTATATGGGGCTACTTCAAGAGGAGTTAGACACTTTATGGAAAACACTGGCCAAGACATGGGACGCCAGCAAAGGCGAGTATTTCTACATGAGAGTCGCGCTGATCACAACGGTGCACGATTATCTCGGTTACGGATATGTCGCAGGCCAGGTGTGCCATGGATATTGCGGATGCACGCGGTGCATGGATGATATGACGTCTCAGCAGCTAACGTCAAGGAAAGATGGTGGGTCTGGGAAAATCGTGTACATGGAGCATCGAAGATGGCTCGAACAGGACGACCCATGGATAAACCGTGGAGATCTATTCAATGGTCACGCTGAGCATCGAGGACCTCCACGCAAGCGGAGTGGTGCCGAAATCGATGAGCTGTTGAAAAACTGGAAGGAGTGCCCCGCGCCGGGAAAGATGATGAAAAAGGCGCCGGAGCCGCTGCTGAAGGTATGGAAGACGAGGTCTGTGTTCTAGGACTTGGAGTACTAGCACAAACTCGATACACCTCATTGCCTTGATCAAATGCACATCTGTAAGAATGTCCTTGAGAGTTTGCTCGCGACACTGATGAACATGCCGGATAAGACCAAGGATGGGCCGAAGGCAAGAAAAGACTTGCAAGATTTGAAAATTAGGGAAGATCTGCACATGCCGCCCCGTAAACATTCAGATGAGACAGAGACGGAGACAGATGCGCGGGAGAAGAAGGGCAAGAAAATAAAGAAAGAGGATTATTGCCCCCTTCTTGCTTCACCTTAAGTCAGGCTGAGATCGATCAATTCTTTAAGTGCCTTACCGGAGTCAAAGTTAGTTCCGGTTACTGTGGCAAGATAAGCAGATATCTAGACACGGACAAGAAAAGGTTCAGCGGGATGAAGTCCCATGACTGTCATGTGATGATGACGCAGATACTACCTGTTGCCCTTAGAGGGATAATGGACAAGCACGTCCGTGACATGCTTATTGGTCTCTGCAACTTTTTCGACGTCATCTCTCGAAAGTCGATCGGTCTAAAGCAGCTCCGAAGGCTACAGGAAGAGATCGTTGTGATACTGAATGAGCTTGAGATGTACTTACCGCCCACGTTCTTTGACATGATGGTGCGTCTGTGTGTCCATATTGTGGACGACATAATAGACTTTCTGTGTCCATATTGTGGACGACATAATAGACTTGGGGCTGTCATTTCTGCACAACATGATGCCGTTTGAGAGGATGAATGGGATCATCAAAGGATTCGTTCGTAACATGTCCCGTCCGGATGGAAGCATCGTCCAGGGCTATCTGACACAAGAGTGCATCTCTTTCTGCGAGAATTTTCTATAGTGCACAGACCAGCCGCCAGATGCTAGTGTTGGTTTGCCCGTTAACAAGCACGATGGGAGGCTCGAAGGAGAAGGTCACTCCAACGATCGCAGGGAACTGCACGTGGCATACTCAAATCGACGCAGCGACTTTGACATAGCAAACTTGGTAGTGCTACAACACCTAGACGAGGTAGATCCTTTCGTGGCACTGCACAAAGAAATTATCGCAAAGAAGTATCGTGACCGGGGGTATGCAGGACGGACGCCGAAGTTCCTAGAGAGCACAACTCCACTTTCCTGCATTGGTTCAAAGAGCATATTATTGCTAATCCCCCGGAGGAGGGCTCTAAGGACAGATTGCTCATATACGCCTTAGCACATGGCCCCTCGCCCAACCTCCTAACCTATCAGGCATACGATATCAACGGATACACGTTCTACACGGAGGCCAAAGATATGGACAGTGATGATCAGAACTCAGGGGTGACGATGGAATGCATGACCGGCAGTGACAACGGCGCAACTGAAAGATTTTACAGAAGGGTCGAGGAGATCTGGGAGCTTGACTACTCTGGACTGCACAACACGACGATGTTCCGTGTTAGATGGGCTAAGAATGTCGAAAGAGAAAACCGGAATTTCACTACCATGACTATACCCGACGCCAAGAGCGCTACCGTGAACGCTATCGCAAAAAATGAGCCATGGGTACACGCTAAGCACGTGACACAATGCTTCTTCATAACCGACCCGCGCAATCCCAGCCGTGTTGTCGTGAGGAGAGGCAAAAGGAACATCATTGGAATGGACGGAGTCGCCAACGAGGAAGACTACGATCGGTACGGCAACCCAATGAGGGAAGATGATGATGATGATGATGAAGTATACGTCAAAAGAAGAATCAATACTACATTACCTAAGAAAAATCGTACTCCATGGAAAAGGCAAAGTCACAATGAGGGGCTCAATTATTCTTCAATGAACAAGAAGGGAAAGAAGCTGACTCAGAAACGAAAACGTCAACGCTGAGGAACCGTATGTTATCGGTCAAATGATGTAATATATATGTTCCTATTTTGTATACACACTTAGCCATTATTATGCATGGGTCCAATGATGTAATATATATGTTCCTATTTTGTATACACACTTAGCCATTATTATGCATGGGTCCAATGATGTAATATATATGTTCCTATTTTCTATACATATTTAACCGTCAAATGATGCAATATATACCGCCTTCAATTCCCTTAGTTAACTGCTCTCGGAAAAAAAAAGTGAGAGAAAATAAAGGAAAAGAAAATAGAAGAAAATAAAGGAAAAGAAAATAGAAGGAAACAAACGTACTGGTTATAGCAGCAGCGCGTTTTTCAGAAAAGAGCTACAGCTAGTCAAGGTAGCAGTAGCGGTTTCTACACGAAACCGCTATAGCTACCTCGAGTAGCTATAGCGCGTTTCGCCTAAACGCGCTACTACTATGCCCACTTAACCCCGAAAATCCCCAATCCTCTCTTCATCCCGCCTCTTTTCCCCCAAATCCCCACACTCTCTCTTCCCCCGTCGCGCCACCGGAGCCCTCGCCGCGCCTCTGCGCTCGCCCCCGACCCCTACACCGACCGACCCCGGCGCCGGCTCCAGCCCCCGACCCCGACGTCCCCGGCTCCGGCCCCGGCGCTCGACCCCGACCCCGACTCCTCCCAACCTCGGCCGTCCTCGGGCCTGCACCCTCTGTAAGCCCCCCACCTCTCCTCCTCTCTCTGGTAGCTAGGTTTTTTGGTTAATTTAGTTAGGTTTTAGTTAGGGCAGATGGTTAATTAGGTTATATATGTGGACATGTGATGTTTTGGACATGTCATATTTGGAAATTTGGACATGTCATTTGGACATGATGATTATGTGCAGGGTAAATGATCCGAGTGGCCTATGTTACGCCGGAATGTTGATTCATTTCCGTTCCGGTGAATTTCAGGCGCTCGATATGTCCATTTTTTAGCAAAGGTCATGCCGAAATTTTCCGTGATTTTTGGCATGATTTGTGCGAGATAGTAGGCATATCGAGTGCTCGGAAACGACATTCCGACAAACATAGATTTCTTTTTATGTCATTTCTCATTTTTTTTCATAGTTTTAGAATTAAACAAGGAGACTTAATCATAGGAAACATGTCGAACAACGAAGAAACTGGGCCTTCTGACCAAGATGCAGACGAGATGGATTATGAGGGTGAACAAGAGTACCTCGACTATTTGACTGCTAAGAAAATGCAAAGTCAAGGTTTGCAGGTCGGCCTCGATGATGGTACTGACGCCGACATCGACACCGACGGCGCCGGCACCGATGGCGGCGCCGAGACCGACGGGGAAGGTACCGGCGAGGAAGATACCGGCGGGGAAGGTACCGATGCCGCTACCGAAAAGAAGAAGCAGAAGAAGCAGAGGATACGAAAACCTAACAAACTAGGGATTGGACGACTGGTGATCACAAAGATGGAACCTGGCAAGTTTGAGCCATTAGAGCCAGAAGAACCTCGCAAGTGCTATGGGAACCAAGTAGGATGCATCCTACGGGAATGCGCGAGCCTCAACGACGATGACTTAGGGAGTAAAGAACATTTGACGCAATTGCTCCTGACGAAGTTGCACAAGAGATTCAAGTTCCCGACCGGGATGATAACATAGAACCGTGGGATGATCCGAAGATGAAAAAGATTAACAATCACGCCATGGGCATGTTCAGCAATGACTTGGCCTCCTGGAAAGGGAGGGTGAAACGAGCTATTGAGGCTGAGGAACCCCTGTCCAAGATTCTGGAGGAAAATCCGACACTTATGGTAGAGGAGTTCGAAAAGTTCAAGGACACTTGCGCTACCGAGGCAGCCAAGTCTAAGGCTGCGAAATTCAAGAGCCTTCAGTAAAGGAACATGGGGAAGCATCGCCTCGGAAGCCGTGGCTACCTCGGTAAAAGGCCCATATGGGATAAGGAGGACGCGGAACGTGAAGCCGCGGGTATCCCAGACCCCTTCGCGAAGTTCACCAACCCCTTGGAGCGTGACTTCATCAGGGCCCGCTACAAGTGGGACAAGGAAAAGAAGGTTTTTTACACGGACCAGATCACGAGGAAATTGATTAGACTACTGGTAATTATTCTTTTACCACCTTACATTTAGCTCCAGATCTAGTCGACTACACATTCCTAAACGGTTCACGCTCCTTCTGCAGGAGAAGCAACACCAGCTTGCAGCCGAAAGCCCTACTTCTTCGATGAGGCCCAAGTGGGACACCCCTCTCAACCGGGCCTTGAACGAACTTAAGGGACTCCCTTTGGGCCAGCGGCCGCAATATGGTCGTGTGCACGGCGCTGGAGACGGCGCCACGTGGAAGGTGTTTTACAACGAGGGCCCGGAGGCCAAGAAGCAGAAAAAGAAGTTTAGTCAGGCAGACATCGACGAGAAGGTGAAGCTTGCGGTCGAGAAAAAAGCAGCTGAGGACGCGAAAAAAACAGCCGAGGAGAAAAATGAGTTGCTACTGCAAGCAGTCAATGCAGCTGTAACTGCCTGCAGAAATGACTTCGCTACTAACTTGGTTCCAGCTATCATCAACTGGATGAAGGAAAATCCAGACAAGACGGTACATGATTTCCCGTTGCCCGGTTTCATCGGGAGCAACTCCGTGAACAACAACACCACCGTACCATCACTTGCTCACGCAACCGGACCTCCTCTCGCAGTCGCTCCTGCTCATAGCAGCCCGTCCTCAGTCTCTGGCGTGCTAGGTGGGCCTTCGTCTTTGGCTGAGCTCGACGCCATCACGGTAATTACATGTCGCACCAACATAGAATATTCCATTTTCGTTGCCTTTCGGATGTTTTACGCCACAGACATGTGTTTGCAGGCCGAAGAAACCCCGTGCACCATACTCTACTTGATCAAAGGCCAGAAGGTGGACGTGGGAAAGGGGATGATAATGAACCCCCTCCAACCCATGTTCCACAACCACCCGATCCCCGCTGGGCACTTCAGAGTTAACTTGTCCAGTGTGAAATCGGGGCACGAGCATTTGCCTCCTCCAGTACATCCTGTGGGAGAGGACGACGAGACCCCGCCATGGATTGGAAACAGCAAGGGTTGGGTGCTGCTATGGCCAAAGAATCTTATTCGTCTGGAGCCGGCCGAGAGCACACCAATAACCACACATCAACAACCATGTGCGTAGACCACCACCCCGCCTACGCAATTACCAGCTCCTGTAGTGTCGGGTGAGAGCGGCGGACGACGTGATGAAGGGGGTGCAATAGTACTGGCTGATGTAATCAGTCCTGTAGAACATATAATGGATGATGAGACGGAGGTCGACCCAATGGGTTTCCTCAATACAAACGCGTATGACTGTGACATAGATATGATGAGTCAACCATATGACGAATCGGGCTATCAGCATGCTAATGAGGATATGGATGATCTGCCCGGGCGGGAAGGTCGTAGCAGGGATTGCAAAAAGTCTCTCTTCATGAAATCCTCATAGGACACGCCTGAAGATGCCGCCTCAACACAGGCTCAACTAGCCGAGGGTCGTACAGTGCTTAGCCCGGGAACACTGGGGTAGGGGTTAAGGAAGGGTCTGGAAGGTGTGCCCAAGAAAAAGGAGAGGAAGAGATCGGGGAAGATAGCTGCCTCCAAACAAGCCAGAGCACATAGCAGCCAGATGATGGATTCTGAAGAGCGTGTACCCGTGAAAGGTGCGGCCATGTTCCATCTCACGGGCGAGCCGATGCTACCGTCGAAACCGTTGGAGGCACTATCAGGGGATCTCAGAAGACTGCACGACCATGTGCTGTCGACTGAGAAAAGCCTACTAGCCTCGAAGGATCCAGGATATCCGACATACGCGGCTCGTGTGCCTGAGGGGAAGTGCTACGTCGACACACGGCCCGCGGAGGTGTTCTTCCTGTGGTTTGACCATATCTTTGAGATGTTTCTGACAAGGCGGCTCGATTTTACAATCGTTCGCCTTTTTGCGCTACATATGAGCTCCGTCATGAAGAGAGAAGAAGTCTCGCAAATCTGTGTGGCGGATCCGTACTACATGCACAAGTCTTTCTTGAGTCTCTGCGATTTTGAGCGTGAAAGTGCTAGGGACTACCTCCAAAACTTCATGGTACAGAATAAGGACCAGGAAATTGTCCTCCTGCCTTATCATCCAAAGTAAGTCAGTTCCGGACAACCCTTTCATACATTTCAATCATTCCTTCTCGCTCATATGAAGAATAATTTGAGGTATCTTTTCCCCGCAGCAACGGGTGCGCCGTCCTTATCGTTCTTTACCCGCGATTCTCCCACGCCGTGTATTTCGACCCTTCCAGAGACTACGAGAAGAAGGACTGCACCCACATAATGAATATTCTGGATGATGCTCTCCAAGGCTTCAGCATTAGAGGTGGCCACATGCAGATCAGGAAACAAAGGAACAAGAAGATGGGTTTCGCGCATAAAACTAACTTCTGCTGCATCCATGTCCCAAAACCAAGCAAGAAGGATGGATTCTACATCCTCCGTCTCATAATTGAGTTCAACACGGATCACCAAAAGCTTCGCATGACAAGCAGAAATGATGAACATATCCACAAGTGGCTAGACTCTCATGGAGAAGCGGATTATAAACTTAGAGATGACTTCTTTCGCATCCAAAGGGACATTGCGATGATCATCATGAAAGAAGTCGTCGATGAGAAGGGGATGTTCCACCATGGCCCTATATCGCGAGCTGACGTCCGAACTCGCATAGGCATGCAACGTCAAGACCTCACGCCGTTCAAGAAGCTAGGGTCCATCCTCGATGATATGGAAGGATGGAACTTCTAGTGATTTACGATGCCGATGATGATGATATGTGTCGGTTGAACTTGTATACTTTCTGTAGCGATGAAACTTTGTGATGTCCACGGTCCCTGCCGAACTTGCGTAATGCTACTTTGTTTGTTTGGGTACGATGACCTACGTATCTCTAGTTAATTAGTTTCCGTACTGTATGTTGCATCTAGTTGCTAATTAACCCTTTCTTTTTCGTGTTGTTCTAATATATTTTGTTGCATATGATTGTACATCCTCTTGATGAACATGCATCTCTAACAGGTACCTAGTTTCTTGATGGCGAGATGGCGGTGCTATGTCGTGTACAAAGGGAAGGTTCCGGGGATGTACAACGAGTGGCCTGAGTGTCAGGCGCAAGTGAATGGGGTCTCGTGCGCCAGCCATAAAGGCTTCAAAAGCAGACAAGAAGGAGAAGCTAGTTACTTGAGGTTCACGCTAGCGCGAGAGAGGACTCGTAACCGCCGCCTCATGTACTGCATAGTTCCGCTCTCACTCATAGTGATAGCTCTTCTCGCATATACCATTGTTTAGATGGATGACGTTGTAGTTGCAAGTATTCGAGACTTGCATGTATCGCTATTTTCGAGATGATGACGAGATACCACTTTGTATTGGATGACGATTATGATGAGACTATTTATATGTATATGCTATGATTACATTTGTGGTCTCACAGCCATTGGTATGTGTATCATGATGACATTTGTATCTGCTAAAGATTTTTGTATAAAGTATGTTCAAATACAAAACAAATATGTAGAAAAAAATAAAAACTACTAAATTTTTTTTTTGAGTTGTTTATTGTTTAGATGCATCGGCGCATCGCCAGTCGTCTTGATCGATCGGCTTTAGGCGCGTGGTTGGCCAGCGTTGTTTTGTTCGTGAACAAATCCATTCGATCAACACAACTAACCTCTACCCGAAAAAAAAATTAACCACAAATCTTTATCAAAAAAGAAAACTAACCACAAATCAAAGAAACCATGACGATTGCGGTGACCGCTAACTCTGATAGATGTTGATTTTGCAAGCTTTACCGACAAAGCATATATGTGTGGCAGGGACTGGCCCAGTAATTAACTTTGATTTTATTGGAGACTACCTTTTCACAATACTCTGACCCTACAATTAATGATTCTTCAGGAACGAAGACACACAATTAACTATGTATTCCCACTTTACCACTGAAAAGAATGTTATTACCAACTTTTTGAGAAAGTAAAACACTTTTTTGGTGCATCAAGTTGGTAATTAAGTCATACACAACTACTTCGTCTAAAAAAGTCACGCACGGCTTAATTATCAAGATACATACCGTACCACACTTTATAGGTACGAACTACTTGACGGGAATATTTACCTACCGTAGCGGACCCGACACGCATGTATGGGCAAAGACCATGTGCGGGGCTTGATTAATCTATCTACATCACCATAAGAAGATAAAACCCTACCGTAGCTATCCGATTAGCGGCGCCTCAGACAGTACGTGGCTACCAGCTAGAAATAGAAACTTCTCTTGGCCGGTAGCAATTTTTCCCATCCCTTTATTGACATTGCAGTGCAAGCTTATTAGTACGTACTAGTCTCCAACCAGCTACTCTTGTGAAAGCTTATTACTACGTAATATTCTCTCACTTATTTGCTCACTTCGAAAGTCATTTTTTTCAATGCTCATCTTGGTATAACACGCACCTGCCCTCTACATGAAGAAATATAATTTGTCACACCTGAATGTACAATTTTTTTAAGGGAAATCTACAGTTTGACTCATAGTTGCAAGATGTGCATCCTTGTTTTTTTTTAATATTACCATTTTCTTTAAGTATATACAGAAAAAATAAATGAGGTATAGGCTCCTGCAGCTATATGGAATTCCGGATCTAGGTGCACAATGCACTATTTTCACATAAATGGTTTTGCGTGCTCCTTATTGTGGATGGGACTGAGAGGTGGCGTCGAAACAATTTGCTCTTGCATCTCACTAATATACGGTGTGCAATAAATAAAGCACAAACTTGAAAGTCATAGAGACTTCCCCTCCAAAGGTGACTGCTGGGACTAAGGTGGCGTCGAAACAATTTGCTCTTGCATCTCACTAATATACCGTGTGCAATAAATAAAGCACAAACTTGAAAGTTATAGGGACTTCCCCTCCAAAGGTGACTGGGGCTGAGGTGGCGTCGAAACAATTTGCTCTTCTATCTCACTAATGTCAACTTGTCTCATGAACACTACGAGCTTTGAAGGAATCTGCATAATTCTACAATTATTGGTTAACTATATATGCACTGCCATTTGCATGATGTGTTTTTGTGGGCAACTGAGTTGGAAACTAAAAATCCTTCTTAGGTGAGATTTATTTTTATCAATAGTGCAAATGGGTGATTTTAGTGAGAGCAGACGAATTCTGGCTCTTTCAGGCTAGTTAAGATAAGCAGGCATGCGAATGCAACGAGTCATGCACTTGCTTTTATGGGTCACTCGCAACAACGCACTGCCTGTTGGCTTCACAATTCTCCTAGGGAGATGGCTAGCATAGTTGAATCTGAATGTAATCACTATGGTTGTAGTGAAAAGTCCATGCCCGCCAAAAAAACGGGGGTATATGCAGCCACAAAAAGGTAATAATATTGGTTCATATAAATTAATTCAACCATAAATAAAAAAGAACAGGTATACGACCACCAGCTGGGCCGAATTGTTTGTTTGCCTTTCTACAGCAGCCTACTGATTATTGGGCCTGGCTTCATCGGCCCATTGCCATACGCAAGAGATAGCACAGCGTCACCACACGCTTGCAAACCACGTTCTTCTTCTCGTCAGCATTTCCACATGTTTACTGTTGTATCGGACTTTTTTTCAGATTGCTTCAATATCCACCATAAACTGGTCTTCTTCTTCTTCTAGAAAAATCACAATAAAGAACAAGTGCAGTGTTTTCACAAAAAAGGAAAAGAGCAAGTGCATCATCCTACGAGCTACTACTAAGTTGCTTTGAGACTCCACCGTCCCGGAACGGAGGGAGTATACAGCAACCAGGTGCTGCATGCTCGGTGACAATATTCAGGTCTGAGGCAAAAGCTCCTTCAAAAAAGGAAGAAAAAAAAAGATCTGAGGCAAAAAAAAAATGGTGAAGAAGCAAAGCAGTCCTCGATGATGTCCAGCAGGTTGCTGCCAGTTCACTGCGAAACCAAGGGTATGTAGGAATCAGTAAGTTGTCTGAATCTCGCTCTCGCAGTGCTGATTAAGGGGCAAAAAAAACAACAAGGCCCCGCTTGGTTCGTCGTTTCGCAGCCCAAACCACCCGTAAAATATACACCCTTGTAAAAAATACACTGAACGATTAAATGAATTCAGAGAATGAAATTCTCAACAACGAAAAGAAATCAGAGAAAGCAGCATCTGCCGGAGTTCTTTTTTCTTGAGCATGCATGGCCGGAGCTATGGACCGAGTGTGAACAGTATCACGCCCGGGCCCAGCCCAGCATTGTATCAAAGTCCACTGGATGAGATGGGCCTAACATTTCGTTCCAGCCTAGTGAAGTTGTGTTCCTCTTCTTTTGAGGTAAATACACCAGTGATGCTTGAACTTGCCGGAAATAAAAATGAAAAAACGTGTCAGGATCGGCACACGAACCAGCGACTTTCCTTGCGGCAGTGCGCACTGACCAACACGCCAAGTAGTTTTGTCACTTACGGCTTCTGATCAATAATGTATTTAAGTGAAAATGCGTGTGCATATATTATATTTTCTTAATAATAATCTCACGGTATACAAATATGTGTGTGCACATATTATTTTAAAAACAATCTATAAATCAGGCCCCATGCCACGCTGTGGATTATACATATTTATGGTACACATATATTCGTGTGCCTACAAATTAAATATATAGAGGTATGCAATAAAAAAACACTAAAGATGTTCTTATAAATTTTAGAAATAATTTATAAAATAATAGTTTAAATATAATGCACGAGTATTGAAATATCTTTAGTATAGATTTAAAATATACACTCATGGATTATATTTAAAATGGTTTATTAAAGAACACAATGTTTTGTGATGAATACAAAAGAAATTATAAATTATACGAAATGTTTATATATGAATGGTAAAATTTGTGTATACTTATTTGAATGTTTGAATAATTAATATAATATTCACAAACTGTAATTTAAAAATTATTTTTATTATTTCATATTACACAAACATTCTTACAATTCTTACTGTATATTATTTATATTATATGAATGTTCTAAAATAATACGTGAATATTTTTAAAATTACATGACCATTTTTTCTAAATTATGTAGATTATTTATAACATGATAATAGTTGAATTTTATTTTTATTAGTATACCTATAATGTACAGATTTTTTACATTCTTCAAGAAAAATTAACATGAGCTAAATGAGCTGCACACTGCAGCCCATTTAAATACTACAGGCGTTGTGATTTACACTACATTAATTTCAACGAGACGTACTTGCAAAATCACTAATTAAGAAATACTCCTTTCAAAGATTAGTTTCACCACCCCAGGTCGCGACAAGTGCCACGTTGCATGTGCGTCACTTGTTGCAACATGGAGTTTTTCCTTTTTTTCGTACATCCGTTTATTCAAAATGATTTATCTCTTAAACCGTGCGTCAAATCTCGAACTGTTTTTACCGTTGGATTCCTCGTATCGAGATTTTCAAAATTAAATCCCATTTTAATAGGTTTTGACGAACTTTTTTTCAAGAAAAAACAGACAAAAAAGGGGACTGGGAGCACTATTTTTCCTTTTCAGAAGCCGTTTTCGAGAGGCACGGCCGTGCCTCTCGCGGAAGAAAAAAAGAAGAGAAAACGTGTTTTTTTTCGTTTCCGAGGGGCACTCGCGGAAGCAAAACCATGCCTCTCGCATAAGCAAAACCGTGCCTCTCACCGAAGGAAAAAATGCGGTTTTTTCCCGTCTCGTGGAAGCAAAACCATGCCTCTCGCGAAAGCAAAACCGTGCCTCTCGCAGAATAAAAAAAAAGAGAAGATGCGTTTGTTTTTCTTTTCCGAGAGGCACGACCGTGTCTCTCGCGGAAGCAAAACCATGCCTCTAGCGGAAGCAAAACCGTTCCTCTCGCGAAAAGAAAAAAACATGTTTTTTCGCATAAAAAGAAAAAAAAGTCCAAAGGCTAAGGAAGACGGGTGAAAAAACGAAAAGCCGAAAAAACCGGGGAAAACCATCTAAAAAGACAAAAACGTGTGCGGAAAAATTGAGAAAAGAACAAAAATTCGGAGGAAGCGCACAGAGCGCGACACCTGAGGGCGGCTTAGAGCACATCAAGTGGCGCGCTCTCAAATCCTCCCCAAGTGACCCTTTGGGAGGCTGGAAACGACCGCTCTTTAGTTAGTTGCTCTCGACATACTTGTCATGAGAAGTTCCTTGTCATGTTGGTTAGCTCATTTTTCCGGCCATCGTCATGTCACTGGATCGAGTAGCATTTGCACTCATTTTTCATTTTAATTTCCAATATTGGCAGGTGGGACCCACTAGTCACTGAGACATGTAGTATTCAACTAGTCCTGTTTCATCGCTACAGGTGGGCCCTATGCATCGGCGCAGTTTACGTCTACGGATGATATTAGCACTGTGTTTGCACATACGTGTCAAGTTTCGAAACTAATTCGACGTATTTTTCAAGTCCAGACACTAAAGTAAACATTCATGACAAGTTCAACCACCACTGGTGTATTTACCTCTCTGCTTTTTTTTATTTTTGCTAATGGACGTGCTGCAATGTGCAAAAACTTGCATATCCTCGGTCATTGTGCTTAGGCTTAGGAAGTACCTAATAAAACCATATAGGTTTCTTTTCTTTCTTTAGGAAATGTAAGCGGTATACTTAATCTGTAACCATATACCAGAAAGAGATCAGCTATCATGTTTCTGATGTTTTCCCATGCTGCAAAACACTAAAGAGAAGTTGTGTTACCATGCACTTATTTTAAAATAAATTTCCAGGATGAGGAAAATGGAGATGAATAGGTTTCTTACGGTTTTCCTTGTCATATATACTACTCTGAAAGTGCAACTTGAGATCTCTACATTTCAAGGTAGACATGTAGCGTTGAACTAGTAGTAAACTAATATAAAACTCAGTCATGATTTGTATGCTTGCAAAAATGGACTTCAAGCATGCGGTTGCCATTTTTATGTTGAGTGGCTGAACTGACCTGTACGTGACCTATGACGAGTCTCTTGTGTGCCTTCATCAATTCAACATTGCTACGTACTGTGGAAAACAAGATGAATATGATAGCTAGGTTTCACATGGAAGGGGTGAATGGGGTGTTGATGCCCTTATAAAAGGGAGATGTTGCCCCCATTTCGATTCTCAAAGGGGTTTAATTTGAGAGGTAGGCGACCCGTTTCAAGAAGAAACAATAATGCACTTCCAAGCCGACTATGTACAGTTGAAAGGTGTAGCTACATATGTGAGATATTAGAGGAATACTGAAGAAGTACATTTATAAAATCATGCATGTCGAGCTCAGTAATCTGTCTATCTATTAAGTAGTAGAAGAAAAGCATTAGAAGCTTATATTAGCCGGTCATCAATAATGGCAACGTCAAGGCGGGCGCCACCAGGGCTAAGTGCTCGGCACAGGCGAAAATCGCCAGTAGATCTAAGTGTTGAGCCCAAATTCACCGGACAGAAGACACAAAGAATGCTGCTCATGGACACCATCTCAACCGTGACGCATCACTTGTTTTGTTGTTTCATTACGTAGAGCTTATGTACGTAATTGTATATTCCCTTCGTCCTAAAATAAGTATCTCAACTTTGTACTAACTTTAGTACAAAGTTATACTAAGGTTGAGACACTTATTTTAAAACAGAGGAAGTATTATATTATACACATTTGTGTGTGTATATATATATATATATATATATATATATATATATATATATATATATATATATATATATGAAAAATCCATCCTACCACCCGGGGTAGTTACCCCACATGTCTCATATACTATCATGAATTATTATATATAATACTTTATCATTCTAAATATGTACATATAATATATTTAAGATATTTCAAAGCAAGTTCCATGAAAATATTTCATATGAGCCCATACTTTTGTTATATTCGCGAAATACGTACATATTTATACGTAAAAAGTAGTATACTCAAAATTTGGTACATACTACCTAAAAAATAGTATATATACTATCCAAACATTGTTATATACTACATAGTACGCGTACATACTCTTAGTTTTGACAGATACTACGTACAACATACAAAACGTAAATGGTGGTAACTATCACTGCTTGTAGGAAACATCTGTCCTATATATATGATATTCATCACCCAGGGTGCCGAATAAGTTATTCTTCACCCAAGGTAATCTTACGATCACTTCATAATTAAATTACATTTGGAATTCAAATAGTTACGTTCCTATTGATTCACTACGTAAAATTTGGTATAAGAAAATAAAATTATAGGTCATAAGACAAGAAAATTTGTAGTTTATGTATATTTTACACTATGTTTTTACGTTTGTAATTTTACATAACATAAAATATTTTTTACGGCGATGATATATTTTCTTACGGTCTCTTTTTACGTCAGAAATAAGATAAAACTTACGAAACGTAAAATTACAGTGCACTTGTGGTAAAATATAGGGGGTGAAAAATAACTATTCCTCACCCAGGGTGATGAATAGTCAATCCATATATATATATATATATATATATATATATATATATATATATATATATATATGTATATATATATATATATAAAGAGCCACACCCGTATTAGGATGACGAGCAGTTTTCCCACAACCCTAAGTTTTAGATGGTGTCAGTATAGGTTACGATAGATGTCTTCCGCACCTGTCCTGGCCGCCGGCGCCGCCACTGCATCGACCGCTGCTGCCCTGACTGCGTCGCCGTTCCTGTCTTCGCGCCCACTGGCCTCTGTTCACTCCGGCCTCTCGTCCATGACGGGGACCTCCACGGACCAGTCACCGCCGCTGCCGATCTCCTCTGCACCTCCTGCATCTGGAGGTGGTTTTGCTCCTGCTTCTTACGAAGCCGTCGGGCCGCCGTGGTCCTCTGGAACCTACCTAACCGCTCCCTGGATGGCTCCTCCGTTGACTCTTGGCGCGTACGCAGCGATTTATCCCTCGGCTCCATACGGCGCTCCTCCAGCAGCGCACCACAGCGCGCACCAGCCGCCGATTCCTTCGTTGACTCCTGGCGCGGCTACGACCGCAAAGCTCTTTTTACCGGTGCCGGGTGTTGGAAATATGCCCTAGAGGCAATAATAAATGGTTATTATTATATTTCTTTGTTCATGGTAATTGTCTATTATTCATGCTATAATTGTATTGTCCGGAAATCGTAATACATGTGTGAATACATAGACCACAACCTGTCCCTAGTAAGCCTCTAGTTGACTAGCTCGTTGATCAACAGATAGTCATGGTTTCCTGACTATGGACATTGGATGTCATTGATAACGGGATCACATCATTAGGAGAATGATGTGATGGACAAGACCCAATCCTAAGCATAGCATAAAAGATCGTGTAGTTTCGTTTGCTAGAGCTTTTCCAATGTCAAGTATCTTTTCCTTAGACCATGAGATCGTGCAACTCCCGGATACCGTAGGAGTGCTTTGGGTGTGCCAAACGTCACAACGTAACTGGGTGACTATAAAGGTGCATTACGGGTATCTCCGAAAGTGTCTGTTGGGTTGGCACGGATCGAGACTGGGATTTGTCACTCCGTGTAAACGGAGAGGTATCTCTGGGCCCACTCGGTAATGCATCATCATAATGAGCTCAATGTGACTAAGGCGTTAGTCACGGGATCATGCATTGCGGTACGAGTAAAGAGACTTGCCGGTAACGAGATTGAACAAGGTATTGGGATACCGACGATCGAATCTCGGGCAAGTAACATACCGATTGACAAAGGGAATTGCATACGGATTGATTGAATCCTCGACACCGTGGTTCATCCGATGATATCATCGTGGAACATGTGGGAGCCAACATGGGTATCCAGATCCCGCTATTGGTTATTGACCGGAGAGGCGTCTCGGTCATGTCTGCATGTCTCCCGAACCCGTAGGGTCTACACACTTAAGGTCCGGTGACGCTAGGGTTGTAGAGATATATGTATGCGGAAACCCGAAAGTTGTTCGGAGTCCCGGATGAGATCCCGGACGTCACGAGAGGTTCCGGAATGGTCCGGAGGTAAAGATTTATATATGGGAAGTCTTATTTTGGTCGCCGGAAAAGTTTCGCGCTTTATCGGTATTGTACCGGGAGTGCCGAAAGGGGTCCGGGGGTCCACCAAGGGGGTCCACCAGCCCCGGGGGGGCACATGGGCTGTAAGGGGTGCGCCTTGGCCTATATGGGCCAAGGGCACCAGCCCCAAGAGGCCCATGCGCAAGAGATAAGAAAAAAAGGGAGAGTCCTAAAGGGGGAAGGCACCTCCGAGGTGCCTTGGGGGGGAAGGACTCCCCCCTGGCCGCACCCTTCCTTGGAGGAAGGGGCAAGGCTGCGCTCCCCCCTCTCCCTTGGCCCTATATATAGTGGGGGGAAGGGAGGGCAGCAACATCTAAGCCTTGGGCGCCTCCCTCCTCCCATGCAACACCTCTCTCTCTCTCGCAGAAGCTTGCGAAGCCCTGCCAGAGAGCCGCTGCATCCACCACCACGCCGTCGTGCTGTTGGATCTCCATCAACCTCTCCTCTCCCCTTGCTGGATCAAGAAGGAGGAGACGTCGCTGCACCGTACGTGTGTTGAACGCGGAGGTGCCGTACGTTCGGCACTCGGTCATCGGTGATTTGGATCACGGCGAGTACGACTCCGTCATCCACGTTCATTGGAACGCTTCCGCTCGCGATCTACAAGGGTATGTAGATGCACTCCCTTCCCCTCGTTGCTAGTAGACTCCATAGATGCATCTTGGTGAGCGTAGGAAAATTTTAAATTATGCTACGATTCCCAACAGTGGCATCATGAGCCAGGTCTATGCGTAGTTACTATGCACGAGTAGAACACAAAGAAGTTGTGGGCGTTGAGTTTGCCAATTCTTCTTGCCGCTACTAGTCTTTTCTTGTTTCGGCGGCATTGTAGGATGAATCGGCCCGGACCGACCTTACACGTACTCTTACGTGAGACAGGTTCCACCGACTGACATGCACTAGTTGCATAAGGTGGCTAGCGGGTGTCTGTCTCTCCTACTTTAGTCGGAACAGATTCGATGAAAAGGGTCCTTATGAAGGGTAAATAGAAATTGGCAAATCACGTTGTGGTCATACGTAGGTAAGAAACGTTCTTGCTAGAAACCTACAAACCACGTAAAAACTTGCAACAACAATTAGAGGACGTCTAACTTGTTTTTGCAGCAAGTGCTATGTGATGTGATATGGCCAGAAGATGTGATGAATGATATATATGATGTATGAGATTGATCATATTCTTGTAATAGGAATCACGACTTGCATGTCGATGAGTATGACAACCGGCAGGAGCCATAGGAGTTGTCTTTATTATTTTGTATGACCTGCGTGTCATTGAATAACGCCATGTAAATTACTTTACTTTGTTGCTAAACGCGTTAGCCATAGAAGTAGAAGTAATCGTTGGCGTGACGACTTCATGAAGACACAATGATGGAGATCATGATGATAGAGATCATGGTGTCATGCCGGTGACAAAGATGATCATGGTGCCCCGAAGATGGAGATCAAAGGAGCATAATGATATTGGCCATATCATGTCACTATTTGATTGCATGTGATGTTTATCATGTTTTTGCATCTTATTTGCTTAGTACGACGGTAGTAAGTAAGATGATCCCTTATAATAATTTCAAGAAAGTGTTCACCCTAACTGTGCACCGTTGCGAAGGTTCGTCGTTTCGAAGCACCACGTGATGATCGGGTGTGATAGATTCTTACGTTCGAATACAACGGGTGTTGACGAGCCTAGCATGTACAGACATGGCCTCGGAACACGGAGGACCGAAATGTCGAGCATGAGTCGTATAGAAGATACGATCAACATGGAGATGTTCACCGATCTTGACTAGTCCGTCTCACGTGATGATCGGACACGGCCTAGTTAAACTCGGATCATGTTTCACTTAGATGACTAGAGGGATGTCTATCTGAGTGGGAGTTCATAATCAGATGAACTTCATTATCATGAACATAGTCAAAAAGGTATTTGCAAATTATGTCATAGCTTGCGCTTTAGTTCTACTGGTTAAGATATGTTCCTAGAGAAAATTTAGTTGAAAGTTGGTAGTAGCAATTATGCGGACTGGGTCCGTAAACTGAGGATTGTCCTCATTGCTGCACAGAAGGCTTATGTCCTTAATGCACCGCTCGGTGTGCTGAACCTCAGCGTCGTATGTCAGATGTTTCGTAACATCTACAGAACATCTACAGAACATCTACAGACGACGCTTTGATGACTACGTGATAGTTCAGTGCGGTTTAGAATTGTGGCACCAAAGACGTTTTTGAAACGTCGCAGAACATGTGAGATGTTCCGAAGACTGAAATTGGGATTTCAGACTAGTGCCCACGTCAAGAGGTATGAGACCTCTGACAAGTTTCTTAAGCCAGCAAACTAAGGGAGAAAAGCTCAATCGTTGAGCGTGTGCTCAGATTGTCTGAGTGCCACAATCGCTTGAATCGAGTGGGAGTTAATCTCCCAGATGAGATAGTGATAGTTCTCCATAGTCACTGCCACCAAGCTAGTAGAGCTTCGTGATGAACTATAACATATCAAGGATAATTATGATGATCCTTGAGCTATTCGCGATGCTTGACACCGCGAGAGTAGAAATCAAGAAGGAGCATCAATTGTTGATGGTTAGTAAAACCACTAGTTTAAGAAGGGCAAGGGCAAAAGGGATACTTCATGAAACAGCAAGTCGTTTGCTGCTCTAGTGAAGAATCCCAAGGTTGAACCCAAACCCGAGACTAAGTGCTTCTGTAATGAGAGGAACGGTCACTGAAGCAGTACTACCCTAGATACTTGGTAGATGAGAAGGCAGGCAAGGTCGACAGAAGTATATTGGATATACGTTATATGAATGTGTACTTTACTAGTACTCCTAGCAGCACCAGGGTATTAGATACTGGTTCGGTTGCTAAGTGTTAGTAACTCGAAATAAAAGCTGCGGAATAAATGGAGACTAGCTAAAGGTGAGATGACGATATGTGTTGGAAGTGTTTCCAAGGTTGATGTGATCAAGCATCGCATGCTCCCTCTACCATCGAGATTTGGTGTTTGCGGTGAACATGATTGGATTATATTTACCGCAAAACGGTTATTCATTTAAGGAGAATAATGGTTACTCTGTTTATTTGAATAATACCTTCAATGGTCTTGCACCTAAAATGAATCTCGATCGTAGTGATACACATGTTCGTGCCAAAAGATATAAAATAGTAATGATAGTACCACATACTTGTGGCACTGCAACTTGAGTCATATTGGTATAGAACGCATGAAGAAGCTCCATGTAGATGGATCTTTGGACTCACTCGTTTTTGAAAAGATTGAGACATGCGAACCATGTCTATTGGTATATATGCATGAAGAAACTCCATACAGATGGATCGTTTGGACTCACTTGATTATGAATCACTTAAGACATGCAAATCATACCACATGGGCAAAATGACTGAATGTCCTCGTTTTCAGTAAGATGGAACAAGAGAGCAACTTATTGGAAGTAATACATTTTGATGTACACAGTCCAATGAGTGCTGAGGCATGCAGTGGATATCGTTATGTTCTTACTTCAAAGATGATTTGAGTAGATGTTGAGTGTATTTACTTGATGAAACACAAGTCTGAATTATTGAAAGATTCAAGTAATTTCAGAGTGAAGTTGAAGATCGTCGTGACAAGAGGATAAAATGTCTATGATATGATCATAGAGATATCTGAGTTACGAGTTTGGCACACAATTGAGACATTGTGGAAAGTGTTTCACAATTAATACCGCCAGGAACACCATAGTGTGATGGTGTGTCCGAACATCATAACTGCACCCTATTGGATATGGTGCATACCATGATGTTTCTTATCAAATTACCACTATCGTTTGTGGGTTAGGCATTAGAGACAACCGCATTCACTTTAAAAGGGTCACCACGCAATTCCGTTGAGACGACACCGTTTATAGAATCCTAAGTTGTCGTTTCTTAAAATTTTGGGGCTGCGATGCTTATGTGAAAAAGTTTCAGGCTGATAAGCTCGAACCCAAAGCGGATAAATGCATCTTCATAGAATACCCAAAAACAGTTGGGTATACCTCCTATTTCAGATCTGGAAGCAAAAGTAATTCCTTCTAGAAACGAGTCCTTTCTCGAGGAAAAGTTTCTCTCGAAAGAATTGAGTGGGAGGATGGTGGAGACTTGATAAGGTTATTGAACCGTCGCTTCAACTAGTATGTAGCAGGGCACAGGAAGTTGTTCCTGTGGCACCTACACCAATTGAAGTGGAAGCTTATGATAGTGATCATGAAACTTCGGATCAAGTCACTACCAAACCTCGTAGGACGACGAGGATGCGCACTACTTTAGAGTAATGCGTGATCCTGTCTTGGAAGTCATGTTGCTAGACAACAATGAACCTACGAGCTATGGAGAAGCGATGGTGGGCCCATATTCCGACGAATGGCTCGAGGCCATGAAATCCGAGATAGAATCCATGTATCAGAACAAAGCATGGACTTTGGTGAACTTGCCCGATGATCGGCAAGCCATTGAGATAAATGGATCTTTAAGAAGAAGACGGACATGGACGGTAATGTTACCGTCTATGAAGCTCGACTTGTGGCAAAGAGTATTTTCACAAGTTCAAGGAGCTGACTACGATGAGTTTTTCTCATCCGTAGCGATGCTTAGGTCCGTCGGAATCATGTTAGCATTAGCTACATTTATGAAATCTGGCAGATGGATGTCAAAACAAGTTTCCTTACCAGTTTTCGTAAGGAAAGGTTGTATGTGATACAATCAGAAAGGTTTTGTCGATCCTAAGGATGCTAAAAGGTATGCTAGCTCCAGCGATCCTTCCATGGATTAGAGCAAGCATCTCGGAGTCAGAATATACGCTTTGATGGGGTGATCAAAGTTTTTGGGTTTATACAAAGTTTGTTAGAAACTTGTATTTACAATAAAGTGAGTGGGAGTGCTACAACATTTCTGATAAGTATATGTGAATGACATATTGTTGATCCGAAATGATGTAAAATTTCTGGAAAGCATAAAGGGTTGTTTGAAAGGAGTTTTTCAAAGGAAGACCTGGATAAAGCTGCTTACATATTGGGCATCAAGATCCATAGAGATAGATCAAGACGCCCGATGATACTTTCAAAAGACAGCACACCTTGACATGATTTTGAAAGAGTTCAAAATAGATCAGCAAAGAAGGAGTTCTTGGCTGTGTTACAAGGTGTGAGTATTGAGTGAGACTCAAGACCTGACCACAGCAGAAGATAGAGAAAGGACGAAGGTCGTCCCCTATGCTTTAGACGTAGGCTCTATAGTATGCTATGCTGTGTACCGCACCTGTAGTGTGCCTTGCCATGAGTTGGTCAAGAGGGTACAATGGTGATCCGGGAAAGGATCTCATGACAGCGGTCGAACTTATCCTTAGTACCTAGTGGATTAAGGAATTTTCTCGATTATGGAGGTGGAAAGGAGTTCGTCGTAAAGGGTTACGTCGATGCGAACTTTGACACTAATCCGGATGACTCTGAGTAGTAAACCGGATTCGTATAGTAGAGCAATTATTTGAAATGGCTCCAAATAGCGCGTGGTAGCATCCACAAGATGACATAGATATTCGTAAAGCACACGGTTCTGAAAGGTTCAGACCCGTTGACTAATAACCTCTCTCACAAGCATAACATGACCAAACCAGAACACATTGAGTGATAATCACATAGTGATGTGAACTAGATTGTTGACTCTAGTAAACTCTTTAGATGTTGGTCACATGGTGATGTGACCAGTGAGTGTTAATCACATGATGATGTGAACTAGATTATTGACTCTAGTGCAAGTGGGAGACTGTTGGAAATATGCCCTAGAGGCAATAATAAATGGTTATTATTATATTTCTTTGTTCATGGTAATTGTCTATTATTCATGCTATAATTGTATTGTCCGGAAATCGTAATACATGTGTGAATACATAGACCACAACCTGTCCCTAGTAAGCCTCTAGTTGACTAGCTCGTTGATCAACAGATAGTCATGGTTTCCTGACTATGGACATTGGATGTCATTGATAACGGGATCACATCATTAGGAGAATGATGTGATGGACAAGACCCAATCCTAAGCATAGCATAAAAGATCGTGTAGTTTCGTTTGCTAGAGCTTTTCCAATGTCAAGTATCTTTTCCTTAGACCATGAGATCGTGCAACTCCCGGATACCGTAGGAGTGCTTTGGGTGTGCCAAACGTCACAACGTAACTGGGTGACTATAAAGGTGCATTACGGGTATCTCCGAAAGTGTCTGTTGGGTTGGCACGGATCGAGACTGGGATTTGTCACTCCGTGTAAACGGAGAGGTATCTCTGGGCCCACTCGGTAATGCATCATCATAATGAGCTCAATGTGACTAAGGCGTTAGTCACGGGATCATGCATTGCGGTACGAGTAAAGAGACTTGCCGGTAACGAGATTGAACAAGGTATTGGGATACCGACGATCGAATCTCGGGCAAGTAACATACCGATTGACAAAGGGAATTGCATACGGATTGATTGAATCCTCGACACCGTGGTTCATCCGATGATATCATCGTGGAACATGTGGGAGCCAACATGGGTATCCAGATCCCGCTATTGGTTATTGACCGGAGAGGCGTCTCGGTCATGTCTGCATGTCTCCCGAACCCGTAGGGTCTACACACTTAAGGTCCGGTGACGCTAGGGTTGTAGAGATATATGTATGCGGAAACCCGAAAGTTGTTCGGAGTCCCGGATGAGATCCCGGACGTCACGAGAGGTTCCGGAATGGTCCGGAGGTAAAGATTTATATATGGGAAGTCTTATTTTGGTCGCCGGAAAAGTTTCGCGCTTTATCGGTATTGTACCGGGAGTGCCGAAAGGGGTCCGGGGGTCCACCAAGGGGGTCCACCAGCCCCGGGGGGGCACATGGGCTGTAAGGGGTGCGCCTTGGCCTATATGGGCCAAGGGCCCCAGCCCCAAGAGGCCCATGCGCAAGAGATAAGAAAAAAAGGGAGAGTCCTAAAGGGGGAAGGCACCTCCGAGGTGCCTTGGGGGGGAAGGACTCCCCCCTGGCCGCACCCTTCCTTGGAGGAAGGGGCAAGGCTGCGCCCCCCCCCCTCTCCCTTGGCCCTATATATAGTGGGGGAAGGGAGGGCAGCAACATCTAAGCCTTGGGCGCCTCCCTCCTCCCATGCAACACCTCTCTCTCTCTCGCAGAAGCTTGCGAAGCCCTGCCAGAGAGCCGCTGCATCCACCACCACGCCGTCGTGCTGTTGGATCTCCATCAACCTCTCCTCTCCCCTTGCTGGATCAAGAAGGAGGAGACGTCGCTGCACCGTACGTGTGTTGAACGCGGAGGTGCCGTACGTTCGGCACTCGGTCATCGGTGATTTGGATGACGGCGAGTACGACTCCGTCATCCACGTTCATTGGAACGCTTCCGCTCGCGATCTACAAGGGTATGTAGATGCACTCCCTTCCCCTCGTTGCTAGTAGACTCCATAGATGCATCTTGGTGAGCGTAGGAAAATTTTAAATTATGCTACGATTCCCAACACCGGGATGTACCGGCAACCAGCTAGCCAATCAGCACATGACACCACATCAAGCACTCATATACGGAAAATGTATTTCACTCATTTCTCTAGATTTGCATGCAGTGTATTTTCTGCACTAGGACCCAGCATATGTCAGATGAAGGACACATGCATGGATCCGCCCATATCAGATA
This sequence comes from Triticum aestivum, assembly GCF_018294505.1. NCBI lineage: Eukaryota > Viridiplantae > Streptophyta > Magnoliopsida > Poales > Poaceae > Triticum > Triticum aestivum. The sequence goes on from NC_057799.1 coordinate 26,192,651, forward strand.
CCGAGCGTCGTTCCTCTCGTCCCTGGCGGCTCCAACCCTAGTCGCCGCCAGGGGCGCCAATTTTCTAGCACCGTCCTCTGACGGCTCCCCTCCGCCGGCGACCTCGGTCGTCGGTGGTGAGGGGGGTCGCCGGATCCACGCGTGTGGATCATTTTTACTCCCTCGTAGTCTAGGTTTTTAGACTGTTCTTCGCCTTGGCTTCGGCAGCGACGATGACGGTGTTAAATAAAGATTCTTCGGATCCTTCCCTGACGAGGCCATTGGCCCTATGGTTGGAGATGGATCTGGAAACCAGTCTGTTCAAGCAAGGATGGCGTGGCGGCGGCGGCATCCTCGTGGTGGACCTGTGTCCTCGGGCTCCGCCATTGCGATGGCGCTTGCTCCAACATCGGCGCGGAGCTTGGGAGGTAGTCCAGGAGCGGATGCAGATTGTGGTCTGCATCGACGACATCTGGAAGACGGAACGTGTGCTGAGTTCGTGGTTCGTGGATGGCAGGTATGGTTTCCTCCTTCGGCGTCTTAGTCGTGGTGGGGTGCTACATCTGGAGTTCGATGGCGTGTCCGGGGTGTTGCCCCGGTCTGATTCGTTCAACGGCAATGGCTTCACTTTTGGTGAGCCACCTTGGAGGTCCGCAAAGCTGCATATCAGCGATGGAGCCGCGTCGAGCTCGGGTGGGGAGGTGATCTGTCATTCTTTTCTTCGGTGCCTGTTGTGGTGGTGCCGGAGGCAGGTGACGGGCATTCGTGTCAAGCTCAGAGATGTTCTGCTATCTTTTCAGTTTTGTCATGTCGGTCATTACGTGAATTGTATTTTGATCTTTATGATATGAATGACACATGTATTACCATGCAAAAAAAAGGACACATGCATGTGTGACCATCTCTTGCTGACACACAAGTACTTACGAGGCACGCATGCATTTTGTTTTCGTTTTGACAATTTCAATCACGCATATCTTTTAACCTATAGTTTTATTTTTAAAACTTTTTTTACATTTGAACTCCCAGGTTTAAGACCTTTACAACAAGATCATTCTTGGATATATTTTGAACATGTTTAAATTTCAACGTTTCAATTCACTTATTTCATTCAATCTATTAATTCCGTGTGGGAAATTTGTTTTTCATTTTAGTGAATTTATTTTGAAATGAGCTTAACTTGTATCGAGTGAAACTAGAAATGAGCTAAAATAATTTTGAAATTAGTTTTATAATGGATGAAATATAGTATTTGAATAGAATTTTTGAGTGAAATGTTTTTAAACGTGTGAAATATGTTTATTGAAATGATTGAAATCAATTTTTATATGAGTGAAATATCAGCTTCGCAAGCGCACAGTGAAATTAGTTTTGAAATATATCTTTTGTAATGAGTAAAAAAGGTATTTTGAAACGAGTGAAATATAGTAATTCAATTGAATGAGTGTAATGTGTTTTCTGGAATGAGTGAAATTAATGTGTTTTTTAGTGAAATAATTTTATTGAAACTGAAAAATTAAATTTGTGAGGATATTCAAAAGAAATCTATTTCAAAAGAAATAGCAAGAACAAACCTATTTCGTAAGAAATATGTGAAAGAAACCTATTTTATAAGAACTGTGGTGAAATATATTTAGTGAAATGGTTGAAATCAATTTTTATATGAGTGAAATATCAGTTTCGCAAGCGTGCAATGAAATTAGTTTTGAAATATATCTTTTGTAATGGGTGGACAAGGTTTTTTTAAACAAGTGAAACATAGTTTTTTCAATTTAGTGAGTGTAATGTGTTTTCTGAATGAATGAAATCTATCTTTCGTAAATGAGTGTAATGTGTTTTCTAAAATGAGTGAAATCTAAATGATTGTAATGTGTTTTCTGAATCTAGTGAAATGTGAAACTGACTGGAAAGTTTTCCGAAACTAGTGAAATGTGAAACTGACTGAAATGCTTTCTCTAAAATGAGTGAAACGGTAAAATTCAAACTAGCCAAAGTGCATCCAAGATTGAACTTGTTTTAAAGGTCTTGTCGCGCTGAATTCAAAAAAATATAATATTTCAAAACTGGATATTTAGTTCAAAAGTTATCAACCTTTTAAAATGTGGCATGCAAAATAAAGTGCAAGTATTTAGTACGTGCATGCAACTCGTTCATCTGCTCTCTCTCTCACCCTGCCACCTGACAAAAGGTACTGCTGTGGACCCGTCCAACCTTGTATATGTGTTTGTATAAGATTCGTATTGCTAAAAAGAAGAAATAAAAGCATAATGAGGTCTACCAGCCACATCAATCTCAAAGCAACGTTTGTGGTAGATTCTCCACCGGTACCTCCCGCCACCGGTAGAAAAACTTATTCGCGGCTATGACGTCCTTTGGAGCGGCTACGACGCCCTACGCGGCTCTGCCCGCGATACCTCACGGCGCGCACCAGCCGCCGATTCAGCCGTCGTATCAGCCGTACGATGCATCTACAACGCTCTATGGTGCATCCTTCGGGGCGCCCCTGGCGCCGTACTCCCCGTCGGCTCTGGCGCCCTCGACGGATCTGGTCAGAGCCTCTTCACAACCTTGTGGTGCTCCACCTCCGGGCTACTACGCTCTGCCCTACGGCGCTGCGCCGCCGCCAGCGGATCATGTTGCCATTACAGCCCCGTTCTCGCGCACCTCATCCCGGTGAAGCTCACGATGGATAATTACCTGTCGTGGCGTGCGCAGGTGCTGCCGCTGCTTCGCACTCGCTACTTGGATGGTTATGTTGATGGCACACTACCGTACCCCCCCCCCCCCGACCACCACCACCACATCATCAAGCGCATCATGCTTGGGTGGCCCAGGATCAAGTCATCCTCTCTGCTATTCAGTCCTCTCTCAGGGAGGGAGTTTCGTCACTGGTTATCTTCGCCGCTACGTCTCGGGACGCGTGGACGACTCTTCATACCAGTTTCGCTTCGCAGTCCCAGGCGCGTGCTCATGCTATTCGCACTGCGCTTGGCGAGGTGAAGCTTAATGACCTCACCGTCACTGTCATCGACTACTTCAACAAAGTGACGGTATGGCTGACACACTTGCCTCCATTGGCAAGGCTCTTGGTCCGGAGGAGTTCACTTCTTATGTGCTCAATGGACTGGGTGACGACTATGATAATTTGGTGGAGAATATCAATGGTTGTGACACTCCCATCCAGCCGCGTGAGTTGTACGCGCGTCTCCTCGCTACGGGGCAACGCATCCAGGCTCGCAGCTCTACGCCAAGCTTCCCTTTCGCCAACGCTGCAACGCGTGGCAAGGGCAAGTCCTACAAGCCACCGACTGGTGGCAAACCTCCCCGGCCTCGCCCAAGCCGCGGAACTCCACTACATCCGTGGGCGGCCCCGTCCGTGCCTGTTGTCCCTCATGTGGTGCTCAGGTCCCATGCCAGCTATGTGGTCTTGATGGTCACCTTGCTTCCCGTTGTCATCGTCGCTTCAAGCAGGATTTCCTGGGGATTGGGAACAATGGCAAGGGTAATGAGAAGCAGGCTGCCCTGGCGAGTCATGAGCAGGACCACACTCCTTTCTATCATGTTGATGCATCATGGTACATGGATACGGGAGCTACCAACCATCTGACGGGTGAGATGGGTAAGCTCTCTACTCAGGAGCCGTACCGTGGACATGATCAGGTTCGCACTGCTAATGAGAAAGGTATGCACATCTCACATATTGGTTAAGCTTCACTTCTCACTCATCAATCTAAACAATTGCGCCTCCTCAATGTCCTTCGAGTTCCTTCTGTTTCACGTAGTTTGTTATCAGTTCCTAAACTTACTCGTGACAATAATGTTCTTGAAGAATTTCATCCTTTTCATTTTTTTTGTTAAGGATCGGGACACGAGGGACGTACTTCTTAGAGGTCGACTGCTCAATAATGGTCTCTATGCACTTGATGTGCCGCCAGCTCCTAGTGCTTTCAGCGGTGTTCGTGTGTCCTTATCACATTGGCATGTGTGCCTTGGTCATCCTGCCACTCCCATCGTTCACCATGTACTTCATCGTCATGAGCTTCCAGTCATGTCGAATAAACATGTGGATGCAGTTTGTGATGCCTGTCAGCAAGGCAAGAGTCATCGGCTTCCTTTTTCTGAGTCGAGTTGTGTAGTCAATAAACCGCTTGAACTTGTGTTTTCGGATGTATGGGGTCATGCCCAAACCTCTGTTAGTGGTCATAATTACTATGTCAGTTTTATTGATGCTTACAGTCGGTTTACTTGGCTTTATCTTTTTAAACGCAAGTCTGGTGTGTTTAATGTTTTCTTGCAATTCCAAGCGCATGTTGAGTGTCTGCTTAGTCATAAAATCATTTATGTGCAATCCGATTGGGGGGTGAGTATCACAACCTCAATGCATTCTTTAATAAGCTTGGAATTACACATCGTATGTCTTGTCCTCATACACGTCATCAAAACGGTGTAGCTGAGCGTAAGCATCGCCATATAGTTGAGACTGGTCTTGCATTGCTTGCCCATGCCTCCGTTCCTTTCTGGTTTTGGAGTGATGCGTTTTCCACCGCATGCTTTCTCATTAACAGAATCCGTACACGACTCCATTAGATGAAAACACCACTTAAACTCTTGCTGAATGAAATTCCTGATTATACGTTTCTCAAGGTCTTTGGGTGTGCGTGTTGGCCACATCTTCGTCCATATAACCAATGCAAGTTGGAGTTTCGGTCTAAACAATGTGTGTTTCTTGGTTATAGTTCTCTTCATAAAGGGTACAAGTGTCTTCATGTTCCCTCTAACCGCGTCTACATCTCTCGTGATGTGGTGTTTGGTGAGAATGTTTTTCTTTTTTCCGCACTTCCAGTCACTTCCACCACTCCCACTGCACCAGAGAAATCTGTTTTACATTTGCCTGGTCAATTTATAGATGCTGCGTATACCCCCTTGTTGCTACCTAACCATGGTGCAGGTACTGGCCGAGCACACCTCAAGCTTCTGGATGAGCAGCCGCCCGCGTGCCTTCGGGCGACCGCTGAGCCCGCTCGTGACACCACCATGTCACCTGGCTCGACGACGGAGCTGGCCAAGCCGGGCCCCGCCTCTTCAGTCCGGCGTGGGGCTGGTCACGCGTCGGCTGAGCTGACCGAGCTGGCTGAGCCAACTTCTACCACGGCCCCTTTGGCCCCGCGTGGGCCTGGCCCGACTCCCGCGTTGGCCGAGCCGGCGTCCACTCGTCCTCGCCAGGCCATTCGCCTAGCTCGACTGGCTCTCCCATGCTACCGGACGTGTCACCGGTGCACGTGGCTGATGAGCCTGGGGAGCGGTCTGCGTCGTCCTCGCCATCTTCATCGACTCCGTCTCCGACGCCACCTCCGCCACTTACCACTATTTTGCGTCCTCGTACGCGCAGTCAGAGTGGTATTGTTTGGTTGAAGGAGCGCACTGATGGCACGGTTGCGTGGACTGCGGCACGTATGGCTCAGGCAGATGCTGAGCCTCGGCATTTTCAGGCAGCTCTTCGGATTCCTCATTGGCGCAGTGCCATGGAGCAGGAGTTTCAGGCACTACAGAGGAACGATACTTGGCGCTTGGTTCCTCCTGTGTCTGATGTCAATATTATTGACTCCAAGTGGGTGTTTAAGGTAAAGAAGCATGCTGATGGTTCTATTGAGCGATACAAGGCACGGCTGGTGGCAAAAGGTTTTAAACAATGGTATGGTCTTGATTATGAGGATACCTTTAGTCCAGTTGTCAAACCTACCACCATTCGTCTGCTTTTGTCCTTGGTTGTTGCTAAAGCGTGGTCTCTGCGTCAGCTTGATGTTCAGAATGCTTTTCTCCACGGGGTCTTGGAGGAAGAAGTGTACATGCGGCAACCTCCAGGTTTTGATGATCCTGCTCGTCCACATCATTTGTGTCATCTTTTTAAGGCACTTTATGGACTTAAGCAGGCTCCTCGTGCATGGCATGCCCGACTTGGCTCGGTTCTTCGACGTCATGGATTTACTCCGTCCACTACTGACATGTCTCTGTTCCTGTTCCATCGTCCTGAGGCTACTATGTACCTGCTGGTTTATATTGATGACATTATTCTTATCAGCTCCTCAGTGACTGCCGCTGACCGTCTGCTGTCTGCTCTAATTGGTCATTTTTGCTATCAAGGATATGGGTGCTCTACATTACTTCCTTGGTCTGGAGGTTTCACGGTCTACTGCTCTCACTCAGCATAAGTATTCCTTGGACTTGCTGGGACGTGCTGGTATGTTGCAATGCAAGCATGTTACCACTCCTATGTCTATGACAGATCGGTTATCAGCCTTGGATGGTGCTTTGCTTCCTTCAGATGATGCTACATAGTACCGCAGTACTGTTGGTGGCTTGCAGTACTTGACTATCACACGGCCGGACATCTCCTATGCGGTAAACCATGTGTGCCAGTATCTTCATGCTCCTCAGACTTCACACTGGTCAGCTGTGAAGCGTATACTGTGTTATCTCTCTCATACTGTCTCCTATGGCTTGCATCTTCGGTCTACCTCCTCGAGTGCTCTCTCGGCGTTCTCTGATGCAGATTGGACTGGGAGTCTGGATGACCGGTGATCAACGGGGGGGGGGGGGGGGGGGGGGGGGCTATGTTGTCTTCTTTGGTCGTAACTTGATCGCGTGGAGTGAGCGCAAGCAGGCCACAGTGTCTCGGAGTAGCACTGAAGCAGAGTACAGGGCGGTTGCCGATGCCACAGCTGAGCTTAGCTGGGTACAGTCTCTATTGAGAGAGTTGGGAGTCTCTCAAGAGCAGCCACCGGTTCTTTGGTGTGATAATATTGGTGCGACGTATCTTTCGTCCAATCCAATTTTCCATGCTCGTACCAACCACATCGAAGTTGACTATCACTTTGTGAGGGAACGTGTTGCACAGAAGCTTCTTCATATCAAGTTTATCTCTTCCAAAGATCAACTTGCTGACATCTTCACGAAGCCACTTTCACAACCTCAGTTTGAAGGTTGTAGACGCAATCTTAACTTGCTTTGTACTTCAGGCCACAGTTAAGATTGAGGTAGGGTGTTAGATTGTATATTATGTAGGGCTTCTGTACGAAACTGTATATTGTATTGTACACGTTTGTGTACCCCTATATATATAAAAAGCCACACCCGTATTAGGGTGACGAGCAGTTTTCCCACAATTCTAAGTTTTACAGTTTCATAGTAGCTGGTATGCTCAGGATCGGCTAGTTCTCGTAGTAGTGTCTTCTCAATTCGCACTCTACTACCATCCCTGCCCGCATGCTCTGTTTTTCAAGAATAATCATGAGGGTTGCGTGTCTTTGTATATGCTCCTTGTAATCTGTAATTTGCAATTGCCTGCATGTTCTTCTGCCATCCATTGATGACATCGAAATTTGGAAGGAACAAGTCGAGACTACTACTGGAGCACCATAGAAGTGTACATGTTAGTAACAATTAAGTTCGCATAAGGTGGAAAAAATTCAGCACTGAACTGTATTATCTAGTCAACCACACACACACACACACACACACACAAATAGAAGTGAAGGAAAGAACAAAGTATAACAAGGCAGGAAGAAGTGCAAAACTAAACACTCCTGTGGATGGCACATTTAGATTGCTCCGATGCAAAATCACGCGAGTAATAATTGTTAGGTTTAATCTTGATTGTATCTGCTTTTTAGTTTGCTTTCTTACTGCATGTAGTTAGAAGTCGATAGGTGTTGCTCTAGTCAGAAGTTGTACGCGTGATGTGTACAAGGCGTGCAAGACGAGCTGCCGAAGACGCCGTGCGAAGCGGCTTGCCTGGCGAGAGGTCAATTGCTGCTTGATCGAAGCTGCAGTATTGCCCGCAAGTTTCTGGTGAACGAAGGCAACGAGATGCATGGGTCTTGGCCGAGTGAATCTTGGCATGTTTGGTAGCCCGCATACATTATTGGGTCTGCATCGCACGCTTCTTAAAGCACATCTGGGCCTGCCTAGCTGGAAACGCAAGAATCGGCAGCCAGGCCGAGCGGAAGCGCAGCGAGCTGGCCCCTGCACAAGGTGAGAAACGGGAGGGATGCGAGGTGTTTACCTGGTGTCTTCTTCAACCTCTAGTAAGCTCCTCTCTAATCTCCTCTCTTCCATGCCCCTCTAATCTACACAACGATGCTTCGATTCGTGGTAAGCTCTATACGAAAAAGATGCACATCGATGCTACGGTTCCATTCAGGTGATCGGTTCGTAGTTTCGTCTGCCGTAAGTTCTTAATCTCGTGTTCCCGTTTGGAGCTATTCTGGACGAATTTTGTCAGATTCGTCACGCACGATCGATCATTTGAAATTTCCTTTGACCAGCAGCCTAATCTCGTAGTTCCTCACAACATTCGTGTTGTAAGTTTTTGGTTTCGACGATCATAGCTTCATCTCTATTTGAACAGCAGTCTACTGCACTTACGCCGCCATGTCGAGCTCCTCTATCCTCTGCTCAGAGCCCTCCTATTCGTTCCTCTCGACGCCGAAGACCTTCCCCTTGATCTCCTTGCCCGCGTGCTACTACACTAGAGTCGTTTCTGGCGTCGCTCATCTCGGCCTACTCTTTGTCGTCCTCCTACTACACTGACGCTGCAATGGCGCGCACACTGCTTTCTTGTGTCCTCTGCCTCCGTGCACACTGCAGTTCGCCACGCCGCTGACGGGGTCGATCATCTTCGCCTCCTCTCTCTCGCCCTACTACACTGGAGTCGTTTCCGGCGTCGATCATCTCGGCCTCCTCTCTCGTCCACTGCACTGACAATAGCATGGCGCGAGCACTGCATTCTCCTCCTCTGTCCACTGTCTTTGCGCGAGCACCACAACTAGTTCGCCGACAGTGTCGCTCGCCGTGCCGCTGACGGGGTCGCTCGTCCACGACTCCATGCTTGTCATGTCGGACACGGCGCCACGGCCACTATCCACCGTAGTCGCCATTGTCCGGCGCACATTGCACTTCTTCTCCCCTTCCCTCTGCTAGCTCTTAACCCTGTCTGCTAAGTGAAGTGCTAGCTCTTAATCATACCTCATGCGTGCAACCAAACACCGAGTTCATGTGCCGCTTGGGCCAATGCAGGCAACCAAACAAAATGCACTTGCGTATTACCTAATGCAGGGACCCTAGATGCAGGCAACCAAACAACTCGCAGATGTCGCATATGAGGCTGTTTTTTCAGAACCAGACTGGATTGAGATATGTATACAACGCAACTACTATTCACTACGGCAACCAAACACGCCCTAGTTTGTTAGGTGGACTGCTCGGTCGATTGGCCGTTGAGAGAATACTGCGCACAAGGCAGACATGGGTGTGCACGTCGTTAGTGCATGGGCCAGCATGCAGGTTGTGGCGTTAGTGGTGAGTGGCCGATGGGCTGTGTGCGTGCGTGTGTACTGGTACTTAAGAGATGTAAAGCATGTTTACTTCAGAAGAAGAGAATAGAGAGAAGGAAAGAGCTCCGCTGTGTGACACAGCAGCTCACCAACGATAATACTACACACATGGAACGAAACAACGGACTCCCCGCGTGCCCTTCCACTAATTGGTCGAAATCATTAATTGAGGAGTACTCCTTGCAAAGATCACTCCAACTCTCCAGATTGCGACAAGTGGACGAACTTTTTTTTCAAGAAAAAACCGGCAGAAAAGAACCAGACAAAAAACCGAACCGGGAGCATTGGTTTTTTTTCCTTTTCGAAAGAGGCACGCCCGTGCCTCTCACTAAATCACAACCGCGCCCCTCGCGGAAGAAAAACCGTGACTCTCGCGGAAGGGAAAAAAAAAAAAGAAAACGCGTTTTTTTTTCGTTTCCGAGGAGGCACGGCCGTGACTCTCGTGAAAGCACACCCGTGCCTCTCGCGGAAGCAAAACCGTGACTCTCGCGAAAGGGGAAAAATAGAAAACGCGTTTTTTTCGTTTCCGAGAGGCACGGCCGTGACTCTCGCGAAAGCACAACTGTGCCTCTCGCGGAAGCAAAACCGTGACTCTCGCGAAAAAAATGCGTTTTTTTTCGTTTCCGAGAGGCACGGCCGTGACTCTCGCGAAAGCACACCCGTGACTCTCACAAAAGAAGAAAACAGAAAACGCGTATTTTTTCGTTTCTGAGATGCACGGCCATGACTCTCGCAAAAGCAAAAACCGTGACTCTCGCGAAAAGAAAAAAACGCGTTTTTTCGCGTAAAAAAAATTCAATTTTTTTGTCGAAAAGTTAAGGGAGACCGGTGAAAAACCAAAACGTCGAAAAAACCCCGTTTAAATAGCCGAAAACGCGTGCAGAAAAATAAAATCCGGAGGGAGCGCCCAGAGCGCGACACGCGGCGAATGGCTGAGAGCGCGCCAAGTGGCACTGATAGTTGCGAGGCTCCCGAAGGATTGATTTTCACTTAAGCCAAATCTCAGCCAATCAATGCTAACCAGCCCGTTAAACCTCCCTAAACAGCCCGTGAGTCTAGCATCGCTCGCTCACCAAATATCCTGTGTCTCCTGTGTTCGTCCGTGAGTTGTGAGAGGCAACTCCAACAATAATCGCTGTTGCTCGACCGTCGTCTCTACGGACACACACCTTGTCGAGCATGACACTGACCGAAATGAAAACGTCACGCTGCACGTACGTCCACTCGTAGCTGCGACGAACCACTGAAACACCCATCTGCAGCGCTGCATACACGCATGCACACATGCATGCCAGCGTGAACTCAGCCACAGTGTGCATGCATGGTTAAGTCTTGCGCGCAGATAATTACTTGTACTCCTCCTGGTTAAGGTTCAAGTTCAGGTTCCAGGATGAGCTCAGCCACAGTCGCGCTCTCACGTACGGCGGGGTGGTGACGGACGGACGTCGTCGATTCATTTTTCCCGGCGTTCGAGACACGGGATGTTTAGTAGGAGTAGCTTTTCCCGGCGTTCGAGACGTCGGCGGCATGCAGTTGCACCGTCAATCATGGTATATGTAGTTTCAATCTGGGTCACTGGCATGCATGGCCATGGCATGCAGGACCAAAAGCTTTGATGATGGCGACATGGTGCTTCCTTGTGAGACACAGGCAGCATCTCATGTCGCGAGACTGCTTGATTTCCGAAGAACACGTTTGCTTCTCTTACACGTAGTACATCGGCTCTGTTCCCACCGTTCGTCTCTACCGACGGTCAACTGCGAACTCTCGGCCACCCATTTAAAGGCCGATGAACAGAGGAACTATCTCTCTCTATCTTTAGGTCTTGTTCGACGAAAACTTATTTGAACATTACAGAATTCTATTCCTTGAATGTTTTGCAGAGCTTGTCAGTTTATAGTAGGATTAAAAACCATAAGTTCCTTTAATCTATTTTGTGTGCAATTTGGCAGTGAAAATTCATGAAGCAATCCTCATTGAAATGTTAATTTGTTTGAATGATAAGTATATCATGCACCCAATCAACGTCACTGCAACCCGACAACTTCTGTTACACATTCCTATGTCAGTCTTGCTAGATCTCAGTCGACTAAGACTTGGTTAAGTCTCAGTCAACGCTACATTCGTGAGATCTTACGTCGATATTTGTGTAAAATTTTCTTTTGGTTTTTCTTTTTTCTTTCTTTCTTTCATGTTATATCAATTTGTGTAAAAGCCTTGATGATGGCGACATGGTGCTTCCTTGTGAGACACAGGCAGCATCGTCTCTTGTCGCCAGACTGCTTGATTTCCGAAGAACACGTTGCTTCTTTTACACGTAGTACATCGGCTTCGTTCCGACCGTTCATCTCTACCGACGGTCAACTGCCAACTCCTGGCCACCCATTTAAAGGCAGATGAACAGAAGAACTGTCTCTCTCTATCTTTAGGTCTTGTTCGACGAAAACTTATTGGAACTTTACAGAATTCTATTCCTTGGATGTTTTTTAGAGCTTGTTGGTTTATAGTAGGATTAAAAACCATAAGTTTCCTTAGTTTTGTTTGTGTGTTATTTGGCAGTGAAAATTCATGAAGCAATCCTCATTGAAATGTTACTTTGTTTGAATCAGAAGTATATCATGCAACCAATATTTATCCACAAAATCAACGCTACTGCAACCCGAGAACTTCTGTTACACATTCCTATATCAGTCTTGCTAGATCTCAGTCCACTAAGACTTGGTTAAGTCTTAGTCGACGCTACATTCGTGAGATCTTACATCGAGGTTCATGTATAATTTTCTTTCGGTTTTTCTTTTCTCTTTCTTATATGTTATATCACTTGACTGAGAGCCACACCCTTCCTATATACTCCCTCCGTCCCAAAATAAGTGTCTCAACTTTGTACTAACCTTAGTACAAGGTTGAGACACTTATTTTGGGACGGAGGGGGTATGTTTTTAGTTGCCACGACATTTATTGTATCAGGGAGTGGTGGAGTGTCCTTATGACAATTCTAGGCGATGGCATAGGATTTCCAAAATAAAAACCATTTTCCCATTACTTGGCACATGCAGGTGTTTTAGCCCACTAACTATTTCAGGTACTAAGCAGTGGGCTTGATCTTATGTTTTGACACGCACTCTTCACCAATTGAGTCTCTATATTTTTCTCTTCACATGTTTATGAAATTGTGAGATAAAGATACCCTAGGAGTGGTAAACTAGGAACTCCTACCAACAATACTATGAATACAACATCCATATATACCACTAGTAGAAAAAGGGGGTTTTACCCCGGTTGGTAAGGGCCTTTTGTCCCGGTTTTCGAACCGGGACTAAAGGGCCGTTACTAAAGCCCTAACCCTTTAGTCCCGGTTCTTACACGAACCGGGACAGAAGGTCCTCCACGTGGCCGCTGCTGCCAGCCCAGGCAGGGGGGCCTTTGATCCCGGTTGGTGCCACCAACCGGGATCAATAGGCATCCACGCGTCAGCATTTCAGGTGCTGGGGGTTTTTTTTAAAAGGGGGGGGGGTTGGGGGGTTTTGGGGGGTTAATTTAGGTGTTTCATATATTGTGTTAGCTAGCTAATTAATAGAGAGAAGTGTCCTCTCTTATCTCCGTGCTTGGTCGACGCTACGTACTATATACGTATGGAGAGGACTAGACACGCTAGCTAGTAAGCAAATGAAGGAAACAGAAGATCGTCATGAACATATGCATACAGAGAGAAGTGATATCGACCACCTCTCCTTCTCCGAGAGATTGGTCGAACAACAAGTTCTCGTATATCTATCTGACACTACCGGCTACATATATACAATAATTATCTCTAACAATATAATCTCCTAATTAAATTGTAAGAACACAGGGTCCACATAGTATTCTCCGTTTTCAGCGATCACGTGGTCAAGGAAGAATGCCGCCAATTCCTCTTGAATTGCTCGCATACGATCTTCTGCTAGGAGTTCATCCCGCATCCGAAACATCTAATTTGAAGAAGGGGGTCAATACATATATATATATATGAATAAATGAAACTCGACACAAATGATGGTAATAAAATAAAATTGTGAATATTATTGCTTACGCACTTCATATTGTTCGTCAGAGTAGCCCCGCTCACAGGTCGTGTGGCGGATAGACTCGCAAACGTAGTATCCATAGAAATCATTCCCTTGTTCCTGCCACAACCACTTTACAAGAAATAGAGGTCAATCTAACTGATAAGCAAGCATGCTAAATGGTATTGATGAAACTAGCACTTGAATCACTAGGAGATGTGCGGAACATGCTACTATAGTACTTACTTTCGGGTGTCTAAATTGCAGCTTCTTTGGCAGTCCCGAAGCTTTTGTGGTGAATTTTCTCCAAACCCTGCCAGACAAAGAAAACAATTACTTGATATCAGGAAATGAACAAAGTTGCTGATATGGTGGATAATGATCGATTTAACTTACTTCTCGAGCATTTGAGTCATGTCCGCATAGTCCTGGGGATCTTTTCGTCTCGAGTCTAAGACGGTTACTACTCCCTGCTCAAGCTTAATCTCTAGGAGAATATAGTGGAAGCTGCGCATGCATGCATAAGTCATCAATTACATTACCATAACCTGGACTAATAAGGGAAACCGAATATGCACAAGACAGTAACACTCACTTGAAGTTGTAAGGAAAGAGTATTATATCTTTGTTTTGATTTAATACCAACGATCGTAGCAAGTTGGCCTCGGCTTCTTTGGCATGTTTTTCAACCGTATATGCATCTATGAGATTTGTGTTAATGAACCCAATATCACCGATTTGTCTTTTCTTCAATTCGGCGATCTTCAATCTGCATAATATAGTGAGGATAATTATAAATACATGCAATGAAAGAGCTGACCTATATAGAGAGACTTAATGACAGAAGTAGTACTACTTACAGACAGTAGCAAGTGATCGTTGATTTATCGAGGGCCTTTTGATTGAAAAACTGGAAGAACTCCTCAAATGGAACATTCAGCAGTTCAATTCCAACGAGGTCATGCTCCGGTTTAACTCTCAGCGTCAAAGTATTCATCCCATCAGACTCTCTGCAGGTTTTCATGTACCAATCATGTAATCTTCGCATCATCGTTGTTAGAGATCTTTCATCTTTGACGAGAGGCTTCCCGTAATGGTATTTGTGTTCGTCCACCTCCATGATTTCATAATGTACATCGTCGGGCAGGTAATCTCCAAGATTGCTATAACCGGCCACCATCCTCAGATCATTAGCGACGATGTCTTTAGACACCTTGAGCGGGGGGCACGATTGGTTCGCTTGTTCGCCGAGCTAGGCAATTTTTTTCCCAGCTCGTCGTTCTTTTAACCTTTGATCACTGACAGTACTTCCCGATCACTGACAATAATGCGCTCATAGTTGCCTTTCGGCGGAGACTTTGGTGGTTTTGTCAGGGCATCCAGAGTGTGCTTCGCTTTCACCGGATCTACCTTCTCCTCCGGAGGTGGATGTTTCTTTGCTTTCACCCCTTCAAAGAAGTTCTTCACTTCGGCTCGCACGATCTTCGCGTTCTCCTCCTCGGTCCTCTCGTATGGTAACTTCTCTGGGGTCTTCAGAGAAGGACCGAATCTGCATTGCCTCCCGCCTCTGGCAGCTGTACTGCTAGACGCCGGCAGAGCAAACGAAGCGGCTGCGGCTGTCTTCTTTCCTTGCTTACGAGGCGGAGGAGAAGGACTACGACGCGCCGGAGCAGCAGGAGCGGCGGCGGGTCTCTTCCGCCCTTGCTGACGAGGCGGAGAAGGAGGAGGCTGGCTGCTCTGGCACGCCGGCGCAGGCGGAGAAGGAGGCGGAGTGCCGCCACGCGCCGGAGAAGGAGGCTGAGTGCCCTGATCACTCGCCGGAGGAGGAGGCGGAGTGCCGCCACGTGCCGGAGAAGGAGGCTGAGTGCCCTGATCACTCGCCGGAGGAGGAGGCGGCGGCGGAGTGCCCTTACTCGCCGGAGGCGTCTAGTTCGGAAGGTTAATGAGCTCCTTCCGCCATAGGCACGGAGTCTTCAGAGCTAAACCCAGCCGAGTCTCCCCTTCACCGGTAGGGTAGTCAAGCTGGAGGTCCTCAAATCCCTCCGTTATTTCATCCACCATCACCCTAGCATATCCTTCTGGAATCGGCCGGCAGTAGTAGGTTGCGCCGGGTTCAGGAGGTAAAACAGAGCCAACAGCCGCCTTGACTTTGAAGTTCTGCCATTCCGCCAAAAGGTGGCAATGTTGAGACTCCGTGATAGCATCCACGGGGTAGCTAGCAGGAGCCGTCAAGACATGCTCCGGCTGAAGCAGCTCGGTGGAAGCCACGCTGCTTCTCCGCTGAGATGGCGGGGTAGCTTCGGGGGTAGTTTCGGCATGTCGATTGCTGTCTCGTTCCTCTATCGCTTGAACCCTTTCGTGCAGCTTCTGAATTTGGGTCTGCTCCATTTTTTTCTCCTCTCGTGGCTTTTGTAACCGCCTGCGTCCGGAAAACCAGCCTTCCACGGAACGGAGCCTGGCGTGCCTCGTGTCCATCCAGGGTGCTTAGGATTCCCGAGGGCCATTGTGAGCTCGTCGTTCTCTCTGTCTGGAACGAACGTCCCTTCCTGCGCTGCATCGATATATTGCTGAATCTTCTTGACTGGTATTCTCAAAAGCTCGTTCGTCCAAACGCACCTCCCTGATACAGGGTCCAAGGTTCCGCCAGCCCCGAAGAACCAAGTCCGGCAACGGTCTATCCAGTTCATTGTCTGTGGTTCGATCCCTTTTTCAAGCAGATCATTCTCAGCCTTGGCCCACTTAGGCCGGGCTTTGAGATAGCCACCTGACCCCGTGCGATGGTGAAGCTTCTTCTTCGCAGCATTCTTCTTGTTTGTCGCTGATATCTTCTTACTCTTTTCCGATGTCTTGTGGGCCACAAATGCGGGCCAGTGATCTCTGATCTTCTCATACCGGCCGATGAATTCTGGTGTCTCTTCTTTGTCGACAAACGTTTTCAGCTCATTCTTCCACCTCCTGAATAGGTCTGCCATCTTCTTAAGAGCATGAGACTTGATTAATTGCTCTTTAACTGGCTTCTCCAGATCCTCCTCTGGCGGTAGGGTGAAATTTGCCTTCAGCTCAGTCCAAAGATCATCTTTCTACATATCATTGACATAAGACACCTCAGGGTCTTCCTTCTTAGGCTTATACCATTGGTGGATGCTGATCGGGATCTTGTCCCTAACTAGAACCCCGCACTGAGCAGCAAATGCATCCTTTTCCGGATGGGTTCAATCAGTTGGCCGTCGCACGCGATTGCTGTGATCTCAAACCTTTCATCCGAGCGCAACTTTCTCTTCGGGCCTCGTCTCTTTACCGAAGTTGTGCTCGATCCGGAGGGCTAGAAAAAAGAAGAAAGACGAGTGTTAATTAATATGTGTACATACCAAAACAATGAATGCATCAATTAGCTAGTCAGCACAGGCTTAACTAATATATTTACCTGGCCGGACTCTGTTCGGTCACCGGAGCCGTCACCACGGGCTCCTTCTTGCACCAGCATTGGGTCACCGGAGCCATCATAATCATGTCTTTCCTCCTCCACTCTTCGATCACCGTAGCCTGCTTCTTCACCCTGTTCTTCCAGACCATCATTGTCGTTAAGATACGACAAGATATCACCTCCGGCTAAGATTATGTCCCCCAACACCTCTTCTGCTTGCTTTGTCTCGTCCGTGCTCCATTGTTTCTGCAAATATTACAACATGGCAATTATTACACAAACATGACAGCAGGTGGATATATTAGTGCAAACGTAGACCTAGCTTATTCCGGGTTTGGGGTGGCCTCGGCAACGCTTCAAGGGTAGGGGCGCGGCGGGAGGGGGTAGGAGACCGACATCGTTTTTTTCTAGGGTTTGGGTGTCCTCGAGAGTTTTGGTCGAGCGAGAGGGCCGGGGGGTGCTCCCGTGGTATAAGTTATCACGGTCGAGAGGGGGTATAAATATCGACCGTCCATCATGTCGAAGTTATCTGGAAGGGAGTTATATATATCGACAACGACGACATACATACATGGGAAAATAATGTTATCGGGGAGGGGGTATATCGACCCCCACCCCCACGTGTTGAAGTTATCGGGAGGGGGTTATATCGACAACGACGACATACGTACATGGGAAAATAATATTATCGGGGAGGGAGTATATCGACCCCCCTCGTGTTGAAGTTATCGGGAGAGGGGTATATCGACGACGACAAACCCGATAAAACATAAGAGAACGAAGATGAAATAAAAAGAGGAGAAGAAGAAAGGAATAGAGGAGAAGATCGAAGAAAAAAAGAAGAAAAAAAAGGAGAAGAAGAAAGGAATAGAAGAGAAGATCTTCTTCTCTTCTACTCTTCTATTCCTTTCTTCTTCTCTTCTATTCCTTTCTTCTTCTCCTCTTCTTTTTCTTCTTTTTTCCTCTTCTTATTTATTTCTCCTCTTCTTCCTCTCCTCTTCTTCTCCTTTCTTCCTCTTCTTATTTTCCTTTTTCCTCTCATTCATAAAAAAATGTTCAAATAGAAAATTTCGAAAAAAAGTAAAGGTTTTGCCTAATGCATTGTTCATATGAATATACAAACATTTGCATATTCTACAATAATTAATATCACCAAAAAATATATGAACAGAAAAAAATCCTAACTTTTCTAAAAATCTATCTTTTGCATATATACATGAACATATATATACACAGAGAACATATATACATACATAAATATATACACAGAGAACATATATACACAGAGAAAAAAATCGGGAGGAAGGGGGCAGTGCCGGCCCTGACCAAGGCGACGGCGGCGCGTCCGGGCAGGGGCAGAGGCGACGGCGGCGTGGTCGGGGCAGGGGCAGAGGCGACGGCGGCGTGGTCGGGGCAGGGCGAGGCAGTGCGACGGCGGCGTGGTCGGGGCAGCTGGGGCGACGACGACGTGGTCGGGGCAGGGGCGTGCGGCGTGGTCGGGGCGGGCCACCGGCGGCGTGCTCGGGGAAGGGGCGGCTGCGCGTCGACGAGGCAGCAGAGGGCGGCGACGGCGTCGACGGGGCGAGCTCGGGCAGCCTGGCGGCGTCGTCGGGGCGGGGGAACTGATGCAGAGATGAATCTGAAAAACGCTAAGTGCTTTCTTATATACTGAGAGCATTGGTCCCGGTTCGTGGCACCAACCGGGACCAATGCCCCCCTTTAGTCCCGGTTGGTGCCACCAACCGGGACCAAAGGCCGCCGCTTCCCGCCCTTTGGTCCCGGTTGGTGGCACCAACCGGGACTAAAGGGGGGCATTGGTCCCGGTTGGTGCCACGAACCGGGACCAAAGGGTGGAATTGGTCCCGGTTCGTGCCACCAACCGGGACTAATGGCCTTGCACAGCGGCGTGGTGGTGGGAGTTTAGTCCCACCTCGCTAGCTGAGAGAGAGTCGCACCTGTTTATAAGGTGCGGTGCGCCTGAGTTGTCGAGCTCCTCTCTAAAGCAGGCTTACGGGCCTAACCTCTCTGTACATGCCTGTGGGCCTACTGGGCCTTCTGCGGGCCTGAATCCTGGCCCATGGATGGGTTTCTAGTCGTATTCAGGCCGTGATGGCCCAGTAGGTGGCATAATTTTTATTTTTTGCCTGTTTTTTGTTTTCTTTTTTGCTTTATTTATTTTGTTTTGTTTCTACTTACAAGAAAAAACTTATTTATTTTATTTTATTTTGTTTCTAATTACTTATTTATTTTACTTTATGATAATTCTTTTTGCTATTAAAGTTTCTAACAAAAAAAGTTCTTTATGAAAATTATTTTTGCTTTCAATGATTTTGAACAGAAAATACTTCGATAATTTTAGTTGCATCAATTTTATATAATTTTAGTTTCAATAATACTAGAGGTTGCTTATAATGTTTTGAACAGAAAATACTTTGATAATTTTAGTTTCATAAATTTTATTTATGTTATTAAAGTTTATTTTATTTTGTTTCTACTTATATATTTTATTAAAGTTTATATTATTTTGTTTCTAATTACTTATTTATTTTATTTGTTATTTTTCATGCACCATTTTTCATGCATTTACTGATTATTTTGAGCTATAAGACCGTAAAATTGAAAAGCATTTCAAATGAACTCTGAAAAGGTTGAAAGTTGGCATGGTATCATCATTTCATCCACATAGCATGTGCAAGAAAGTTGAGAGGGTTACGGCAAAAACTGGATGCACTTCGTGTACAAAACGGACAATCTCTTTCGAAGTATGAGGATTTCATACGGAAACTCGTCTGTTACAAAGGGATTTCATTTTTAAAAACTTATTTGAACTCCTGACTTTTTGTATGTTCAAAATGCACCATTCAAAGCCACATCATCAATTTTCAACCCTTTCTGACTTCATTTGTTATTTTTCATGCATTTACTAATTATTTTGAGCTATAAGACCCTAAAATTGAAAAGCATTTCAAATGAACTCTAAAAAGGTTAAAAGTTGGCATGGTATCATCATTTCGCCCACATAGCATGCGCAAGAAAGTTGAGAGGGTTACGGCAAAAACTAGATGCACTTCGTGTACAAAACGGACAATGGTATCATACTCGTCTGTTACAAAGTTGGCATGGTATCATCATAATAGTTGCGGGAGAAAGTCTTCACTTTTTCTTCGCTTGTGTCATTTGTTTATTGCGCCGTAACCATGGATAATCTTCATCGTTTATCAGGACGCTTGGGTCAGCCTTGACTTTGAAGGGAGGAATTTCATGAAACTTTTCATAATCTTCAGACATGTCTGTCTTGCCTCCACTCCCACAATGTCCCTTTTTCCTGAAAGAACTATGTGGCGCTTTTGCTCATTGATGTATTCGCTTCCTTATCTTTTCTTTTTCTTGGTCTGGTAGACATGTCCTTCACATAGATAACCTGTGCCACATCATTGGCTAGGACGAACGGTTCGTCAGTGTACCCAAGATTGTTCAGATCCACTGTTGTCATTCCGTACTGTGGGTCTACATGTACCCCGCCTCCTAACAGATTGACCCATTTGCACTTAAACAAAGGGACCTTAAAATCATGTCCGTAGTCAAGTTCCCATATGTCCATTATGTAACCATAATATGTGTCCTTTCCCCTCTCGGTTGCTGCATCAAAGCGGACACCGCTGTTTTGGTTGGTGCTCTTTTGATCTTGGGCAATCGTGTAAAATGTATTCCCATTTATCTCGTATCCTTTGTAAGTCAATACAGTCGAAGATGGTCCCCTGGACAATGAGTACAACTCATCACAAACAGTGGTGTCGCCTCTGAGACGTGTTTCCAACCAAGTGCTGAAAGTCCTGATGTGTTCACATGTAATCCAGTCGTCACACTGCTCCGGGTGTTTGGAGCGCAGACTATTCTTGTGTTCATCGACATACGGGGTCACCAAGGTAGAGTTCTGTAGAACTGTGTAGTGTGCTTGAGACCAAGAATATCCGTCCCTGCATATTATTGAGTCCCCTCCAAGCGTACCTTTTCCAGTCAGTCTCCCCTCATACCGCGATTTAGGGAGACCTATCTTCTTAAGGCCAGGAATGAAGTCAACACAAAACCCAATGACATCCTCTGTTTGATGGCCCATGGAGATGCTTCCTTCTGGCCTAGCGCGGTTACGGACATATTTCTTTAGGACTCCCATGAACCTCTCAAAGGGGAACATATTGTGTAGAAATACGGGCCCCAGAATGACAATCTCGTCGACTAGATGAACTAGGACGTGCGTCATGATATTGAAGAAGGATGGTGGGAACACCAGCTCGAAACTGACAAGACATTGCGCCACATCACTCCTTAGCCTTGGTATGATTTCTGGATCGATCACCTTCTGAGAGATTGCATTGAGGAATGCACCTAGCTTCACAATGGCTAATCGGACGTTTTCCGGTAGAAGCCCCCTCAATGCAACCGGAAGCAGTTGCGTCATAATCACGTGGCAGTCATGAGACTTTAGGTTCTGGAACTTTTTCTCTGGCATATTTATTATTCCCTTTATATTCAACGAGAAGCCAGTCGGGACCTTCATACTGAGAAGGCATTCAAAGAAGATTTCTTTCTCTTCTTTCGTAAGAGCGTAGCTGGCAGGACCTTCATACTACTTCAGAGGCATGCCGTCTTTTTCGTGCAAACGTTGCAGGTCCTCCCGTGCCTCAGGTGTATCTTTTGTCTTCCCATACACGCCCAAGAAGCCTAGCAGGTTCACGCAAAGGTTCTTCGTCACGTGCATCACGTCGATTGAAGAGCGGACCTCTAGCTCTTTCCAGTAGGGTAGGTCCCAAAATATAGATTTCTTCTTCCACATGGGTGCGTGTCCCTCAGCATCATTCGGAACAGCTAGTCCGCCGGGACCCTTTCCAAAGATTATGTGTAAATCATTGACCATAGCAAGTACGTGATCACCGGTACGCATGGCAGGCTTCTTCCGGTGATCTGCCTCGCCTTTGAAATGCTTGCCTTTCTTTCGACATTGATGGTTGGTCAGAAGAAATCGACGATGGCCCAGGTACACATTCTTCCTGCATTTGTCCAGGTATATACTTTTAGTGTCATCTAAACAGTGCGTGCATGCGTGGTATCCCTTGTTTGTCTGTCCTGAAAGGTTACTGAGAGCGGGCCAATCGTTGATGGTTACAAACAGCAACGCGTGCAGGTTAAATTCCTCTTGTTTGTGCTCATCCCATGTACGTACACTGTTTCCATTCCACAGCTGTAAAAGTTCTTCAACTAATGGCCTTAGGTACACATCAATGTCGTTGCCGGGTTGCTTAGGGCCTTGGATGAGAACTGGCATCATAATGAACTTCCGCTTCATGCACATCCTAGGAGGAAGGTTATACATACATAGAGTCACGGGCCAGGTGTTGTGATTGCTGCTCTGATCCCCGAAAGGATTAATGCCATCCGCGCTTAAACCAAACCATACGTTCCTTGGGTCAGCTGCAAACTCAGCCCAGTACTTTCTCTTGATTTTTCTCCACTGCGACCCGTTAGCGGGTGCTCTCAACTTCCCGTCTTTCTTACGGTCCTCACTGTGCCATCGCATCAACTTGGCATGCTCTTCGTTTCTGAACAGACATTTCAACCATGGTATTATAGGAGCATACCACATCACCTTCGCAGGAACCCTCTTCCTGGGGGGCTCGCCGTCAACATCACCAGGATCATCTCGTCTGATCTTATACCGCAATGCACCGCATACCGGGCATGCGTTCAGATCCTTGTACGCACCGCGGTAGAGGATGCAGTCATTAGGGCATGCATGTATCTTCTGCACCTCCAATCCTAGAGGGCATACGACCTTCTTTGCTGCGTATGTACTGTCGGGCAATTCGTTATCCTTTGGAAGCTTCTTCTTCAATATTTTCAATAGCTTCTCAAATCCTTTGTCAGGCACAGCATTCTCTGCCTTCCACTGCAGCAATTCCAGTACGGTACCGAGCTTTGTGTTGCCATCTTCGCAACTGGGGTACAACCCTTTTTTGTGATCCTATAACATGTGATCGAACTCCAGTTTCTCCTTTGACTTTCGCATTGCGTCCTTGCATCGACAATGACCCGGCGGAGATCATCATCATCGGGCACTGGTTTCTCTTGATCTTCAGCAGCTTCCCCCCTTGCAGCATCATTGGGCACATCGTTTGGTTCCTCTTGATCTTCAGCAGCTTCCCCCATTGCAGCATCACCGTATTCAGGGGGCACATAGTTGTCATCGTCCTCTTCTTCTTCGCCGTCTTCCATCATAACCCCTATTTCTCCGTGCCTCGTCCAAACATTATAGTGTGGCATGAAACCCTTGTAAAGCGGGTGGGTGTGAAGGATTTTCCGGTCAGAGTAAGACTTCGTATTCCCACATGTAGGGCATGGACAACACATAAAACCATTCTGCTTGTTTGCCTCAGCCACTTCGAGAAAATCATCCACGCCCTTAATGTACTCGGAGGTGTGTCTATCACCGTACATCCATTGCCGGTTCATCTGCGTGCATTATATATAATTAAGTGTGTCAAAAACCATTACAGAACATCATGAATAGATAATTAAGTGACCAAATTAATAGAAGTTCATCATCACATTAAAACCAAAGTACATACATAGTTCTCATCTAACAACATATATATAGCTCTCCAGAGCATCTAATTAATTAAACCATACATTGAAACTATGTAAAACATTTCAATGCGAAAACAAATGCGATCATAATCGCAACCAAGGTAACAATTGATCCAACGGCATAACGATACCAAGCCTCGGTATGAATGGCATATTTTCTAATCTTTCTAATCTTCAAGCGCATTGCATCCATCTTGATCTTGTGATCATCGACGACATCCGCAACATGCAACTCCAATATCATCTTCTCCTCAATTTTTTTTATTTTTTCCTTCAAGTAATTGTTTTCTTCTTCAACTAAATTTAACCTCTCGACAATAGGGTCTGTTGGAATTTCCGGTTCAACCACCTCCTAGATAAATAAAATCTATGTCACGTTGGTCGGCATATTTGTCATAAAAAATAAATGAACCAAATAGTTATAAAAAGATAATATATACCACATCCGAATCATAGACAGGACGAGGGCCGACAGGGCGGATACCAAAACCATCGTACTATGTAATAAGAAGGAATAATAAAAGTAACAAAATTAGACAAGTATCTATCTAAAGTAAGAATTTTTTTCTTTCAGAAAGAAGATAAGAACAAGAGGCTCACCATGGTGGTGCTAGCGACGAGATCGGCACGGGCGATCGACGGCGGTGAAGACGGGGACGGGACGTGACGGACCGCTAAACCTAGACAAATCTCGGGGAAAATGGAGCTCGGAGGTCGAGTTTCGAGAGGAGAAAGATTAACTAGTGTGGCCCAGACATTTCATCGAACACCTCATGTGCATAGGAGGTGAGCTAGAGCACCCAAATGCCCTCCCCTCGCCGGCCAGAAAAAACAGAGCACTGTGGAGTGCTCTGCTATGGCGATGGGGTATATATAGGCAACTCATTGGTCCCGGTTCGTGGCACCAACCAGGACTAAAGGGGGGGCATTGGTCCCGGTTGGTGCCACGAACCAGGACCAATGCCCCCCTTTAGTCCCGGTTGGTGGCACCAACCGGGACCAAAGGCCTTGTGCTGCCCCGCGTCAAAAGTTTAGTCCACCTCGCTAGTTGAGAGAGCTCGAGAGTGGTTTATAAGCGCTGTTGCGCCCACCCTCTCGAGCTCCTCTCAACTGCAGGCTTTCGGGCCTAACCGTTCTCTTTGCCTGTGGGGCCTACTGGGCCTTCTGCGGGCCTGAATCCTGGCCCATGGATGGGTTTCAAGTCGTATTCAGGCCGTGGTGGCCCAGTAGGTGGCATAATTTTTTTCCCTGTTTTTTGTTTTCTCTTTTGCTTTATTTATTTTGTTTTGTTTCTACTTACAACAAAAAACTTACTTATTTTATTCCATTTTGTTTCTAATTACTTATGTATTTTACTTTATTTATTTTATTTTTATTTATTTTACTGCTGCTATTTTTATTTATTTTACTGCTGCTATTTTTATTTATTTTATTAAGGTTTATTTATTTTATTTACTATATTTTATTTTATTTTATTAAGGTTTATTTATTTTATTTACTATAAAAATGAACATAGATGCGCCTATAGAGAAAATTCAACCTAAATTCATAATAAATTTCTATGAAATTCAAAGAAATTTACTCTGAATTTAGGTCAAATTCCCTGTATAAGGGCATCTATTTTCACTTTGAGAGGAGCTCAACAAGGCAGAGAGGGACGGGCTTATAAACCGGTGTGAGCACCCTTCGGTTGGCGAGGTGGGACTAAACTCTGACCGCTACTAGGACCAACCCTTTAGTCCCGGTTTGTGGTATGAACCGGGACTAAAGGGTGAGCCTCTGGTTTCGGTTCAAGCCAACAACCGGGACCAATGGTGGTGGGCCAGGAGCGAGGCCCATTGGTCCCGGTTTGTCCCACCAACCGGGACCAAAGGGGCCGGACGAACCGGGACCAATGCCCCCACGAGGCCCGGCAGGCCCCTGGCCGCACGAACCGGGACCAATGCTCACATTAGTCCCGGTTCGTGACTGAACCGGGACTAATGTGAATATTGCCCTGTGACCAAAGCCCAGTTTTCTACTAGTGTACTTTACACAAAAGTCAACAACAAAAGAAATGGAAAATAGTTCCATCGTCGATTGTTCCATTTGAAGAACTACACACTCATATTATTTCTAAGACACTTGGCTCCCATGTTCTAGATTAACAATATCAATGATCCGCTAGTCGTTGATCTTGTATATGGGGTCCCCGTCGATAGAATTTGGTGAAGTGGAGAGAAACATGAGACATGAAAGTGCCCACGATTAGGCCCCCATGTTTTGCATATATGAGAGTTAACTTTAAACATAATTCAGGAGGGTAATTCGTACTTATGTTTATATGTGAGAATAAATATATAGAATGATTATATTTTGTACAGAGGGTAGAATGGTTATTTGTTAACGTGTAATCTTGTTCTGAAGTTAGGTAGAATACAAACTTTTTGTAAGGTTTAGCGAAAATTAGTTGGGAACAAATTGTGCCTTGAGTTTGTTTAGGGCAAACAAAATTGTCCCTTCATTTGGATCACTTTCTATGTTGATGACAAAAGCCTCACAGAAGAAATCAACTTATCGACACTAATATTTCTTCTTCTAGCGAAAATACATGGCATCATTATGTTTCTTTTAGAGTCGGCATCATTGGCATCATTATGTTTTGATATACAAACTAAGAACATGATAACTTGATGGACCCAATATTAATAATTAAGACATGGATTAAGCAGTTGGGCCCACAATCCCAGAAAAAAGAATCTCTCTCCCACGTTTCTTTCAGAGAAAACAAATGTTAATCTCTCTTTTCCAGGAAAAAGAAAAAGAATCTGTCTACGATTACTATTAAGGCTGCTGCTTCTCACCGTCATGACCAACTCTGGCCAATTTGCCAATCATTAGCATGACTATAAAAATAACGCACAGGGCAATGGCGCAATGTCCTCGCGTCTCATCCAGCGATTTGCTAAAAACACAGAAAAGTGGTCATCGGTGCCAAGAGAGAAACTTAACACACATTGGTATTTAGCTGAGCGAGTAAGAATAACATTAGGTGAACTGTTGGGATCGATATATTATATAGTTTGGGGTATCTTTTGTTTGATGTGGTGGTTAAGCGGTTAATTGTTAGTGCTAGTATAGTAATTAAACAATTCAAAACTGCGCCCTCCATCATTAGTTCAATGGGTCAGTACTTACATAGCTTGCCTCTTTTGAAGCTGCAGGTGTGCTTGAAGTGCCTACACTTGTTCCATGCATTAATATTTTATGTCATCAGTCAAGTTTTCGTCAAGAACTAATCATTGTTGTAGAGAATCCATACGTTGTTTTAAGTATCTAGCATTCTAGCTAAGTTAGGGTTAGGTGAGGTTTCATAGCTACATGATGATAACAACATATGTGATATTACTATTTTTTAGGAGAATATATGATATATTTCTATATTGGAGTTAACTAATCAGTTATCCCTATATCCTTCAGATCTCTGAATTGAAAGCTAGATTCCCATGCAGGGGTAGGTTTGGATGGATGGAGCAGATACGTGGGTCCATCAAAGGATCATCCATCAGGACCATCACCAAGTTGATATGCATGCACCATCGGCTTTAGGCACGTTGTTTGTGAACAAATCCGTCAGATCATGAGATCAACAACCCCAAATATGACGAGGTGATGGCTGATATTGATTCTGCAAACCTACCGGCAAAGCATATAGTGCATTACAGATCCATTAGATTAATTCAATTGGATTTTAGAGGCTACCATTTCTCAAAATACTGGCCCATTGATGGGCTAAGACAACTAATGACTTTTTAAAGATAGAGAATACAGTATAGACGAACATTGAATGTGTACTTGCCCACACACACAGACACACAAACCTTTAAATTCGACGAAGTCCATACTTGCGTATGTCCGTTCTCAGCTAACTAAGAAATAATTCATTTTTTTGCGGGAAAAGAAATAATTCTTATTAATAGCGTGAAACCTGATATTTGATCTTTAGTGCATCGAGGACATTATCATCCAACCAATAGTTGGTTCATAAAATTAATGAATTTAATTGTATTCTTTGAGAAAAATAAATTTTATTGTAGAAAGTAAATAACCATGTGTTTTACTTTTTTAGTATCGAACAATCATACTCCTATTACAACTTCAGATGAAAGTAAAACAATTTTTGAGGGTGTTAAGTTCGTAAATAAGTCGCACAATTAAGCATGATAATTATCTAGCTAAACGGCAAGATTAACCTACCGTACCCGACCCGACACACATGTATGGGCACCATGTGTACCTGCGACTCGACTGATACACTTTTAGTTTCATGGAAGTAGTGTTGAATAACCTATCTACATCACCATAATCATCATAAGGACACAAACCCTACTAGTGACTAAGTAGCTATCCGATTAGCGGCGCCTCAGACCGAACGGGCGACCAACTTTGAAACAGAACTTCTCTTGGCCAGTGCCACTTTTCCCCTTCCCTTTATTGACCTATCAGCAAGCTTATTAATTAGTAGCAGCTTTGTGTTGCTTTCATAAGTTGGATTGGAGGGATCACAAAGAAATTAGGTTAGTTAAGAACATAAGGCAAGCTAGATACTAGATAGCTAGGTAAAGGATACGTTACGTAATCTCCACTCCTTTTTCATGAGGGGTTTTGTTAGCATGTCTAGTCTACTGCAAGAACGGTGGAAAAGGTGATGATGGATTTTGCAATTGTTTGGAGTTTTGTAGCCACTGCCTTTGGTATGGGCCGAATGCACCCAGGCGCCCTTTTAGTCAGCAGATCAGATGCTCATTTCCGGAGTGCGTCAGAGGCATATTAAGTGATGCCTAAAACTTCCCTAAAAAAAGTGATGCCTAAAACAATAGGAATATTGTAGGGTGTGATCTTTGCTTTTCTTGTAAAGGTGGAACCAAATGCTGATTCCAAACTGAGATGGAATACGTATGTGTAAAACTATGTATGTTCGCTCACTTAGTCGCCCACTATGACAAGTAATCAAACATTTTCTGAAGCGCTCGCCTTGATACAAAACATGTATTACGCTTGCAGTACGCGTAAAGAAATGAATTTTGCACACATCTAAATAGCATACTAGTCAGGTCGTACCAAATTGTGTTTTTTTTTGGCACAAGATGCATGTGAACAGTCTTTTGGCACTAAAACTGACAATTTGCTGTATACTATACGTTACATCCTTTTAAATTTTATAAAGCATAGAAAAAGCCAGGGCATAGGTCCTCTTTAAGCAACAAATGTACTCAAATCCAAGTCTAGAATTTAGTATAGGTCCTCTGTAAGCTACTATGTACTCAAATACTAGTCAAGTCTATAAGCTCAGCGTCCGTCAAAGGTGAACATTTTAGGCCCGCCACTGGTAATGAGGTATCCATCACCCTGGCCTGCCTTAGCCCATGCAGCGAATTATTTGTGCTCTATCTATGTAGTGAAATATCTGCTCGAACAGTATTAAAAGCTAGCTACTCGAGCCTCAGTAAGTAATACCAATCTTAAATTAAAAAAAATTGAGACAAACAATCTTAAATAAATTGAGCCAGTTGATCCATAAAACAAGAGTCATACAAATACAAATAGTTACAATCTCAATCTAAACGCTATCAGAAAAATACCAATCTTAACATACTATCTTAGCGTAAATCGGGCAGTATTTCTTGAAATGGTAAGTCACAGTGTTTCTCAGGTAACAAATTAGCAATAAATAGGAAAGACAATTGTAGTACTACCAACCGGGCCAAAAAAATCGTGCCTGCTTCTAATCTTATGCAGCTTATTGGAATGTTGGGGTATCAGTCCACCAGAAACCACCACATTGCCAGAGATAGCAATAGCAATCCGCAAATGCTAGGTCTTGCTTATCGCGAAACCGTAGCAGCTCTCGCCTACATATTTCACTCGAGTGGGCCGGCCAAACAAGATTTGTGCCAACGGTTTTAGGAAAGGTTCTACCTACATTAGGATTGCGATTGGATTGGTTTTCAAAACCTTACGCCCAGTTTTTTGTAAGGTTTTGAGCGGGGGCTTTGTTTTTTTTATCATTTTTCTTTATCGGTTTTGATTTGGTTTCTTTTTTTTTTTGGTTTTCCCTGCTCAGCGTTCATTTTTATTATTATTTTAATTTCCATCTTTATCCTTTTTCTATTTTCAAATACATGTCGACCTTTTTAATACACGTTGAACATTTTTCATATAAAGGCTGAACATTTTTCGGATACATGTTTGATATTTTCAAATACATGTTCAACATTTTAGCCGAATACATATTGAAATTATCAAATTACATTAAATATTTTTAAATACAAAGTGAATATATATTGTAACGCACTTTGAATTATTTTAAAAAATTGTATAATTTTTTTAGTTGTGATCATTTTTTAACATTGCTTGAACTATTTTTTAAACACGTGAACATTTTGTCAATGTCATCAACAGTTTTTTGAATTGTACAATTTTTTTTTTACAAATTGCGAGAACAAACTTTTCACATTTTTCATAAACATTTTTTTAAAATACAATGAACATGATGTAGAACGTGTGAACTTTCTTAAATATCATAAACAAATCGAAATGCACATAAGGTGGGTTTTTTAATGGTCTGTTGATTGTTGTAATGTAACGAAGGGGGCAAGAATATATAAAGGGAACGAGCGCAGCTGGGCAGAGCGACAAGCGCGTTCATAGATGATCATGGTTCGCAGGCCGTTCCAATAGGCATGGTGAGCAACTGGCATCTAAGCAAGGCGATGCTAGGGCTCGCAAGAGGCGATATACAGGGGAGTGATAATGAACGGGTCCCCTTTGGGGGATTCCTGGTGGGCGCTCGGGGTGCAGCGAGGTCGCGATGCGTGTTTTTGACGCGTTTTTGGGGTTTTATTTTTTTAGGTTTTTGAATTTTGCATGGTTTTTCCTAAGTTTCATGTTTAAAAAAATTATTTCCTCGTGTGAAGCACATTGTGCGGGAAAAAACACAGTTGTGCTTCGATGTGAAGCACCACTATGCTTTTCTGTGCTTCCAAAAAAAGTAATAAAAAAAAGCATAGTTGTGCACTTGTGCTCCCAGTTTCCACGTTTTTTCAGATTAAATAGTCGATCAAAAATAAATTTAGGAAATGTGTTATGGATAAAGTATAGTTCTGATTTATTTTTGGTTTTCAGCTTTTTGTTTTTGGTTTTGGGGGGGAGGGGGTGCTTTCCCAAAAATAAATTGATTGCATGTTTTTCCCAGATTTTTCTGGAAAAAAGAGTTTCTCCAAACATATCAACATTGGATCTAGTTTCATAGATCTGGACGCGTGAAATGTAACAGTGAAAACTGTTCGTGATATGGGCGCACGGTTCAAGCATAAAACGTTTTGAAAAAATCAATTAACGAAAAAAGCACAAACTCTCAGCTTCCAACAAAGTGAGCCACTTGTCATCACAAGAGGAGGTGGGAGTGACCTTTGTAAAAGATATCCCTTGACTAGTGATTTTAGAGATACAAACGTACCCGGCAGCAGTCCTATTTGATGCACAGGGTGGAGTGCAGTGGGCCAGCCCAGATTACCATTGTAGTTTTTTTTCATTCAAATTTCCGCAGAAAAAAACAAATGTAAAAATGTTCTGTCTATGTTTAAAATTTGTAAACATATTCATCATATATTCATTATTTTTTTCCTATATTAAAAAATCATCATATATTAAGACAAATCATCGTTTATTAAGAAAAATATTTTGTGTGTAATTATAAACATATATGATAACTGTATAGAAAAATACTTTAAATGAAAACTGGAAAGGTGAGAGGAAAAGGAAAATAAAAAGAAAAATCTGAAGGAAAAGAAAAATATAGAATACACTAGGAAAGATATAAAAGGTAGAAAAATCAACAGAAACCATAGAAATCGAAAAGATGATAACACCCAAAAAAAGAAAGAAAAGAAAAATTTAAATGAATGATAGAAAGAAATAAAAAGTAAAAACCATAGCAAACCCGGGAGAAACAAAAAACCAAAAGAAATCTGCGAGCCCCAATAGAGAAATAGAGAACAAAAAAAACAACTGAAAATACTAAAAAGAAGCGACCGTGACAACAAATGCTTGGAAAAACGATTGAGACCAATACATGTGCAAACCCATTACACGCTAAAGGTGTCATATAGGATTTGTCGAGCGGATCATGTTTTCAAGGAACTATTTATGGCACTCGCGTTGTACGCACGCAGGCTGCAGCCCACAAGTACATAGGTGCAACCTGGCCGGTTCTCTAGCTTCTTCGGGGTGCACCTATGTATCGCTTAATGTGAGATGTAGGGCTGCCTCGCCATCGCGCGAGACTGGGCCGGCTCATGGTGCGGGAGGCCACAGGCAAGAGGCCACAACCTCATTTTTCTGTTTTTCACGGTTTTCTTTATATTTTTTCACCTTTGTTTACACTTCCAAACATTCTAAATATAAATATTACAAACACACTTTACATAAAACACTTCAAAATGTTACATATGTATAAGCAAAATCTTTTCAATGGATACAAAAAATGTACAATGTGTATGGATAAAAAGAAATAAAAATATATAAGTTTTTTAAAATGTTAATCATGTATTTGGAACATGTTACATGTGTATAGAAGATTTGTTTTCGGTATATATATATATATATATATATATATATATATATATATATATATATATATATATATATATATATATATATATATATTAAACATGTATATATAAAATGTTTGTGATGTATACAAAAAATGTGAAATGTTTATAGAAAAGTAGACAACAAAACTATATGTTTTAAAAATGTTAAGCATGAATTTCCAAATATAAAATATTTTTAACAAAATTCAAAATACATGTTCAAGCATTTTACAAAAAAATAACATTTTTTTAAACTAAGCAACCATTTGTTTACATTAAATAAATATTTTCTAGTAGAATTTTAGACATGAAAATAACAAAAGTTTTCCAAAAAAATGTAAATGTGTATGAAAAAGATTAGACATGAAATAAATTTCCAAAAAATAGTAATATTTTATTTAAAAAAGGTAGACATGTCAATAAAAATGCTCCTGATACATAAAAAATGTACAAAGGAAAGGAAAGAAAAACAATAAAACCAAAAAAAAAGAGAAAAACAAAGATAAATTAAGAAAGACAAAGAAACAAATAAAGAAAAGCAACAACCAGTAGAAACCGCGAAAGAAATATAGAAAAAATAAACCAAAATAACCTTGAAAGAAATAAAAGGCTGGTGAAAAAACAAAGAAAAACAAAAGAAATTGTTAAGATACAAAGAAAACCAAAGATAAATATTTAAAAAACCAAAAAAATAAGAACAAAACAGACCAAAACCACAGTAGCCGGCTCAGCTAAAACGTGGCGCCAATTTCCTTCAGGCGAGCGTACGATACAACTTGCTATAAGCAAGATATATTCGTGAAGGGATTCTGAGCTCATGTTTTTCGCCCGAGCTATATCTCGCCATAGGCGAGATGTATGCTCACTCGCCTCAGGCGCTGCGCGACCAAGCCGGCCCACTACTGTAGTTGTTCGTGCGGTTTTCTTGTCCTTTTTCCGGTTTTACTGTTTTTGGGCCGTGTTTTCCTCTGTAATGGTTTTCTTAGTACTGTTTTCATGTCCCTAAAACAAAGTACTCTTTAGATTGTTTGGGTCTGGTTTTTCTTTGGTTTTTTACTTCTTCATGGGTTTTTTCTTTTCTATTTTTCCTTGTTATAATCTATATTTTACTTTATTTTCACCGGTTTTCTTGTTTTATTTAGTATATGTAGGTTTTCTTTCTTGGTTCTCTTCGTTTTATTTGTTCTCCACTATTTTTTTTATTTTCATTTTCGGTCGTTATTGGTTTCCTTTTTTCAACACACGGCTACTTTTGTTAGTACACAATATACATTTTTACTGTACACATAAAATATTTACCTTATACACATTGAACAGTTTTCAAATAGATAACTTGTATATTTTAACACATGTTCTGACACCTTAAGCATACATGGTCAACCATTTTTTTTCAAATACATGTTCAAACATTATTAATGCTAATAACATTTTTTAAATAAGGGAATTATTTACATTATATGGATATTTTTTAAATGGCACGGACATTTTTTGGCAACACAACAATATTTATTTAAAATGTCACGTACCATTTTTTAATGGTTCAAAACTTTTTATATACTATGCTAAAAAGAAATATTGTATTCCCATCTTTCAAAAAGACATATACACTTTTTGGATTGTAGAAATATACTTCATTGGCCATAGTTTTGTTAAGCTATCACATTTTTTATACTGTGTTAACATTTTCAAAATCATAGTTTAAAAAAATATAATTTTGAGTTTTAAATATATTCATTTAAATATAATTAAAAAATAAAATATTTGTGACATCAACATGACATCAGTGCGACGGTCCTTGTCCCCCCTGGGATAGCCCACCACCGGCTACTTGTAGCTGCTCACATGCAAAGATGTCGTCCGTCTCGTGTTAGGCGAGACACAAGCGCGCCCCGACGCTTATGTAGTTTTTTTTAGGGGTTACCACCATTTGATCAATTAAGAAACAATAACATCCGGTACAACTAAAACATTAGGTATGGTGGATAACCAAAGATAACGACCAACAACTAAAGAAACTGAGGCCCTAGCAAGATCGTGACCTTCAAAGTTAGCTTCTCTTGCTTCATGTATCACTTCTGGTTTTTCAAACTTCAGCATTCTTCTCTCGATGTCCCCTATAATTGCCGATGAAATTCCCGTGAACGTGCTCTTCAAATGGTTGACAGTAGCTAGACAATCTGTGGCTACCCTGACTCGAGTTAAGTGAAGATCTTCTGCCAAAGAGAATGCCTCGCTACACGCATGTGCTTCCAAACTCTCGGGATCAACTAACCCGTCAAAAACCATTACTGAAGCTCCCAGATACTTCCCATGATCATTACGACAGATAGCTGAACTCGTTCCGTTGTTTGTGTTTTTGGAGACAACAGCATCGACGTTTAACTTCGCAACTCCAGCAGGTCCCCCAAGCCATCTTTTCTGAACTATCCTCACCACTCTAGGTAGCGTCTTCTTCTGCTTTCCCGGCACTAGATCAAGCTCAGCTAGATAGTTTTGGATGAAGGAATAGGTGGACATAGGACTCTGAAAAATATCCTCGTGTTTTGCTTTCCTCCTCGCTCACCAAATAGCCCATAGTGTAACGAGAATCTTTCTCAAATCTTTCTCACTGACCGAGTCCTGCATTACTGCTAACCACAGTCTTGCATCTTCATGATCAGATGCAATCATATGCTCAACAAGATCCTCATCCAGCAAGGCCCATACGCATTTGGACATGCGACAGTTTAGCAATGCATGTCGCATGAATCCGGAGTTGTGCTGCATAGGAAACAAGCATTACCATCACTGATATGTCTGCGCTTTAAAGTTTCACCAGCTGGCACTGAGTTTTTAGCAAGCCTCCACGCAAAACTTCTGATATGACCTGGGACATTTGTTTTCCAAAGTTTATGCCACTGTTTTTGTGTGGCTTTTGTGTTCGAATTGCTCTCTCTATTCTCTAGCCAATCCTCTCGTCTCCTCTTTGTTTCCACGAGCATGCGGTAAGCGGACCGAACTGAAAAGAGTCCTGATTTTTCATAATGCCAAGCCCACCAGTCGATGGTTGATGATGTACTCAGTGGAATATTTAGGATAGGGTCCGCATCAACCCGGTTTATATGGAGAAAAACAACAGCATGATCCCGCAAACGCGAAGGACCCTCAATCAATTCTGATACAAAAACTGGTGGGTTGTCAGATATCGGGTGCAAAGCTCGCATCAGCTTATCTCTTGGGATCCAATTGCGGTTCCAGACTAGGGTGGATTTCCCATCACCAATTCGTCGAATAAGCCCCTGCTTGAGCACGTCCAAGCCCGCATGCACTGCCCTCCAAATTTGCGAAGGTTGACTTCCAACTCCGCATCCAGCAAATCAATAGTAGGAAAATATTTTGCTTTAAGAATCCTCGCACTGAGTGAAAGTGGGTCCTGTAAAATTCGCCAACCTTGTTTCGCCAGCATGGCAAGGTTGAACCGCTCTGCATCCCTAAAACCTGGACCACCCATGTACTTGGGCATAGTGAGCTCCTCCCATGATAGCCAGGCAGTCTTCCTCTTGCCCTCTTTGCTACCCCCAAATAATTTGCGTAACACAGTATTAATCTGATTGCATAGACCACCAGGAAGAAGAAAGCATGACATCAAAAAAGTAGGTATTGCCTGAACCACCGACTTGATCAAGATCTCTTTCCCAGATGACGCCATACAACGTTCAATCCACCCCTGAAGTTTAGACCAAAGTCTATCTTTTATGTACTTAAAGGACCCATTCTTACTATTACCCACATCTGACGGCAATCTAAGATACCGTTCATTCAGAGACTCATTGGGAACAGTAAGAATTGGTTTGATAGCATTTTTTCTTGGTTCTGGACAGCCCTTACCAAAGAAAATAGAAGATTTTGCCAAGTTTACTTTCTAACCAGATGCATCGCAGTACTGTTGTACAGTATCTCTGATAATGATTGCAGCCTCTTCATTTGCTTTGAACATAAGAAAACTATCATTAGTGAACAAAAGATGATTTACCGGAGGTGCCGAGGGAGCAACCACTACACCCCGCACGTTTTCATTAACACCTTTAGACTTGAGCAAGCAAGAGAACCCTTCAGCAGCAAGAAGGAATAAGTATGGTGAAATTGGGCCACCTTGTCGAATCCCCCTCGTGGGTCTGAACTCCTCATGTCGACATCCATTCAATAACATAGAGAAAGACACAATGGTCACACATTGCATTACCTTCCTCACCCAGCTGGGATGCAAACCAATTTTCAACATAACAGCTTCAAGATAATTCCATTCAATTCTATCGTAAGCCTTCATCATGTCCAGTTTTAATGCACAATGGGAATTGTTCTTACTTCTAGATTCTTCATGAAATGGAGACACTCGTAAGCAGCTATAACATTGTCTGTAATAAGCCTTCCAGGGACGAACACGGATTGCTCTTGGGATATCTACTCCGGCAAGATCTTCTTCAGCCGGTTAGAATGTACTTTGGGTATAATCTTGAAGATTACATTGCACAAACTAATGAGGCGAAACTGGACTAAAGAGGTTGGGTTTTGTACCTTAGGGATAAGAACGATGAACATTTTATTTATAACCTCTAAAGAATCCATACCATTAAGAACACGCAGCACCATCTCTGTCACCTTCATTAGCTTGTTCGGTGGCGAGTAAAGGAGAACCAGCGGAATCTGATATATCCAACGGCCTAGTTGCAAATCTCCTGACCACAACATGGGCCATGTTGACAACGGCGGGTCGCAGCTGAATGGCTGAGGCGGCTTAGATCGGATGGCTGTTGCGCACTGGATCAAACGATAATGGAGGCAGCTGATCTTATCCGCACACCAGTCGATTGACGCGCGTACAAATTTATTAAGTGATCCAGATTTTGATGAAAAATTTATTAAGTGATCCAGATTTATCCGCACACCAGTTGACTAACGTGTAAATGAAAAAA
The DNA here is from genome assembly GCF_018294505.1 of Triticum aestivum. Lineage (NCBI taxonomy): Eukaryota > Viridiplantae > Streptophyta > Magnoliopsida > Poales > Poaceae > Triticum > Triticum aestivum. Next base: position 26,229,716 of record NC_057799.1, read on the forward strand.
AAAAGAAAAAAAAAGTAAAGATGAACTCATGAACTGAACCTAGGGCTTATCTTCATGGATCAACTAAAAAGACAAGTAGCGTCACAGTGATCTTTCCAATTGCAAGGTTCGGTCGGCGTATATACAAGCGTATGTGTTTGTATTGTGTTTAAAAAAGGGTCTAGTTGGCCGGCCGGCCAGCGTGCATAGCAGTTGCGGGAGCACGGTGGCGACCTGGTGAGGGCGCATCGTGCTCGTGTGGTCTTTGGCGGCAGGGGCAGGGGCAGGCGGCGAGTCGCGTCCAGGTTGTTGTGAGCCTGTGACGGGTGGTGATATATATCACTTGAAGCGAGCAGCATGGATTGCGTCGCACATGTCGCATCGCGTCCGCGTCTTCCGCTCTTCGTACCATTCGGGCATGTACAATGATGGCATATGGATACAGATGCACCATGATAAAAAGTAATTTGAGGCATCTACATTGATTTATTCTCTCCAATGTAAGTTATTACTAGTAGGCCTCATCAAAAAATAGAAAATAAAGACTCTCACTAGACATGCATTTCTACTTTTCACTTCAACATTTTCAGCTTTATGCACCGGACCACACTTTTTCTCCCCAAGCACCCGGCTCCTGTAGAGGATCCCACAGCTCCATCCGAACCTATTTCTTCTGATATCCGATCCTACATGGCCTACGGAGCATCACCCTGGGGCTATCCATTGTACATGATCTTCGCCAACAGAAGCCCATGGCGAATGCTCTTCTTTTTCATGAATAGTTACGTCCTTCCTATTCTCAAACAAAAAAAAGTTACGTCCTTCCTTTTCAAAAGTAGACAGAGTTGACTGAGCTGGTTTTCCTCTCTTTTTTTTGTGAGAACCCGACTGAGCTGGTTTTCCTGTTTGCTGTGATATGGTTAGTTTAGTTTTCTTCTTTCTTCATCATGGTTAGTTCGCTAGTTCACTTCCTATTTCGTGCTATGGCTTAAACGTTTGAATAAAATGAAGGAGCAAAAAAAAAACATTCGAGTTCTGTTCAGGATTTCATTACTATTATTGGACAGAAACAAATGAATCTATTGAGAACATTTTCTCTCGTAGATATCATTTATGTTAGTAGTTAATTTGATCAAAAAATGGATTGTAGAAACATTTTTCATTGGCCATAAATTTATGGCAAGGAACTTTATGTAATTTTTGTTTTTGCTAAAAACAATTATTTTATTATAGTCCAAAAGTGGTCCTACTGTGTACAAAATGTTCAAGAATTTGAAAATGTTCAGAAATTGTAAAAATATTTCACGATCAGAAAAAAGTACATGAATTTAAAATGTTTGCGATTTTTATTTGGTTAACATTTTTATAGCTATATGTGCTATCATTTTTATTTTTTAATATATGATGAAAAAATTACAAATACAAACTGATATTTATTAAATATATCATGAACAGTTTGAAATTATACTGAATTTTTTTAATATATGGTGAATATTTTCTAAAATACATATCGAACAAGTTTTAATATACTGGGAATATTTTTACAAAACACATTGATTTTTTAAAATAGATGGTAAAAAAATTACAGTGAAGTCTTTTAGTGTACGGTGAACTTTTTTAATACACGCTGAACATTTTTTAAATGCACACTAAACATTTAAATTTAATAAAAAGATAGAAGAGAAAAATAGAAAAACGGGTCAAAGCACTAGAAATCCGAGCAAAGAAACACTAAAGAAGAAGAAGAAGAAAATCATCCGGAAGCTTCCCAAACCAGTGAATTCATAAAATGTCCGTGAATATAAAGTTAGTGTAAATAAAAGGCGCAGATGGAAAAAATGAAAAAGAACCAAAATGGAAAAACAAAAAAATTAAAAATCAAAGAAAAACAAGGAAACCCGACCAAGGAAAACATGTGAAAGGGATAAAAAAGGAAAAATGGCCAGAAGCTTCCAAAACCGATTGAAGCATCTCAAAACCGAAGGACCCTGCTGGGCAGCCACTTAGATCTCTTTCTAGGCGCTGCTATGTAAATGCTCGTAATGAGCGAAACATATCAGGTGAGCGCTGTGACCGGAAGCTTCCCAAAATGGTGAATTCAAAAAATGTCCGCGAATATAAAAATATTTATGAATTTGAAAGAAAAGGCACAGATGAAAAAAAATGAAAAAGAACCAAAAAGGAAATACAAAAATTTTAAAACCAAAGAAAAACCAGGAATCCCGACCATGGAAAACATGTGAAAGAAAAAAAAAAAGGAAAAATGGCTAAAAGCTGCCCATACCGGAGGACCCTACTGGGCAGTCACTTAGATCCCTGTGTAGGCGATGCTATGTAAACGCTCGCAATGAACGAAACATATTAGGTGGGCGCTGTGACCAGAAGCTTCCCAAACCGGTGAATTAAAAAAAATGTCTGCAAAATATTAGTGAATTTGGAAGAAAAGGCGCAGATGAAAAAAATGAAAAAGAACCAAAAAAGGAAATAAAAACTTAAAAATTGAAGAAAACCAGGAAACCCGACCAAGGAAAACATGTGAAAGAAAAAAAAACAGGAAATGGCCAAAAGCTCCCAAAACCGAGGGAAGCTTCCCAAAACCGGAGGACCCTACTGGGCAGCCACTTAGATCCCTGTGTAGTCAATGCTATGTAAACACTCGCAATGAGCGAAACATATCAGGTGGGCGCCTGTGACTCCTCCACATCATGTGTGTGGTTGTAGGCTCCGTGGGAGCAACTAACCAATGGTTATCCCTTGCGGGGCTTCCGTAAAGGTCAACTTTTTGCATGCAAACGCGCTAAGTGGTGCGTACAGCCGCCGCGTGTTGGACGTTCCCTCTAGATTTTATTGTTTTTCATGTACCCTTTTTCGGGTTTAAATGGTTTTTTCGAGGTTTTTCTGTATTTTGGTTTTGACTGGTTTTCCCTAAGTTTCAGAGAAAAAATAAATTTTCTTTTTTTCTTTTTTATGAAGCACAACTTGTGCTTCTCGAAAAGGAAAAAACACGGCTATGCTTCCGCGATAAGCATAGAATGTGCTTCCCCGAGAAAAAGGAAAAAGCATAGCTTGTGCTCCCCCCCCCCCCCCCCCCCCCAAAAAAAGAGATGAGAACCGCATACGTGCTTCAGGGCTTCGAATTCTTGAGTATTCTTTTTTTTGCCATTTTTTGGTTTTCGTTTACGGGAATTTTTTTAGTATCCGTTTTTTTTTAGTTTTTAATGAAAAGAAGTTCGTCGAAACCCGAGATATCGAGCCAACAGTGAAAATGGTTCGGAATTTGGACGTATAATTCAAGAGATAAAACATTTGGAATATACTACCATACGAAAGATATAAAAAAAACTCCCAGCTTGGGACAAGTGGCACATATGTAGTGCTCCACTTGTCAGCACCCGAGAAGGTAACCCTTAAGTAGTGATTTTAAGGCTTGTGCGTCTCAATCTGACTACGTAGCCAGCTTGAAAAGCTCAGACCTGCTAGCTGCATGCATTTGACCAGCCCATCTCGCGGGACTTTTTATCTTTAGTTGAGCCCATCCCAAGAACTCTAGGGAAAGCAAAGAACGCGCCCAGCAACTCGAGCGCCCAATTTCTATTTGGGGCCTTAAGCGCCAGTTATAGTACAATTCTCTAACCAGCACACACTACACTGCCCTATGTATGTAAATGGACCGGGCCATGTAGGTATTTTTTCACCATTATTTTGGGAACCGTTCCAATGATTGTACTGGCGGTTTTTCTGCACGGTTTTCCTTTTGCTTTTCCCCAGAATAGGTTTTCCCGGTTTCTCGTTTTCTTTCTTGTTTCGTTAGCTTTTTTCAGTTTTAGTTTTCTTTTTTATGTTTTTATTTCTTTTTCCATTTTTCATTTTATCTAATTCGTGAATTTTCAAAAATTCATGAACATTTTTCAGAAAAAATGTTTTCCAAATTTTTGTGAACTTATTTTCAAATCCTTGAACATTTTTAAACTTACATACTATTTTTCAAATCCTGTGAACTTTTTTTCATTCTTGAAAACTTTTGAGCGTCGTAAACTTTTCTCAAATTTGTGATTTTTTTCTAAATTTCATGAACTTATTTTCAATTTTTTGAATTACTTTCCGTTTTATAAACTTTTCTTTTTAGAAATGTCAACGTTCAACTCCCTGCGGTCAACAGTCGCTGGTCAACCGGTCAATGCAGCTGGGCCTATCTTGAATCAAACAGATCTAGAGAAGTTGGCCAGCCCATATATACTCCCGCGCGTGGGCGTCAGCTAAGATAACTTGCGCCAATGGCGCCAATTAGGAGCACTTTTAATAATAGGCGCCAATGGTTTCTAACGATTTTTTTTCCGGTTTGCTCGCTATTCCTCTTTAGTTTTTCTCTCTTATTTTTTACTATTTTCCTTTCACATTTATTAAACTCGAGAGTTAGGAAAGTTTGACAATTAATTTATATTTGAGCATACTTTTAATAATGATGAACATTTTTTCAAATTTGATTAATTTTTAAAAATGATCATTTTTATTTATATAAAATCTACTTTTTGAAAAAACTTTTAAATTTTTTAATATTTTGAAAAAATATATTTTTTGAAAATTCTGTAATTTGAAAAACAAATTGACCATTTTAATTTTTTTGAGCATATATCCAAATGGGAATTTTCTAAAATACCCCTATATTCAAATCGACGATGGGTATCATCCAATACCCACCGTACAAGATCTCTCTATCAATGGATCAAGTTGTATATGGCATGTAATATATATTCTTGTTCTTGTTGATCTGAAATCTTCTGGCTTGTTAACGGATGGGATCCCAAAAGGGAACATGCGGGTTTGGTGCTGCAATTTATCATGTGTAGAGTAGAGTTCTACATGTCCAAGGTTTTTACTCTATATGTTTTGTTATTGACTATGCAACACTTATTTCCGTAGACCGACTTCTTATTGAATCAGTTTCAGTAAATGCAGACCTGCAAATGATAAGTGAAAAGATCTTGTGATAGCTACGGAGAACCTAATGCTGATATAGTTACTTTTCCATCTATAGGTTTGACATACATGTTGGGATAACTCTGTTTGAGAATTTATCCTTCCAGTCAATTGTACTATATGGCAGCACACAGGAGGACATAACATCATTCCGGGTGGTGTGCTGTGATTGATAGCCGTGTTTGTTCCCTGTTTATGCCTTCTCTGTGTGTATGTGTGTGCACAAGCGCTTGCTTTTTGTGCAGGTGCGTGCATGCGTGCGTGTGTGTGTTTTCAAGTGTGTCCGTGTACTTGTATTTGTGTGTCAAAGAGAGTGGGAGAGATGAAGTGGCGATGTCATCAAGGTGAGAATCAATTTTGATGTGACGAGAGATAATCAATGTCCAACATTTGTGCCCTCATGTTTAAACTCTAAGTACATATGTGTATACATACAGGTTCTATTGAACATGTGTGCAAAATCGCAATGTTGTTTGAAGGTTATGCTACTATATGCTTATCCTTGCATATTATAGGAGAAAGCAAGTTCTATAAAATATGTGCGTGTATATTTTTGTCCTTGTTTATTTTAAGTCTTTCTCTTCATTTTCTTTCTTCTTTTAGCGTAATACAAATGCCCTTAGTTCATTCAACTTAGGAAAATATTTGTTTTTATTTTATTATGTCTTTTTTATTGATGCTCAGTTATTGTTTTTTGTTGGATTCCCTTCTATATTTGTGCATGGGACAACATATTTGATGTTGTAATCTTGTGACACTACTTAATTTTGTGTTAAAACTTAAACTATAATGTGTCTACTTAATCATATTTATTACTATAGTTGCCCCAGTTTATAGTTGTTTTGTGTAATTTCTGTGCAAGTTTTCAATATATCTAATTTGTTCATATAAGAAACAACTTTGACAACGAGTCTTTCTGATTGTTATGGTAAGATAGTTGTATAATATTGCAATTTTTAAATTATTGGTTGAATCTGTTAGAGATAAACCACTGCCATAATTCCTTCTTACAAAGAAAAATAATTGTTTTTATCGCTTTTCCTATCATTTTTATTCCTCCTATCAGATGAAACCACTCCTAGAATTCTTTCTTCCTTATAAATAAACTTGTTCTTCTTTCTTTTGGTTTTTGTTAGTTTCTTCTTTGAGATAACACCACTTCTAGAATTCTTTTCTACTTAGATTGAATTCCGTTACTCTTTCTTTTTGTTTTTTGCATTTAGTTTTCCAGGTAACAACACTACTCACACGATTCTTTCTTCTTTAGATTTTTTTCTCTTATGTTCATTTTTGGATTGATTTTTTTGTTTTGTCACTGTTCATATCTAGATTGTTTAGTTCACTAATTTGAATGGACATTTTTTTGTTGTGGAAATTTATATAGTAATCTTATTTTCTTTCAGTACTTCAATTTGCAGCAAATTTTGTTTAACTAGGTCATTGTGTTGATCTTATTTCCACATATTAATGCCCGTAGTGTGAGAATATTTTAGAAATTTGATACAACCAGTGTAATTCATTGTGTGATTTTAATTAAAATATTTAGCATGATGATTTGTAGACTAAAGGGTTTTAATTTCTACTTTTACTCCTCTATTAATATTTATAATTAATGTGTATGCATGTGGAAAAAAATGTGTCAGAGCAAAATATATACGTGTCCATGGCCATACAATGCTTTGCATGTCTAGTTTGTGTGCATGCATAAATTACTAGTAATAGCAGAAAGTGCATTTGGGGGACTGGCTCTCCATGAAGCCCGTTATTATTATTTTCAGTCAAAATGCTTTTTCCACACCTTAAAAAATATATTTTTAAAGTATGCACATAAAAATATATTTGTAGCATATATATATATATATATATATATATATATATATATATATATATATATGGTGTACACAAAAAATACAAATACATAAGCCTTTTCTTTATTGTATTTGGGCCCTATTTTTGTATTTTTTCCATAGCCTGGAAATAATGGTATTATTTAATGAAAATATAGTTAGAGAACATGTATATGTGTTTTCAAATGACTTTTTAAAACTTTAAATAGTTATACCTCTATGGACGGGCTCTAAAGTGTTGAATTCTAGTAATAGCGAGTACTAGTAGTAGATTGATCAAGAGATCTAGCTTTCTTGGTGTAACAACCGAGCCTTATTGATTCACTAAAAGAGGGATACAAAGATTGTTTGGTGGATTAACAAACCAAACATGTTTGCCAATCTCAAGGGATGTGGCAGTTCTAGCTAGATTGTGAGCATCATCATTTGACTCGCGCGGTTTGTGTCTAAAGATGGGCACCTGAAAATTCTCTCGCCAATTAATAACCTCCTTGAGAACCATGTAGTAGTCGCCCCTTCATTCACCACCTTGATTGATCTCACGCACAACTCCGGGTCAATCTGAGGGCACAAAGATTTTTGCAACATTCAAATCTATCAAGAGAGCTAGTTGTTCCATGCATCAACCACATGCAGCTGTCCTTGGCCAGTGTGTGGGCTGGATTCCACTTTCCAGTAGTTCTCTAGCATGTTGTGCCCCTCCCATGACACGTGCAACAATGTGGCGGGAAAATTTATGGAAAGAGCGAAAAATTCAGGCAACCTTATTTTTATACATAATATTTTTATTTTTTTATGTGTATATACAGAAGTGTTGTAATTTTTTCCATGGTAACAGATGCGTTGTATGTGTGTGTGCGAATTTTCAAGAATATGCATTTATACGTGACATATACAAAAACACAAATGTATGAACCAAAATGAGCATATATTTTGTTGTTTTTGCGACATAATTTATCATTTTTGTGTAGCCTACAGTTTATTATATTTTTTATGAAACTTTACATACTAGAGAACATACATATGTTTTCGCAGAAAAAAAATTATTTTTTTGAATTTCTTGAAACTTTAAAGTGTCAGTTTCAATTTTTTGAAACATAACAGGGTCCATGGAGCCCGGGACCTACACTAGTCGATCTTCCTTTGTTCAAATGGCCAATGGTTTGTAAATTAGCTGCTAGGTTAGCTCTGAATAAAAGCATATTAGTTGATCGTGCACTTAGATAGGCTGGTTAGGATGATATGGAGCGCGCGCACGCACAAACACACGCACACTTTTTGGGTCGCACGCCTACACCGCGATTAGAAAACTTGGATTTGCATATTCTGCACATCTTCGTATTTGCTTTAAGTTATAGTAAAACTTATAATGGTAGACGATTATAAATGATTTATTAATAAGTTTTTAAGTTCCACAACTTAAGGTGAATAGGAAGTTTGTGTGGGATGTGTGAAATCAAGTTTCCAAATCGCGGCACAGATATGTGGCCCATGAAGTGCGTGCACGCGCCCTTGCGTGCCCCTTCGAGTTTCTCCCAAGAAATGGCCTAGTAAAACATTGATGTGCTTCTAAAGTTCTAAGATGCATTTTTATTATTATCTTAGAGAAATTGATTGCCCAAATTAGTTTCTAGGATACATAGGATAGTAGTTTCTATTTTGCTGATCCATGAAGGATTTAACTTTCCATCCTTCAGCTCCTCACGTGTGGGAATTGTAATATTTACTTGCACATGGAGATATGATATGTAGAGCAATTGGTAAAATGAGAAAAAAGCAACTCAATGTTGCAGTTCTCATAGGTAGAGGTTTTGCCTTTGGTGTAACACATAATTTGTTTCTAATTCTTGCGACAGGTAGTCCCACAATGGTCACCAGATGGAAGTAGAAGTTCGTCCTCACGAAGATGAAACACTATCAGGTGAGCTCTAATTTACCGCCATCATGGTTGCTCTTTGTGAACCTTAATTAGCTTTAACAAAAAGTATGTTTTTGCCACAACAGTGGTTTCTTGTTTCATTGCATCTTGTCTTTCCAGGCCGCTCTCAATGATAGGTGCTCTTCTTTGATTTGTAGAAGAGTTTTAGATGTTGGCTTTTGAATTCAATTATGATCATTCATGTAAGTATATATTAATGGTCTCTGCCCATAACTTATATGGCATCTAATTCTATTATCCTCGGGTATATATGCAAGTACGTCCTATTACTAACTTACTTACAACAATTCTTGATTTGTTTAAACTGATCATGTATGACTTCTTTGTCCTTACTCACTTTTTCACTACATGAGGTAAACATGTATTTGATATATACTTGTTGGGGGTAGGAAATGATATTGGCTTCACCTTCATATGTTGAAGTGCCAAAATTAGGGTGCTTACCAATCGTGATTTTCTCCCTAGGTGCATTTTCAAACTACTAGATCATGGATTTTACAAAAACTGAAGATATAAAAAAATTAGCATTTAATTTGTGTTATGTCATGAAGAGTACACTTCCTTTGTATGTGCACACCAACAACACTTGCATAGGCAACATATATGATCAAACTGAAAAGCTTGCTTTCCTTAGTTGCAGTGGCAAATAAGCTTCTCTTTATCTTCCTGTTAGCCCAATTGTAGTTGACTAAAATGCATGGTATACTTTATAGTTACACTATAGCTCATGTTGTTTGTCTATTCAATTTTTCTTCTATTGCTTAAACCATCGAAGGCTTGGCCTCACATTAGGCCCAAATGGGGAGGATCAAGGAGTCTAAGATCAATGAGCCTTTTGCATCAATTCATAACTACAGTATGATCTAGGGGTGGATGTTCTACACACAGTCAAGGGTATCTTATTGTCTTGTTTTCCTCCATATTATTATAATAAAATTAGGAAAATATTAGGACGTAACATGTGGTATAATCACCATATGGGATAGTTCCATGTCTCCTTTTTTTTGACAAAAGGTGGATTTTATTGACTCAAACCGAAGCATCAAAGGGATACAAAACACAATGACCATGCACCTGGCCTACATGACTAGGTTGCACACAACCAAACATCATGCACACACACAATGAATCATGGCGACAAAGAGGAGACTCATACATGACCGAAGTTATGGCTAGGCGGAGGGGGGGAAAAAATCTGAAACAAGCAAAACAACGATCATGTGCACCAACCATCTCTTGACATCACAAGGATAACGGTAAAGATTCTTCAACAACACCGCCTGGAAAGAAACGATGCTTAAGCGCCGTCGTGGCCGGATCCAAGTACCGAAGTCCAGATATTGGGTTTTCACCCCAAAGTCCGAGAAATCCAAGCCGTCCCCTTCTCTTGGTCAGAAGTTGCAATGTTCAGAAGGACGGTGGACTGCCGACTCTAATTCGGGTAAGTGCCAACAATAGTGTTCAGAAGGAAGCAGTGGCAACTGTCGGTTCTGAGCAGGAGTTGAACAGATGGGTAGAGCCATCTGCTACTCACAACATATCTATATTTCGATTTGTGCCAAATTCGTGTAAAGGAGTTTTAGGACAGAAGAAATGCATTGCAGCTTTATGTAATTCATGGATATCTTTTTTTTCTTGCGGGGGAATTCATGGATATCTTCATGTGTAAGCATGTACTGATTCAGGTCCTCGTACATGTTTATGTTTCCTAGATTCATATCAATACCATTATCTTTCATGTTTGAGAAAAGATGAACTCTGAAATGAACAAAGATGAACAACTATAATACGCGTGTTCATCCGAGATAACTTGCCTCAATCACAACAAGCCGTAGCAAAGTTCTCGCAACTATGTAAAGGAAAGCAGAACCATGCTAGTATTTAAATCTGCAAATTACAAATCCTAGATTTTGTTGGCTCAGTACAGCGAATCCTCGTCCATGGAAGCCTCGACGTCCTCCGCGGCCTTGAGCTCCAAATGCCCCTGCGGCGGGCCTACCACCTGCGGCGGCGGCGGCGCCTCCTCCTCGAAGCTCCCGCCCTGCTTGAACTTGCGAGCAAAGTACTCGTACTTGAGCACGTCCAGGTCGCTGACGCTCCGCCTCGCGTGCTCCATGGCCCCCAGGAAGTGCTTCCGGGTGATCTCGGCGCCGGCCATGGCCGCGGCCTTGCCGACGAGCGAGCTCCTCTGGATGACGTCGCGCACCGCCAGCTTGCACGCGCGCTGGCAGATCTCCGTGATGTCGGCGCCGCTGAACCCGGCCGTGGAGCGGGCCAGGTCCGGGAGGCTGACGCGGCGCGACAGCGGGGACCGGCGCAGGCACGACTTGAAGATCTGCAGCCGCGACGCCTCGTCGGGGAGCGGGATGTAGATGAGCTGGTCGAGCCGCCCCGGCCGGAGCAGCGCCGGGTCGATGATGTCCGGCCGGTTGGTGGCCCCGATCACGAACACCGTCTTCTTGGCGTTGATCCCGTCCATCTCCGTGAGCAGCTGGTTCAGCACCCGGTCCGACGTGCCGCCGGCGTCGCCCACGCTGTTGCCGCGCTTGACAGCGATCGAGTCGAGCTCGTCGAAGAAGAGCACGCACGGCGCCGACTGGCGCGCCTTGTCGAACAGGTCGCGGACGTTCGACTCGCTCTCGCCGAACCACATGGTGAGCAGCTCCGGGCCCTTGACGCTGATGAAGTTGGCCTTGCACTCCCTGGCGATGGCCTTGGCCAGCAGCGTCTTGCCGCAGCCCGGCGGGCCGTAGAAGAGCACGCCCCGCGACGGCTCCATGCCGAAGAGCTCGAACATCTCCGGGTGCTCCACCGGGTACTGCACCATCTCCTGGAGCTCCCGCTTGACGTCCTCCAGGCCGCCCACGTCCTCCCACGACACCTTGGGGACCTCCACCAGCCCCGTCTCCCGCAGCGCCGACGGCTTGGTCACCTCCTTGGCGTGCACCAGGTCGTCCATGATCACCGACATGGAGTTGAGCACCTCCACGTCGATGGTGTCCGCCTCGAGGTCGATGACGTCCATCTTCTGGCGGATGCACTGGAAGGCCGCCTCGGAGCAGAGCGCGGCGAGGTCGGCGCCGACGAAGCCGTGCGTGTCCTTGCCGATGCGCTCCAGGTCGACGTCGTCCGAGAGGGGCATGTCCTTGGAGTGGATGCGGAGGATCTCGAGGCGGCCGACCTCGTCGGGCACGCCGATGTCGATCTCCTTGTCGAAGCGGCCGAAGCGCCGGAGCGCGGGGTCGAGGCTGTTGGGGCGGTTGGTGGCGCCGATGACCATGACCTGCGCGCGCGGGCGGAGGCCGTCCATGAGCGTGAGCAGCTGGGACACGACGCGGCGCTCCACCTCGCCGTGCGTCTTCTCGCGGTTGGGCGCGATGGCGTCGATCTCGTCCATGAAGATGATGGACGGCGCCCGGGCCTCGGCCTGGGCGAACACCTCGCGCAGGTTGTCCTCGCTCTGGCCGGCCATCATGGACATGATCTCCGGCCCGTTGACGACCACGAAGTTGGCGCCCGACTCGGCCGCGATGGCGCGCGCCAGCAGCGTCTTGCCGGTGCCGGGCGGGCCGTAGAGCAGGATCCCCTTGGGCGGCTTCACGCCCAGCGTCTTGAAGAGCTTGGGGTGGCGCAGCGGCAGCTCGACCAGCTCCCGGATCTGCGCGAGCTGCTTGCGGACGCCGCCGACGTCGTCGTAGCCCGGGCCGTCGAGCCTCTCCTCGTCCTCCCGCTTGATCGGGTTGGCGTCGTCGCAGAAGACCTGCGTGCCGGCCGCCACGATGACGCACTCGTCGGGTCCGTGTCGACGACCTTGAACTCCACGGCGTGCATGTGGCCGTGCACCACGAAGCGGTCGCCCTTGCGCACCGGCCGCCGCGCGCCAATGAAGTAGGCTGCAAATCCATCCATCCACGCGCAGAAAGAATCAATCAACAGCTCAAGAAGACGCAAGAACAGATCAAGAAGACGCATGAATCAATCAACAACTCAAGAATGGACTGACGACGGTTACTTACGCTTGACGTAGGCGTCGAAGAGGTTGCCGCTGATGCCGTCGACGGAGTCCTCGAAGGGGGAGATGGCGACGCGGGCGGCGTCCTTGACGGCGCCGCAGGGGGCGACGGTGACGAGGTCGCCGAGGCGGAGGCGCAGGTTGCCGCGGACGACGCGGTTGACGCGCGCCAGGCCGTCGGGGCACGACTCGTCCTTGGCGGCGTAGTAGACGGTCTCGCGGCGGCGCTTGCCGCGGAGCGCCACCACGTCGCCGTTGAAGAGGTCGAGCGCGTCCATGGTGCCGGGGCTCAGCGCCACCGTCGAGCTGTCGACGGCCACCCCGCCCTCTGCGTCGTCCACCACCAGCCGGTTCGGCGCCCTCTTGCGCTCCAGGATCGCCGTGCTGTAGTCCTTCTTGGGCTCCATTGGCGGCAGCGGCGATCGATCGATCAAGCTTCTTCGGCTGATCTGGTGGGAGATCGAGCGAGTCGGCTGGATCGAGTCGATGGCTTGCCGCCGGGGTTCTGGATGGAGGTTTCACGGCGTCGCGGTGGAGGTATATATAGCGAGCGTGAACCGACGTACGTGGCCCCTACGGAATCGACCGACGTGGATTCAGCTTGCATTGTCGGTTACTGTCACGTCCGGGGACTCATTTTTTCCTTTTTTGATTGAGGTCCCTTCGTCGGCTATAATTACCATAGCTTACTCTCTCTCTCTCTCTCTCTCTCTCTCTCTCTCTCTCTCTCTCTCTCATGGTACCATAGCTTACTTGTGTGCCACGTAAGCAAATTGCTGACGTGTACGCTCCGCTTAATTAAGGAACATACAGAGTGTGTGTGTGTGTGAGAGAGATGGTCTTTCTATCTTCCTTGTCCTGCAACTGATGCATATTTACAACTTCCCCCGATCGGGCGGTATGGTCCTTCCCCGAACAACTCATGAATTCCATCGTCCGGGCTCCTGCTCCGCCGTCACTTTCTCGCCCCACCGGTGTCATTGCATTCTCGCCTCCTTTCCAAGTTGACATGCCTTTGCCCGATTCTACGGCATATGTCGCCTCGCTAGGAGAAGCGCACAGAGAAGAGATGGGTCAAATTGACCATCGGTGACGTGACTCTAACTTGGGTGCATTGCGCACGAAGATTAGGCGGAAGCGCATTGCAACATCTGTAAGTTAGCATGTAAGTTCGCATCTATTTGAGCTTGTTTGCATTTATTAAGATGCTATTCAATACATACCGCATCCCTTGCACAAACTTATGTGTATTACATGTGCCATCGTGTCACCGCTTTTCGCCTCCCGAGAAGTTGAGGGTCTTTACTGAAATTTCCACCCCAAGCCATTCCCATTGAGTTGAAGTACTCACTAGAGTGTGAAATCCGCAACTTCTGATTTGCTCGCTGGAAAAAAATCGACATCAAAGACGGAATTAACTAACTCACCATTTTAGTTTTTAGCATATTGTTGCATATGTTGACCCTAGACATTTGGACATATATGAGTGTATGAAATGCAATGCAATTATGAGATGAATATGGATGTATTGTGCAAATTTGTGAGTGTATATGAGAGCAAGCCGCAAAAAAAAAAACTGGACTTCCACCTCCGAGATGGAAATAGTTGTTGTATTATGAGTGTTGGCCGAAAGAAAAACCAAAATTCCATCTCGTATATGGACATAAATAAAGTTCTGTTGTAGAAACCACCTGGAATGTTGGTGTATTGAGGCGGTTCCAAAAGAAAAGTTACACCTATGGTTCCAAGTATTGGAGGCCGTTTGCCTTTGGAAATTGTACTGTGAAATCATTACATGTGGTTATCCATCCGCATCTGAAAGCACAAGTGCTCCCTGGATGATTTTGGTAATTAATGTCAACATATTTCTTGTTGGACTAATACTTCTATGTAGTATGTTTCAGATAAGTTCAACAGTGGAGTGGCATGGACAAGAGGATGTGGAACCCCTTCTAGATGCTAAGGACAAAGGATTGGCTCAAGCTCAAAGCTCAGGACTCTGCATTTTCTATTTCAGTGATCCAAGATCACATTGAGTCCATAGGAAAGCCAATACCATTAAAAGGGGATGAGGTGTTGCTTAATGGCTTGCTTGCTCTAAGTGCTTAGTGATATGCTCCAAAGCCCTCAACCACTTTCTCACAACCACTTTTGTCCCAAACCAAAAGTCAAACTCGGCCCCACCGATTTGATCTATCCGGCGCCACCGAGTTCAGTTGACATAGCCACTGCCACAAACCCTAATCAATTCGGTCTCACCGATGGGATCTCGGTCTCACCGAGATGGGCTTGCAAACTCTCCGTTGCCTATTGCAATAATTTCGGTCTCACCTAGATCTGCAATCAGTCCCACCGAGTTTGCTTGACTAACTCTCTGTTTCACTTATTATCAAAATCGGTCCCACCGAGTTTGTGTAATCGGTCAAACCGAGATGAGGTTTTACCCTAACCCTAGCACATCGGTCCCACCGAGTTGATCATATCGGTCCCAGCGAAATGCCTAACGGTCACATTTTGAACTAAATCGGTCCGACCGAGTTTTCTGATTCGGTCCCACCGAGTTTGGTAAATTATGTGTAACGGTTAGATTTTGTGTGGAGGCTATATATACCCCTCCACCCTCTCTTCATTCGTGGAGAAAGCCATCAGAACATGCCTACACTTCCAGCATTCTTTTTCTGAGAGAGAACCACCTACTCATGTGTTGAGACCAAGATATTCCATTCCAACCACATAAATCTTGATCTCTAGCCTTCCCAAGTTGCTTTCCACTCAAATCATCTTTCCACCAAATCCAAATCTGTGAGAGAGTTTTGAGTGTTGGGGAGACTATCATTTGAAGCACAAGAGCAAGGAGTTCATCATCAACACACCATCTATTACCTTTTGGAGAGTGGTGTCACCTAGATTGGTTAGGTGTCACTTGGGAGCCTCCGTCAAGATTGTGGAGTTGAACCAAGGAGTTTGTACGGGCAAGGAGATCGCCTACTTCGTGAAGATCTACCCTAGTGAGGCAAGTCCTTCGTGGGCGACGGTCATGGTGGGATAGACAAGGTTGCTTCTTCGTGGAACCTTCGTGTGTGGAGCCCTCTGTGGACTCGCGCAGCCGTTATCCTTCGTGGGTTGAAGTCTCCATCAACGTGGATGTACGATGACACCACCTATCGAAACCACGGATAAAAAACCTCCGAGTCTCCAATTGCGTTTGCACACTCCAATCCCATCCCTTTACTTTCTTGCAAATTGCATGCTTTACTTTCCGCTGCTCATATGCTCTTGTCATGCTTGCTTGATATGTATTGTGAATGTTTAAACTTGTGCTTAAACTCCACCTCAACTTGAAGAAATTAAAAACTGCCACTTTTCTTACTAAGAGTCTATTCACCCCCCTCTAGACACCTCTTCTCGATCCTTTCAATTGGTATCAGAGCAAAGGTCTCCATTGCTTTGGTTTAATCACCATTGGAGGAAGATGGATGAGTCTACGCTGGGGAGTCTTAGACATAGAGTGCCTATGCTTGATGGAGAGTTCTTTCATGAGTGGAAAAATGATATGCTTGAGATTTTCAATGAATATCATTTGAGCAAGTACATTACCACCCCTTGTGCTCGCCTTGTTGACCCCTTGCATCCTACCCTTGATGAGTCTATTGACATGATCCGCAATCTTAGAACTATAGATCTTATCACTAGAGGATTACCTAGAAACTTGATTGCTAGCTTGCCTGCTCTTGATTGTGCCTACACCATATGGAGATTTCTTGAGGAAAGATTTCCAAACTATTCCTTGCAAAATCTAGATGAAATTCTTCATAAGTCTATTGCCTTGAATAAAATGAGTACTAGTGATCCTAAGTTTGACGATTGTCTATATGAGCTTCGTGACCTCATGCGTGCCAAAGGAGATGTTGGAATCATTAGCAATATCATCTCCGAAGCCATTAGATTTCATAAAGATGACTAGCGTTGATCATTTATCTAATGAATCACTCTCTCTAGGAAATGATCCACCATATGATGATGTTGAACATGGATACTGTGATGAGGACGATGATAGTGACTTTGATCTCGATGAGTCTATGAGACACTTTGGTCTTATGGCTAATCTTCGCGGCTACATGGCTCGAGGAAAGGAATGGGTCCTTGATAGTGGATGTACCGATCACATGACCGGAGACAAGGATATGTTTCGTGAGCTTGCTGAAAACAACGGCCCTCGAAAGTATGTCACCTTTGGTGATAACTCAAAGGGTAAGGTGGTTGGCCTTGGTAAGGTGGCCATCTCACATGATAGCTCCATACAAAATGTCATGCTCGTTGAATCTCTTGGCTATAATTTACTTTCCGTATCTAGACTTGCTGACCTTGGCTTCAATGTCCTGTTTACTAAAGTAGATTGCCAAGTTTTTCGTAGAGATAATCATAAAATGGTCTTTACCAATATACGTAGAGGTGATCTATAGATTGTTGATTTCACTAAAAAGGCTCAACCTAGAACTTGCTTAATTGCTAAATCCTCTAAAGGCTGGTTGTGGCTAGAAGGTTAGGTCATGTGGGCATGCGAAATCTTGATAAGCTTATTAAAGGTGATCATATCCTTGGGGTAAAAGATGTTATATTTGTCAAGGATAGACTTTGTAGTGCTTGTCAAGCAGGAAAACAAGTCGGAGGAAGCCACCCCGTGAAGAACATCATGACCACGAGAAGACCGCTCGAGCTACTACATATGGATCTCTTTGGTCCCAATGCCTACAAAAGTCTCGGTGGAAACTCATTTGGTCTAGTTATAGTCGATGATTTTTCAAGATTTACGTGGGTGTTCTTTCTTGATGATAAATTGCAGGTCCAAAAGATCTTCAAGAACTTCGCCAGGAAGGCCCAAAGTCAATTTGAAGTGAAGATCAAGAAGGTTCGCAGCGACAACGGAACGGAGTTCAAGAACGCAAATGTGGATACCTTTCTTGACGAAGAAGGGATTTCACACGAGTTCTCGGCCACGTACGCGCCTCAACAAAATGGAGTTGTTGAGAGGAAGAACCGGACTCTTATTGAGATGGAAAGAACGATGCTTGATGAGTACAAGACTCCAAAACACTTTTGGGCGGAAGCGATTGAGACAGCTTGTCATGCAACAAATCGCTTGTATCTTCACAAGCTACTCGGCAAGACGGCATACGAGCTCCTCACCGGTAACAAACCCCAAGTTGGATACTTTCGAGTATTCGGCTCAAAGTGCTACATTCTTGATAAACATCGTCGTTCTAAATTTGCTCCTAAATCTCATGAAGGTTTCCTACTTGGTTATGGCTCAAACTCTCACACTTACCGTGTCTACAACAATTTCACCCGGAAGGTTGAAGAGACGGTAGATGTGAAGTTTCATGAATGTAACGGCTCTCAAGTAGAGCAATT
This sequence comes from Triticum aestivum, assembly GCF_018294505.1. Classification (NCBI taxonomy): domain Eukaryota; kingdom Viridiplantae; phylum Streptophyta; class Magnoliopsida; order Poales; family Poaceae; genus Triticum; species Triticum aestivum. Next base: position 26,247,882 of record NC_057799.1, read on the forward strand.
GCCAATTGATGTAGGAGACAAAGACCCGTCAGAAGCAATCCAAGACTTGTCTATTGGCAAGATCCGTCCAACGGAGGTGAAGGAGAGTACCTCGTCCATCCAAGTGGAAGCTTCTACCTCACGACAAGGTGAACCAAGAGTTTATACGGAAGCATCCACAAGTGGAACACACCAAGATGAAGAAAACGAGGAAGTACACCAAGATGAACCTCATCAACCTCCTTCTCCACCACGACAAGAGAACGACAATGTCAACAATGAAGAAGGCCAAGAAGAGAACAAGATGATGAAGAAGATGTTCCACCCCGACCAAAACAAAAGCTCTCACGAGTTCGAGCAAGAGTCGCCAGAGACCATCCCGTCGAGCAAATCTACAATGATATCCAAACCGGGAGAATCACTCGCTCTAAATCTCGTTTGGCTAATTTTTGTGAACATTATTAATTCATCTCTAGCATTGAACCCATGAAGGTTGAAGAAGCATTGGAAGATCCGGATTGGATAAATGCCATGCATGAAGAGCTACACAACTTTGAGACAAACCAAGTGTGGACATTGGTCGAGAAGCCCGACAACAACCACAACATCATCGGTACCAAATGGGTGTTTCGCAACAAGCAAGATGAAGATGGACAAGCAGTTCGCAACAAAGCACGTCTCGTCGCCCAAGGCTACACTCAAGTCGAAGGTATGGACTATGGTGCACTACTAGGGAAAAGCCTAGCAGCAGCGCGGGTTCTAGGTATATCAGTAGCGCGGGGACCGGCGCTACAGCTAACCCGTAGCAGCAGCGCGTGCACGCCCGCACTACTGCTATACAAGTGTAGCAGCAGCGTGCTGCGTGGAAGCTCGCTACTGCTAATAGCTCTAGCACGCTTTGGCTGGACGCGCTACTGCTACTGTCACGCTGCTGCTAACTTTTCTCCACTCGCTACTGCTAATTTTAGTAGTTTTTTTTTCTGCATATTTGTTTTGTATTTGAACAGGCTTTATACAAGAATCTTTAGCAGATACAAATGTCATCATGATACACATACAAATGGCTGCGAGACCACAAATGTAATCATAGCATATACATACAAATAGTCTCATCATAATCATCATCCAACACAGTGGTATCTCGTCATCATCTCGAAAATAGCGATACATGCAAGTCTCGAATACTTGCAACTACAACGTCATCCATCTAAACAATGGTATACGCGAGAAGAGCTATCACTATGAGTGAGAGCGGAACTATGCAGTACATGAGGCGGCGGTTACGAGTCCTCTCTCGCGCTAGCGTGAACCTCAAGTAACTAGCTTCTCCTTCTTGTCTGCTTTTGAAGCCTTTATGGATGGCACCCGAGACCCCATTCACTTGCGCCTGACACTCAGGCCACTCGTTGTACACCCCCGGAACCTTCCCTTTGTACACGACATAGCACTTCCATCTCTCCATCAAGAAACTAGGTACCTTTTAGAGATGCATCCTCATCAAGAGGATGTACAATCATATGCAACAAAATATACTAGAGCAACACGAAAAAGAAAGGGTTAGCAACTAGATGCAACATACAGTACGCAAACTAATTAACTAGAGGTACGCAGGTCATCGTACACAAACTAACAAAGTAGCGTTATGCAAGTTCGGCAGGGACCGTGGACATCACAAAGTTTCATCGCTACAGAAAGTATACAAGTTCAACCGACACATATCATCATCATCGGCATCGTAAATCACTAGAAGTTCCATCCTTCCATATCATCGCGGATGGACCCTAGCTTCTTGAACGGCGTGAGGTCATGACGTTGCATGCCTATGCGAGTTCAGACGTCAGCTCGCGATATAGGGCCATGGTGGAACATCCCCTTCTCATCGACGACTTCTTTCATGATGATCATCGCAATGTCCCTTTGGATGCGAAAGAAGTCATCTCTAAGTTTATAATCCGCTTCTCCATGAGATTCTACCCACTTGTGGATATGATCATCATTTCTGCTTGTCATGCGAAGCTTTTGGTGATCCGTGCTGAACTCAATCATGAGATGGAGGATGTAGAATCCATATTTCTTGCTTGGTTTTGGGACATGGATGCAGAAGAAGTTAGTTTTATGCGCGAAACTCATCTTCTTGTTCCTTTGTTTCCTGGTCTGCATGTGGCCACCTCTAATGCCCCTTGGAGAGCATCATCTAGAATATTCATTATGTGGGTGTAGTCCTTCTTCTCATAGTCTCTGGAAGGGTCGAAATACACGGCGTGGGAGACTCGCGGGTAAAGAACGATAAGGACGGCGCGCCCGTTGCTGCGGGGAAAAGACACCTCAAATTATTCTCCCTATGAGCAAGAAGGAATGATTGAAATGTACGAAAGGGTTGTCCGGAACTGACTTACTTTGGATGATAAGGCAGGAGGACAATTTCCTGGTCCTTATTCTGTACCATGAAGTTTTGGAGGTAGTCCCGCAGTTTCACGCTCAAAGTCGCCGAGACTCAAGAAAGACTCGTGCATGTAGTACGGATCTGCCACACAGATATGCGAGACTTCTTCTCTCTTCATGACGGAGCTCATATGTAGCGCAAAAAGGCGGACGATTGTAAAATCGAGCCGCCTTGTCAGAAACATCTCAAAGATATGGTCAACCCGCAGGAAGAACACCTCCGTGGGCCGTGTGTCGACGTAACACTTCCCCTCAGGCACACAAGTCGCGTATGTCGGATATCCTGGATCCTTCGAGGCTAGTAGGCTTTTCTCAGTCGACAGCACATGGTCGTGTGATACGTCTCCAACGTATCTATAATTTTTGATTGCTCCATGCTATATTATCTACTGTTTTGGACATTATTGGGCTTTATTATTCACTTTTATATTATTTTTGGGACTAACCTATTAACCGGAGGCCCAACCCAGAATTGCTGTTTTTTTTGCCTATTTCAAAGTTCCGCAGAAAAGGAATATCAAACGGAGTCCAAACGGAATGAAACCTTCGGGAACGTGATTTTTAGGAAGAATATGATCCGGGAGACTTGGACCCTACGTCAAGAAACAAAGGAGGAGGCCACGAGGTAGGGGGGCACGCCTACCCCCCAGGGCGCGCCCTCCACCCTCGTGGGCCCCCTGTTGCTCCACCGACGTACTCCTTCCTCCTATATATACCTACGTACCCCCAAACGATCAGATACGGAGCCAAAAACCTAATTCCACCACCGCAACCTTCTGTACCCACGAGATCCCATCTTGGGGCCTGTTCCGGAGCTCCGCCGGAGAGGGCATCCATCACGGAGGGCTTCTACATCAACACCATAGCCTCTCCGATGAAGTGTGAGTAGTTTACTTCAGACCTTCGGGTCCATAGTTAGTAGCTAGATGGCTTCTTCTCTCTCTTTTTGGATCTCAATACAATGTTCTCCCCCTCTCTCGTGGAGATCTATTCGATGTAATCCTCTTTTTGCGGTGTGTTTGTTGAGACCGATGAATTGTGGGTTTATGAGCAAGATTATCTATGAACAATATTTGAATCTTCTCTGGATTCTTTTATGTATGATTGGTTATCTTTGCAAGTCTCTTCGAATTATTAGTTTGGTTTGGCCTACTAGATTGATCTTTCTTGCAATGGGAGAAGTGCTTAGCTTTGGGTTCAATCTTGCGGTGTCCTTTCCCAGTGACAGTAGGGGCAGCAAGGCACGTATTGTATTGTTGCCATCGAGGATAACAAGATGGGTTTTTTATCATATTGCATGAATTTATCCCTCTACATCATGTCATCTTGCTTAAGGCGTTACTCTGTTTTCATGAACTTAATACTCTAGATGCATGCTGGATAGCGGTCGATGAGTGGAGTAATAGTAGTAGATGCAGGCAGGAGTCGATCTACTTGTCTCGGACGTGATGCCTATATACATGATCATACCTAGATATTCTCATAACTATGCTCAATTCTGTCAATTGCTCAACAGTAATTCGTTCACCCACCGTAAAATACTTATGCTCTTGAGAGAAGCCACTAGTGAAACCTATGGCCCCCGGGTCTATCTTCATCATATTAGTCTTCCAACACTTAGTTATTTCCTTTGCTTTTTTACTTTGCTTTTATTTTACTTTGCATCTTTATCACAAAAATACCAAAAACATTATCCTATCATATCTATCAGATCTCACTCTCGTAAGTGACCGTGAAGGGATTGACAACCCCTTATCGCGTTGGTTGCGAGGATTTATTTGTTTTGTGTAGGTACGAGGGACTCGCGCGTAGCCTCCTACTGGATTGATACCTTGGGTCTCAAAAACTGAGGGAAATACTTACGCTACTTTGTTGCATCACCCTTTCCTCTTCAAGGGAAAACCAACGCAGTGCTCAAGAGGTAGCAAGAAGGATTTCTGGCGCCGTTGCCGGGGAGGTCTACGCAAAAGTCAACATACCAAGTACCCATCACAAACCCTTATCTCCCGCATTACATTATTTGCCATTTGCCTCTCGTTTTCCTCTCCCCCACTTCACCCTTGTTGTTTTATTCGCCCTCTCTTTTCCGTTTGCTTGCCTTGCCGTCATGGCTAGTTCTTTATCTTCTCCGTTGTCTCCCGAAAATGTAGTTCTCAATTTTAAACAAAGGGAGGGAGAAAATCTAAAAGACGCTTGGTATAGAATTTGTAATGCTCAAAATAGATCTGCCAGGAAGCAATCTACTTCCGTTCTTCTCTGCAATTTTTATGTAGGCGCTAATCCTTGGTATAGATATATTCTTGATACCATTACCGGAGGGAATTTCTTGGGTAGCCATACTTTTGACTCTTATAATGCTATGATAGATTTATTTGGCTCACCACCTCTTTTGGTTAATGGAACTATGTTAACTTTGGAGCATGTAATGCAAAGACTTGAAATTATTGAAAATAAAGTTGCTACCATAGAGTTAATTGAAAATCTGGATGAAAAGATCCACAACCAAATTACCCAATATGGATCTAAGGTAGGAGTCACCTTGAAAAATATTAAGGAAAAGGAACCCATAGTTAATGAAAGAATAAATCAAGATTCCACTAGAATCGATAAACTTGAGGGTATCATTGCCAACTTGGGAACCGCTTTTTCTTCCGTAAAGAACACTCCTAGTCCTCCCACTAAAATTGCCAAGCTTATGTATGTTCCTAAAAATAAGGGTGAATCCTCCAGTAAGGAAACTACGGATCTCAAATCTATAAGTATTCATCCCAATCTTTTTGCTATCATTAAGGAACCCTTTGCTACAAATGGATTTTTCGATCTTGTGCCTAAAAGTTTGATAATTACTAAAAAGAAAGAAGTTCCTAAGGATGATAGATGTATCATTGAATAATTGTCTACCAAAGATGGCAATACCTAGATCTATCCTTGCTTTTATGCCTAGCTAGGGGCGTTAAACGATAGCGCTTGTTGGGAGGCAACCCAATTTTATTTTTAGTTTTTTGCTTTTTGCTTCTGTTTAGGAATAAATATTTGTTCTAGACTCTGGTTAGATGTGTTTTTATGTTTTAATTAGTGTTTGTGCCAAGTTAAACCTATAGGATCTTCTTGGATGATAGTTATTTGATCTTGCTGTAATTTCCAGAAACTTTTTGTTCACGAAAACAATTGTTAAAAATCACCAGAACGTGATAAAATACTGATTCCAATTGCTGCTGATCAATAAACAAATTTTCTAGGTCGTCCTATTTTGGCTGATTTTTTGGAGTTCCAGAAGTTTGTGTTAGTTACAGATTACTACAGACTGTTCTGTTTTTGACAGATTCTGTTTTTCGTGTGTTGTTTGCTTATTTTGATGAATCTATGGCTAGTAAAATAGTTTATAAACCATAGAGAAGTTGGAATACAGTAGGTTTAACACCAATATAAATAAAGAATGAGTTCATTACAGTACCTTGAAGTGGTCTTTTGTTTTCTTTCGCTAACGGAGCTCACGAGATTTTCTGTTGAGTTTTGTGTTGTGAAGTTTTCAAGTTTTGGGTGAAAGATTTGATGGATTATGGAACAAGGAGTGGCAAGAGCCTAAGCTTGGGGATGCCCATGGCACCCCCAAGATAATCTAAGGACACCAAAAAGCCAAAGCTTGGGGATGCCCCGGAAGGCATCCCCTCTTTCGTCTACTTCCATCGGTAACTTTACTTGGAGCTATATTTTTATTCACCACATGATATGTGTTTTGCTTGGAGCGTCTTGTATGATTTGAGTCTTTGCTTTTTAGTTTACCACAATCATCCTTGCTGTACACACCTTTTGAGAGAGCCATACATGATTTGGAATTTGTTAGAATACTCTATGTGCTTCGCTTATATCTTTTGAGTTATATAGTTTTGCTCTAGTGCTTCACTTATATCTTTTAGAGCACGGTGGTGGATTTGTTTTATAGAAACTATTGATCTCTCATGCTTCACTTAGATTATTTTGAGAGTCTTAAATAGCATGGTAATTTGCTTAAATAATCCTAATATGCTAGGCATACAAGATTTGTAAGAATTCTTATGAGTGTGTTGAATACTATGAGAAGTTTGATGCTTGATAATTGTTTTGAGATATAAAGATGGTGATATTAGAGTCATGCTAGTTGAGTAGTTGTGAATTTGAGAAATACTTGTGTTAAAGTTTGTGATTCCCGTAGCATGCACGTATGGTGAACCGTTATGTGATGAAGTCGGAGCATAATTTATTTATTGATTGTCTTCCTTATGAGTGGCGGTCGGGGACGAGCGATGGTCTTTTCCTACCAATCTATCCCCCTAGGAGCATGCGCGTAATACTTTGCTTTGATAACTTGTAGATTTTTGCAATAAGTATATGAGTTCTTTATGACTAATGTTGAGTCCATGGATTATACGCACTCTTCTTCCTTCCACCATTGCTAGCCTCTCTAATACCGCGCACTTTTCGCCGGTATCATACACCCACCATAAACCTTCCTCAAAACAGCCACCATACCTACCTATCATGGCATTTCCATAGCCATTCCGAGATATATTGCCATGCAACTTTCCACCGTTCCGTTTATTATGACACGCTCCATCATTGTCATATTGCTTTGCATGATCATGTAGTTGACATCGTATTTGTGGCAAAGCCACCATTCATAATTCTTTCATACATGTCACTCTTGATTCATTGCATATCCCGGTACACCGCCGGAGGCATTCATATAGAGTCATATTTTGTTCTAAGTATCGAGTTGTAATTGTTGAGTTGTAAGAAAATAAAAGTGTGATGATCATCATTTTTAGAGCATTGTCCCAAGTGAGGAAAAGGATGATGGAGACTATGATTCCCCCACAAGTCGGGATGAGACTCCGGACGAAAAAAAAGAGGCCATAAAAAAAGAGAAAAGGCCCAAATAAAAAAATGAAATGAGAGAAAAGAGAGAAGGGACAATGTTACTATCCTTTTACCACACTTGTGCTTTAAAGTAGCACCATGATCTTCATGATAGAGAGTCTCTCATTTGTCACGTTCATATACTAGTGGGAATTTTTCATTATAGAACTTGGCTTGTATATTCCAATGATGGGCTTCCTCAAAATGCCCTAGGTCTTCGTGAGCAAGCGAGTTGGATGCACACCCACTTAGTTTCTTTTGTTGAGCTTTCATATACTTATAGCTCTAGTGCATCCGTTGCATGGCAATCCCTACTCACTCACATTGATATCTATTGATGGGCATCTCCATAGCCCGTTGATACGCCTAGTTGATGTGAGACTATCTTCTCCTTGTCTTCTCCACAACCACCGTTCTATTCCACATATAGTGCTATGTCCATGGCTCACGCTCATGTATTGCGTGAAGATTGAAAAAGTTTGAGAACGTCAAAAGTATGAAACAATTGCTTGGCTTGTCATCGGGGTTGTGCATGATTTAAATACTTTATGTGGTGAAGATAGAGCATAGGCAGACTATATGATTTTGTAGGGATAACTTTCTTTGGCCATGTTATTTTGAGAAGACATGATTGCTTTGTTAGTATGCTTGAAGTATTATTATTTTTATGTCAATATTAAACTTTTGTCTTGAATCTTTCGGATCTGAATATGCATACCACAATTAAGAAGAATTACATTGAAATTATGCCAAGTAGCACTCCGCATCAAAAATTCTATTTTTATCATTTACCTACTCGAGGACGAGCAGGAATTAAGCTTGGGGATGCTTAATACGTCTCCAACGTATCTATAATTTTTTATTGCTCCATGCTATATTATCTACTGTTTTGGACATTGTTGGGCTTTATTATTCACTTTTATATTATTTTTGGGACTAACCTATTAACCGGAGGCCCAGCCCAGAATTGCTGTTTTTTGCCTATTCAAAGTTTCGCTGAAAAGGAATATCAAACGGAGTCCAAACGGAATGAAACCTTCGGGAACATGATTTTTAGGAAGAATATGATCCGGGAGACTTGGACCCTACATCAAGAAACAAAGGAGGAGGCCACAAGGTAGGGGGCGCGCCTAACCCCCCCAGGGTGCGCCTCCACCCTCGTGGGGCCCCTATTGCTCCACCAACGTACTCCTTCCTCCTATATATACCTACGTACCCCCAAACGATCAGATACGGAGCCAAAAACCTAATTCCACCGCCGCAACCTTCTGTACCCATGAGATCCCATCTTGGGGCCTGTTCCGGAGCTCCGCCGGAGAGGGCATCCATCACGAAGGGCTTCCACATCAACACCATAGCCTCTCCGATGAAGTGTGAGTAGTTTACTTCAGACCTTCGGGTCCATAGTTAGTAGCTAGATGGCTTCTTCTCTCTTTTTGGATCTCAATACAATGTTCTCCCCCTCTCTCGTGGAGATCTATTCGATGTAATCTTCTTTTTGCGGTGTGTTTGTTGAGACCGATGAATTGTGGGTTTATGATCAAGATTATCTATGAACAATATTTGAATCTTCTCTGAATTCTTTTATGTATGATTGGTTATCTTTGCAAGTCTCTTCGAATTATCAGTTTGGTTTGGTCTACTAGATTGATCTTTCTTGCAATGGGAGAAGTGCTTAGCTTTGGGTTCAATATTGCGGTGTCCTTTCCCAGTGACAGTAGGGGCAGCAAGGCACGTATTGTATTGTTGCCATCGAGGATAACAAGATGGGGTCTTTATCATATTGCATGAATTTATCCCTCTACATCATGTCATCTTGCTTAAGGCGTTACTCTGTTTTCATGAACTTAATACTCTAGATGCATGCTGGATAGCGGTCGATGAGTGGAGTAAGAGTAGTAGATGCAGGCAGGAGTCGGTCTACTTGTCTCGGACGTGATGCCTATATACATGATCATACCTAGATATTCTCATAACTATGCTCAATTCTGTCAATTGCTCAACAGTAATTCGTTCACCCACCGTAAAATACTTATGCTCTTGAGAGAAGCCACTAGTGAAACCTATGGCCCCTGGGTCTATCTTCATCATATTAATCTTCCAACACTTAGTTATTTCCTTTGCTTTTTTACTTTGCTTTTATTTTACTTTGCATCTTTATCACAAAAATAGCAAAAACATTATCCTATCATATCTATCAGATCTCACTCTCGTAAGTGACCGTGAAGGGATTGACAACCCCTTATCGCGTTGGTTGCAAGGATTTATTTGTTTTGTGTAGGTACGAGGGACTCGTGCGTAGCCTCCTACTAGATTGATACCTTGGTTCTCAAAAACTGAGGGAAATACTTACGCTACTTTGCTGCATCACCCTTTCCTCTTTAAGGGAAAACCAACGCAGTGCTCAAGAGGTAGCATCGTGCAGTCTCCTGAGATCCCCTGATAGTGCTTCCAGCGGTTTCGGCGGTAGCATCGGCTCGCCCGTGAGATGGAACATGGCCGCACCTTTCACGGGTACACGCTCTTCAGAATCCATCGTCTGGCTGCTATGTGCTCTGGCTTGTTTGGAGGCAGCTATCTTCCCCGATCTCTTCCTCTCCTTTTTCTTGGGCACACCTTCCAGACCCTTCCTTAACCCCTGCCCCAGTGTTCCCGGGCTAAGCATTGTACGACCCCGGCTAGTTGAGCCTGTGTTGAGGCGGCATCTTCAGGCGTGTCCTGTGAGGATTTCATGAAGAGAGACTTTTTGCAATCCCTGCTACGACCTTCCTGCCCGGGAAGATCATCCATATCCTCATTAGCATGCTGATAGCCCGATTCATCATATGGTTGACTCATCATATCTAAGTCACACTCATACGCGTTTGTATTGAGGAAAACCATTGGGTCGACCTCCGTCTCATCATCCATTCTCTGTTCTACAGGACCGATTACATCAGCCATTACTATTGCACCCCCTTCATCACGTCGTCCGCCGCTCTCACCCGGCACTACAGGAGCTGGTAATTGCGTAGGCGGGGTGGTGGTCTCCGCACATGCTTGTTGATGTGTGGTTATTGGTGTGCTCTCGGCCGGCTCCAGACGAATAAGATTCTTCGGCCATAGCATCACCCAACCCTTGCAGCTTCCAATCCGCGGCGGGGTCTCGTCGTCCTCTCCCACATGTTGTATTGGAGGAGGCAAATCCTCGTGCCCCGATTTCACACTGGACAAGTTAACCCTGAAGTGCCCAGCAGGGATCGGCTGGTTGTGGAACGTGGGTTGCAAGGGGTTCATTATCATCCCCTTTCCCACGTCCACCTTCCGGCCTTTGATCAAGTAGAGTATGGTGCACGGGGTTTTTTCGGCCTGCAAACACATGTCTTTGGCGTAAAACATCCGAAAGGCAACGAAAATGGAATATTCTATATATACATATATATATATATGTTGGTGCGACATGTAATTACCGTGAGGGCGTCGAGCTCAGCCAAAGACGAAGGCCCACCTAGCGCGCCAGAGACTGAGGACGGGCTGCTATGAGCGGGAGCAAGAGGAGGCCCGATTGCGTGAGCAAGTGATGGTGCGGTGTTGTTGTTGTTCACGGAGTTGCTCCCGACAAAACTGGGCAACGGGAAATCATGTACCGTCTTGTCTGGATTTTCCTTCGTCCAGTTGATGATAGCTGGAACCAAGTTAGTAGTGAAATCATTTCTGCAGGCAGTTACAACTGCATTGACTGCCTGCTGTAGCAACTCATTTTTCTCCTCGGCTATTTTTTCGCGTCCTCAGCTGCTTTTTTCTCGACTGCAAGTTTCACCTTCTCGTCGATGTCCGCCTCACTAAACTTCTTTTTCTGCTTCTTGGCCTCCGGGCCCTCGTTGTAAAATACCTTCCACATGGCGCCGTCTCTAGCGCCATGCACACGACCATATTGCGGCCGCTGGCCCAAAGGGAGTCCCTTAAGTTCGTTCAAGGCTCGGTTGAGAGGGGTGTCCCACTTGGGCCTCATCGGAGAAGTAGGGGTTTCGGCTGCAAGCTGGTGTTGCTTCTCCTGCAGAAGGAGCGTGAACCATTTAGGAATGTGTAGTCGACTAGATCTGGAGCTAAATGTAAGGTGGTAAAAGAATAATTACCAGTAGTCTAATCAATTTCCTCATGATCTGGTCCGTGTAAAAAACCTTCTTTTCCTTGTCCCACTTGTAGCGGGCCCTGATGAAGTCACGCTCCAAGGGGTTGGTGAACTTCGCGAAGGGGTCTGGGATACCCGTGGCTTCACGTTCTGCGTCCTCCTTATACCATATGAGCCTTTTACCGAGGTAGCCACGGCTTCCGAGGCGATGCTTCCCCGTGTTCCTTTGCTGAAGGCTCTTGAATTTCGCAGCCTTAGCCTTGGCTGCCTCGGTAGCGCAAGTGTCCTTGAACTTTTCGAACTCCTCTACCGTAAGTGTCGGATTTTCCTCTAGAATCTTGGACACGGGTTCCTCAGCCTCAATAGCTCGTTTCACCCTCCCTTTCCAGGAGGCCAAATCATTGCTGAACATGCCCATGGCGTGATTGTTAATCTTTTTCATCGTCGGATCATCCCACGGTTGTTCTATGTTATCATCCCGGCTGGGGAACTTGAATCTCTTGTGCAACTTCGTCAGGAGCAACTGCGTCAAATGTTCTTTACTCCTTAAGTCATCGTCGTTGTTGCTCGCACTGAAGGAAATATGCCCTAGAGGCAATAATAAAGTTATTATTTATTTCCTTATTTCATGATAAATGTTTATTATTCATGCTAGAATTGTATTAACCAGAAACTTAGTACATGTGTGAATACATAGACAAACAGAGTGTCACTAGTATGCCTCTACTTGACTAGCTCGTTGAATCAAAGATGGTTAAGTTTCCTAGCCATAGACATGAGTTGTCATTTGATTAACGGGATCACATCATTAGAGAATGATGTGATTGACTTGACCCATTCCGTTAGCTTAGCACTTGATCGTTTAGTATGTTGCTATTGCTTTCTTCATGACTTATACATGTTCCTATGACTATGAGATTATGCAACTCCCGAATACCGGAGGAACACTTTGTGTGCTACCAAACGTCACAACGTAACTGGGTGATTATAAAGGTGCTCTACAGGTGTCTCCGATGGTACTTGTTGAGTTGGCATAGATCGATATTTGAACTAGGTATTGAGATACCGACGATCGAATCTCGGGCAAGTAACATACCGATGACAAAGGGAAAAATGTATGTTGTTATGCGGTTTGACCGATAAAGATCTTCGTAGAATATGTAGGAGCCAATATGAGCATCCAGGTTCCGCTATTGGTTATTGACCGGAGACGTGTCTTGGTCATGTCTACATAGTTCTCGAACCCGTAGGGTCCGCACGCTTAACGTTAGGTGACGATCGTTATTATGAGTTTATGTGTTTTGATGTACCGAAGGTTGTTCGGAGTCCCGGATGAGATCAGGGACATGACGAGGAGTCTCGAAATGTTCGAGACGTAAAGACCGATATATTGGAAGGCTATATTTGGACATCGGAAAGGTTCTGAGTGGTTCCGGTATTTATCGGAGTACTAGAGAGTTACGGGAATTCGCCTGGGAGTATATGGCCTTATTGGGCTTTAGGGGAGAGAGAGAGGGGCTACTTGGGGCAGGCCGTGCGCCCCCAATGCCTAGTCCGAATTGGACTAGGGGGAGGGGCGGCGCCCCCTCCTTCCTTCTCTTCTCTCTTCCCCTTCCTTTTCTCCTACTCCTACTACTTGGAAAGGGGGAGTAGGACTCCCCAGGGCGCACCATAGTAGAGGGCCGACCCTCCCCCTCCTCCACTCCTTTATATACGGGGGAGGGGGGCACCCCATAGACACACAAGTTGATCATTGATCTCTTAGCCGTGTGCGGTGCCCCCCTCCACCATAATCCACCTCGGTCATATCGTTGCAGTGCTTAGGCGAAGCCCTGCGCCGGTAGCTTCATCATCACCGTCATCACGCTGTCGTGCTGACAAAATTCTCCCTCGACACTCTGCTGGATCGTGAGTTCGTGGGACGTCACCATGCTGAACGTGTGCTGAACTCGGAGGTGCCGTGCGTTCGCTACTTGGATCGGTCGGATCGTGAAGACGTACGACTACATCAACCGCGTTGACATAACGCTTCCACTTACGGTCTACGAGGGTACATGGACAACACTCTCCCGCTCATTGCTATGCATCACCATGATCTTGCGTGTGCGTAGGAAAATTATGAAATTACTACGTTCCCCAACGGTGGCATCCAAGCCAGGTTTATGCGTCGATGTTATATGCACGAGTAGAACACAAGTGAGTTGTGGGCGATACTAGTCATACTTCTTACCAGCATGTCATACTTTGATTCGGCGGTATTGTTGGATGAAGCGGCCCGGACCGATATTACGCGTGCGCTTGCGCGAGACTGGTTCTACCGACGGGCTTCGCACACAGGTGGCTGGCGGGTGTCAGTTTCTCCAACTTTAGTTGAATCGAGTGTGGCTACGCCCGGTCCTTGTTGAAGGTTAAAACAGCACATACTTGACGAAATATCGTTGTGGTTTTGATGCATAGGTAAGAACGGTTCTTGCTCAGCCCGTAGCAGCCACGTAAAACTTGCAACAACAAAGTAGAGGACGTCTAACTTGTTTTTGCAGGGCATGTTGTGATGTGATATGGTCAAGACATGATGCAAAATTTTATTGTATGAGATGATCATGTTTTGTAACAGAGTTATCGGCAACTGGCAGGAGCCATATGGTTGTCGCTTTATTGTATGAAATGCAATTGCCATGTAATTGCTTTACTTTATCACTAAGCGGTAGCGATAGTCGTAGAAGCAATAGTTGGCGAGACGACAACGATGCTACAATGGAGATCAAGGTGTCACGCCGGTGACGATGGTGATCATGACGGTGCTTTGGAGATGGAGATCAAAGGCACAAGATGATGATGGCCATATCATATCACTTATATTGATTGCATGTGATGTTTATCCTTTATGCATCTTATTTTGCTTAGTTCGACGGTAGCATTATAAGATGATCTCTCACTAAATTTCAAGGTATAAGTGTTCTCCCTGAGTATGCACCGTTGCGAAAGTTCTTCGTGCCGAGACACCACGTGATGATCGGGTGTGATAAGCTCTATGTTCACATACAACAGGTGCAAGCCAGTTTTGCACACGCAAAATACTCGGGTTAAACTTGACGAGCCTAGCATATGCAGATATGGCCTCGGAACACTGAGACCGAAAGGTCGAGCGTGAATCATATAGTAGATATGATCAACATAGTGATGTTCACCATTGAAAACTACTCCATCTCACGTGATGATCGGACATGGTTTAGTTGATATGGATCACGTGATCACTTAGATGATTAGAGGGATGTCTATCTAAGTGGGAGTTCTTAAGTAATATGATTAATTAAACTTTAAATTTATCATGAACTTAGTCCTGGTAGTATTAGCATATCTATGTTGTAGATCAATAGCTCGCGTTTAGCTCCCCTGTTTTATTTTTGATATGTTCCTAGAGAAAACTAAGTTGAAAGATGTTAGTAGCAATGATGCAGATTGGATCCATGATCTGAGGATTATCCTCATTGCTGCACAGAGGAATTATGTCCTTGATGCACCGCTAGGTGACAGACCTATTGCAGGAGCAGATGCAAACGTTATGAACGTTTGACAAAAGCTCGGTATGATGACTACTTGATAGTTTAGTGCACCATGCTTTACGGCTTAGAACCGGGACTTCAAAAATGTTTTGAACGCCACAGAGCATATAAGATGTTCCAAGAATTGAAATTGGTATTTCATACTCATGCACGTGTCGAGAGGTATGAGACCTCTGATAGTACTTTGCCTACAAGATGGAGGAGAATAGCTCAACCAGTGAGCATGTGCTCAGATTGTCTGGGTGCTACAATTGCTTGAATCAAGTGGGAGTTAATCTTCCAAATAAGATAGTAATTGACAAAGTTCTCTAGTCACTATCACCAAGTTACTAGAACTTCGTGATGAACTATAATATGCAAGGGATGACAAAAACAATTCCCAAGCTCTTCGCGATGCTGAAATCGACGAAGGTAGAAATCAAGAAAGAGCATCAAGTGTTGATGGTTAAGAAGACCACTAGTTTCAAGAAAAGGGCAAAGGGATAGAAGGGGAATTTCAAGAAGAACGGCAAGCAAGTTGCTGCTCAAGTGAAGAAGCCCAAGTCTGAACCTAAGCCTGAGACTGAGTGCTTCTACTGCAAAGGAAATGGTCGCTGAAAGTGGAACTACCCTAGATACTTTGTGGGTAAGAAGGATGGCAAAGTGAACAAAGCTATATTTGATATACATGTTATTGATGAGTACTTTACTAGTGTTTATAGCAACCCCTCGGTATTTGATACTAGTTCAGTTGCTAAGAGTAGTAACTCGAAACGGGAGTTGCAGAATGAGCAGAGACTAGTTAAGGGTGAAGTGACGATGTGTGTTGGAAGTGGTTCCAAGAATGATATGATCATCATCGCACACTCCCTATACTTTCGGGATTAGTGTTGAACCTAAATAAATGTTATTTGGTTTTTGCGTTGAGCATGAATATGATTTGATCATGTTTATTGCAATACGGTTATTCATTTAAGTTAGAGAATATTTGTTGTTCTGTTTACATGAATAAAACCTTCTATGGTTATACACCCAATGAAAATGGTTTGTTGGATCTCGATCGTAGTGATACACATATTCATAATATTGAAACCAAAAGATGCAAAGTTAATAATGATAGTGCAACTTATTTGTGGCACTGCCGTTTAGGTCATATTGGTGTAAAGCACATGAAGAAACTCCATGCTGATGGGCTTTTGGAATCACTTGATGCTTGCGAACCATGCCTCATGGGCAAAATGACTAAGACTCCGTTCTCTGGAACAATGGAGCGAGCCACTGACTTATTGGAAATAAATACATACCGATGTATGCGGTCCAATGAGTGTTGAGGCTCACGGCGGGTATCATTGTTTTCTGACCTTCACAGATGATTTGAGCAGATATGTGTATATCTACTTGATGAAACACAAGTGTGAAACACTTGAAAAGTTCAAAGATTTTTAGAGTGAAGTAGAGAATCATCGTAACAAGAAAATAAAGTTTCTACGATCTGATCGTAGAGGCAAATATTTGAGTTGCGAGTTTGGCCTTCAATTAAAACAATGTGGAATAGTTTCACAAACTCATGCCACCTGGAACACCACAGCATAATGGTGTGTCCGAACGTCATAACCATATAGTGCAATCTATGATGTCTCTTACCGATTTACCACTATCATTTTGGGGTTATGCATTAGAGACAACTGCATTCACGTTAAATAGGGCACCATCTAAATCCGTTGAGACGACACCTTATGAACTGTGGTTTGGCAAGAAACCCAAGTTGTCGTTTCTTAAAGTTTGGGGTTGCGATGCTTATGTGAAAAAGTTTCATCCTGATAAGCTCAAACCCAAATCGGAGAAATGTGTCTTCATAGGATACCCAAAGGAGACAGTTGGGTACACCTTCTATCACAGATCCGAAGGCAAGACATTCGTTGCTAAGAATGGATCCTTTCTAGAGAAGGAGTTTCTCTCGAAAGAAGTGAGTGGGAGGAAAGTAGAACTTGATGAGGTTACCTTCTCCCGAATTGGAAAGTAGTTCATCACAGAAATCAGTTCCAGCGATGCCTACACCAATTAGTGAGGAAGTTAATTATGATGATCATGAAACTTCAGATCAATTTACTACCGAACCTCGTAGGTCAACCAGAATACGTTCCGCACCAAAGTGGTACGGTAATCCTGTTCTGGAAATCATGTTACTAGACCATGACAAACCTACGAACTATGAGGAAGCGATGATGAGCCCAGATTCCACAAAATGGCTTGAGGCCATGAAATCTGAGATAGGATCCATGTATGAGAACAAAGTATGGACTTTGGTTGAATTTCCCAATGATTGGCAAGCAATAGAAAATAAATGGATTTTCAAGAGGAAGACGGACGCTGATAGTAGTGTTACTATCTACAAA
Organism: Triticum aestivum; assembly: GCF_018294505.1. Lineage (NCBI taxonomy): Eukaryota > Viridiplantae > Streptophyta > Magnoliopsida > Poales > Poaceae > Triticum > Triticum aestivum. The sequence continues at coordinate 26,265,248 of NC_057799.1, forward strand.
GCTAGACTTATCGAAAAAAGTTTTTGACAAGTTCAAGGTGTTGACTACGATGAGACTTTCTACTTAAGTCTGTCCGAATCATGTTAGCAATTGCCGCATTTTATGAAATCTGGCAAATGGATAAACAAAACTGCATTCCTTAATGGATTTATGAGATAAGAGTTGTATATGATGCAACCAGAAGGTTTTGTCAATCCTAAAGGTGCTAACAAAATATGCAAGCTCCAGCGATCCATCTATGGACTAGTGCAAGCATCTCGGAGTTGGAATATACGCTTTGATAAGTTTATCAAAGCATATAGTTTTATACAGACTTGCGGTGAAGCCTGTATTTACAAGAAAGTGAGTGGGAGCACTATAGCCTTTCTGATAAGTATATATGAATGACATATGGTTGATCGGGAATGATGTAGAATTTTCTGGAAAGCATAAAGGAGTGTTTGAAAGGAGTTTTTGAACGAAAGACCTCGGTAAAGCTGCTTACATATTGAGCATCAAGATCTATAGAGATAGATCAAGACGCTTGATAAGTTTTTTCAATGAGTACATACCTTGACAAGTTTTTGAAGTAGTTCAAATTGGAACAGTCAAAGAAAGAGTTCTTGCCCGTGTTGCAAGGTGTGAGGTTGAGTAAGACTCAAAGCCCGACCACGGCAGAAGATAGAAAGAGAATGAAAGTCATTCCCTATGCCTCAGCCATAGGTTCTATAAAGTATGCCCTGCATGTACCAGATCTATTGTATACCCTACACTGAATTTGGCAAGGGAGTACAATAGTGATCTAGGAGTAGATCACTGGACAGCGGTCAAAACTATCCTTAGTGGAATAAGGATATGTTTCTCGATTATGGAGGTGATAAAAAGGTTCGTCGTAAAGGGTTACGTCGATGCAAGTTTTGACACTGATCTAGATGACTCTAAGTCTCAATCTGGATACATATTGAAAGTGGGAGCAATTAGCTAGAGTAGCTCCGTGCAGAGCATTGTTGACATAGAAATTTGCAAAATACATACGGATCTGAATATGGCAGACCCATTGACTAAACTTCTCTCACAAGCAAAACATGATCACACCTTAGTACTCTTTGGGTGTTAATCACATGGCGACGTGAACTAAGATTACTGACTCTAGTAAACCCTTTGAATGTTGGTCACATGGCGATGTGAACTATGGGTGTTAATCACATGGTGATGTGAACTATTGGTGTTAAATCACATGGCGATGTGAACTAGATTATTGACTCTAGTGCAAGTGGGAGACTGAAGGAAATATGCCCTAGAGGCAATAATAAAGTTATTATTTATTTCCTTATTTCATGATAAATTTTTATTATTCATGCTAGAATTGTATTAACCGGAAACTTAGTACATGGGTGAATACATAGACAAATAGAGTGTCACTAGTATGCCTCTACTTGACTAGCTCGTTGAATCAAAGATGGTTAAGTTTCCTAGCCATAGACATGAGTTGTCATTTGATTAACGGGATCACATCATTAGAGAATGATGTGATTGACTTGACCCATTCCGTTAGCTTAGCACTTGATCGTTTAGTATGTTGTTATTGCTTTCTTCATGACTTATACATGTTCCTATGACTATGAGATTATGCAACTCCCGAATACCGGAGGAACACTTTGTGTGCTACCAAACGTCACAACGTAACTGGGTGATTATAAAGGTGCTCTACAGGTGTCTCCGATGGTACTTTTTGAGTTGGCATAGATCGAGATTAGGATTTGTCACTCCGATTGTCGGACAGGTATATCTGGGCCCTCTCGGTAATGCACATCACTATAAGCCTTGCAAGCAATGTGACTAATGAATTAGTTGCAGGATGATGCATTACGGAACGAGTAAAGAGAGTTGCCGGTAACGAGATTGAACTAGGTATTGAGATACCGACGATCGAATCTCGGGCAAGTAACATACCGATGACAAAGGGAACAACGTATGTTGTTATGCGGTTTGACCGATAAAGATCTTCGTAGAATATGTGGGAGCCAATATGAGCATCCAGGTTCCGCTATTGGTTATTGACCGGAGACGTGTCTCGGTCATGTCTACATAGTTCTCAAACCCGTAGGGTCCGCATGCTTAACGTTAGGTGACGATCGTTATTATGAGTTTATGCGTTTTGATGTACCGAAGGTTGTTCAGAGTCCCGGATGAGATCAGGGACATGACGAGGAGTCTCAAAATGTTCGAGACGTAAAGATCGATATATTGGAAGGCTATATTCGGACATCGGAAATGTTCTGAGTGGTTCGGTTATTTATCGGAGTACCAGAGAGTTACGAGAATTCGCCTGGGAGTATATGGGCCTTATTGGGCTTTGGGGGGAGAGAGAGGGGCTGCCTGGGGCAGGCCCCCCCCCAAGGCCTAGTCCGAATTGGACTAGGGGGAGGGGCGGCGCCCCCTCCTTCCTTCTCTTCTCTCTTCCCCTTCCTTTTCTCCTACTCCTACTACTTGGAAAGGGGGGAATCCTACTCCCGGTGGGAGTAGGACTCCCCAGGGCGCGCCATAGTAGAGGGCCGGCCCTCCCCCTCCTCCACTCCTTTATATACGGGGGAGGGGGCACCCCATAGACACACAAGTTGATCATTGATCTCTTAGCCGTGTGCGGTGCCCCCCTCCACCATAATCAACCTCGGTCATATCGTTGCAGTGCCTAGGCGAAGAAGCCCTGCGCCGGTAGCTTCATCATCACCGTCATCATGCCGTCGTGCTGACGAAACTCTCCCTCGACACTCTGCTGGATCGTGAGTTCGTGGGACGTCACCGAGCTGAACGTGTGCTGAACTCGGAGGTGCCGTGTGTTCGCTACTTGGATCGGTCGGATCGTGAAGACGTACTACTACATCAACCGCGTTGACATAACGCTTCCGCTTACGGTCTACGAGGGTACGTGGACAACACTCTCCCGCTCATTGCTATGCATCACCATGATCTTGCGTGTGCGTAGGAAAATTTTGAAATTATTACGTTCCCCAACACGTGCATTCCTGTAGGATGCATCCTACTTGGTTCCCGTAGCACTTGCAAGGTTCTTCCGGCTCTAGTGGCTCAAACTTGCCAGGTGCCATCTTTGTGATCACCAGTTGTCCAATCCCTAGTTTGTTAGATTTTCGTATCCTCTGCTTCTTCTGCTTCTTCTTTTCGGCAGCGGCATCGGCGTCGGTACCTTCCCCGCCGGTCTCGGCGCCGCCATCGGTCTCGGCGCCGTCGGTGTCGATGTCGGCATCAGTACCATCATCGAGGCCGACCTGCAAACCTTGACTTTGCAATTGCTTAGCAGTCAAATAGTCGAGGTACTCTTGTTCACCCTCATAATCCATCTCGTCTGCATCTTGGTCAGAAGGCCCAGTTTCTTCGTTGTTCGACATGTTTCCTATGATTAAGTCTCCTTGTTTAATTCTAAAACTATGAAAAAAATGAGAAATGACATAAAAATAAATCTGTGTTTGCCGGAATGTCGTTTCCCAGCAACTCCCAGCACTCGATATGCCTACTATCTAGCACAAATCATGCCAAAATTCACGGAAAATTTCGGCATGAACTTTGCTAAAAAATGGACATATCGAGCGCCTGAAATTCACCGGATCGGAAATGAATCAATATTCCGGCGTAACATAGGCCACTCGGATCATTTACCCTGCACATAATCATCATGTCCAAATGACATGTCCAAATTCCAAATATGACATGTCCAAAACATCACATGTCCACATATCACATGTCCACTTCAAATTTGCATATAAAAGGAAGAAAAATATAGAACTTGAAGAAAAAACCTAGCTAAATTCATAACTAAATATATAACCTAATTAACCATCTGCCCTAACTAAAACCTAAGTAAATTAACCAAAAAAAATAGCTACCAGAGAGAGGAGGAGCGGTGGGGGCTTACAGAGGGTACAGGCCCGACGACGACCGAGGTTGGGAGGGGTCGGGGTCGGGGTCGAGCGCCGGGGCCGGAGCCAAGGTCGGGGTCGAGGCCGGGGCCGTGGGCGAGCGCCGGGGCCGGAGCCGGGGTCGGGGTCGGCCGGGGTCGGGGTCGGGGTCGGGGGCCGGAGCCGGCGCCGGGGTCGGTCGGGGGCGAGCGCAGAGGCACGGCGAGGGCAAGGCTCCAGCGGCGTGACGGGGGAAGAGAGAGTGTGGGGATTTGGGGGAAAAGAGGCGGGATGAAGAGAGGAGTGGGGATTTTGGGGGTTAAGTGGGCATAGCAGTAGCGCGTTTAGGCAAAACGCGCTATAGCTACTCCAGGTAGCTATAGCGGTATCGTATAGAAACCGCTACTGCTATCTTGACTAGTTGTAGCTCTTTTCTCACAAAAGCGCTGCTGCTATAACCAGTACCTATATAACAGTTTTCCTATTTGTTTCCTTCTATTTTCTTTTCCTTTATTTTCTCTCACTTTTCTTTTCTTTTTTTCTGAGAGCAGTGAACGAAGGGAAGGCGATATATATTGCATCATTTGACGGTTAAATATGTAACAAAATAGGAACATATATATTACATCATTGGACCCATGCATAATAATGGCTAAGTGTGTATACAAAATAGGAACATATATATTACATCATTTGACCGATAGCATACAGTTCCTCAGCGTTGACGTTTTCGTTTTTGAGTCAGCTTCTTTCCCTTCTTGTTCGTTGAAGAATAATTGAGCCCCTCATTGTGACTTTGCCTTTTCCATGGAGTACGATTTTTCTTACGTAATGTAGTATTGATTCTTCTTTTGACGTATACTTCATCATCATCGTCATCTTCCCTCATTGGGCTGCCGTACTGATCGTAGTCTTCCTCGTTGGCGACTCCATCCATTCCAATGATGTTCCTTTTGCCTCTCCTCACGACAACACGGTTGGTATTGCGCGGGTCGGTTATGAAGAAGCATTGCGTCACGTGCTTAGCGTGTACCCATGGCTCATTTTTTGCGATAGCGTTCATGGTAGCGCTCTTGGCGTCGGGTATAGTCATGGTAGTGAAATTCCGGTTTTCTCTTTCGACATTCTTAGCCCATCTGACACGGAACATCGTCGTGTTGTGCAGTCCAGAGTAGTCAAGCTCCTAGATCTCCTCAACCCTTCCGTAAAATCTTTCAGGTGCGCTGTTGCCGCTGTCGGTCATGCATTCCATTGTCACCCCTGAGTTCTGATCATCACTGTCCATATCTTTGGCCTCCGTGTAGAACGTGTATCCGTTGATATCATATGCCTGATAGGTTACAAGGTTGGGCGAGGGGCCATGTAGCTAAGGCGTATATGAGCAATCTGTCCTTAGAGCCCTCCTCCGGGGGATTAGCAATAATATGCTCTTTGAACCAATGCAGGAAAGTGGAATTGTGCTCTCTAGTAACTTCGGCGTCCGTCCTGCATACCCCCCGGTCACGATACTTCTTTGCGATAATTTCTTTGTGCAGTGCCACGAAAGGATCTACCTCGTCTAGGTGTTGTAGCACTACCAAGTTTGCTCTGTCAAAGTCGTTGCGTCGATCTGAGTATGCCACGTGCAGTTCCCTGCGACCGTTGGAGTGACCTTCTCCTTCGAGCCTCCCATCGTGCTTGTTAACGGGCAAACCAACACTAACACCGGGCTGCTGGTCTGCGCCATATAGAAAATTCTCACAGAAAGAGATGCCCTCTTGTGTCAGATAGCCCTGGACGATGCTTCCATCCGGACGGGACATGTTACGAACGAATCCTTTGATGATCCCATTCATCCTCTCAAACGGCATCATGTTGTGCAGAAATGACGGCCCCGGGTCTATTATGTCGTCCACAATATGGACACACAGATGCACCATCACGTCAAAGAACGCGGGCGGGAAGTACATCTCAAGCTCATTCAGTGTCACAACGATCTCTTCATGTAGCCTTCGGAGCTGCTTCACACTGATCGACTTTTGAGAGATGACGTCGAAAAAGTTGCAGAGACCAATAAGCGTGTCACGGACGTGCTTGTCCATTATCCCTCTAAGGGCAACAGGTAGTATCTGCGTCATCATCACATGACAGTCATGGGACTTCATCCCGCTGAACCTTTTCTTGTCCGTGTCTAGATATCTGCTTATCTTGCCACAGTAACCGGAACTAATTTGACTCCGGTAAGGCACTTAAAGAATTGATCGATCTCAGCCTGACTTAAGGTGAAGCAAGAAGGGGGGAAATAATCCTATTTCTTTATTTTCTTGCCCTTCTTCTCCCGCGCCTCTGTCTCCGTCTCTGTCTCGTCTGACTTTTTATGGGGCGGCATGTGCAGATCTTCCCTGATATTCAAATCTTGCAAGTCTTTTCTTGCCTTCGGCCCATCCTTGGTCTTATCTGGCATGTTCATCAGTGTCGCGAGGAAGCTCTCAAGGACATTCTTACAGATATGCATTTGATCAAGGCAATGAGGTGTATCGAGTTTGTGCCAGTACTCCAAGTGCCAGAACACAGACCTCGTCTTCCATACCTTCAACAGCGGCTCCTGCGCCTTTTTCATCGCATTTCCCGGCGCGGGACACTCCTTCCAGTTTTTCAACAGCTCATCGATTTCGGCGCCGCTCCGCTTACGTGGAGGTCCTCGATGCTCAGCGTGACCATTGAATAGATCTCCACGGTTTCTCCACGAGTCGTCCTATTCGAGCCATCTTCGATGCCCCATGTACACGATTTTCCCAGACCCGCCATCTTTCCTTGACGTTAGCTGCTGAGACGTCATATCATCCATGCACCGCGTGCATCCGCAATATCCATGGCACACCTGGCCTGCGACATATCCGTAACCGAGATAGTCATGCACCGTCGTGATCAGCGCGGCTCTCATGTAGAAATACTCGCCTTTGCTGGCGTCCCATGTCTTGGCCGGTGTTTTCCATAACGTGTCTAACTCCTCTTGAAGTAGCCCCAGATACAAATTAATATTATTTCCTGGTTGTTTCGGCCCTTGAATAAGCATGCTCATGTGAATGTACTTCGACTTCATGCACAACCAGGGGGAGGTTGCACATCCATACAAACACGAGCCATGTGCTATGGTTGGTGTTCTGGTTGCCAAACGGATTCATGCCATCGGTACACGCGCCGAGCACGATGTTACTTGCATCACATTCAAAATACCGATAGAAGCTGTTCAACGCTCTCCACTGGCTTCCATCCTTGACGTGTCTCAGCTTCGTATCATCTCCATCGTCGGGCTTCTTCCTCTCCGCGTGCCAGCGCATTAGCTTTGCTTCCTTGGGATCTATGAAATACCGCTGGAGACGGGGAGTGATCGGTAAGTACCATACAACTTTTTGGGGACATTTCTTCCCGGCCTTCTTGTATCGAGAAGCATTGCACACCGGACAACTTGTTTTTTCCGCGTGCTCCTTCTGATAAATTATGCAATCGTTGATGCATGCATGGTATCTAACGTGCGGCAGATCAAGAGGGCACACGATCTTCTTGGCCTCATCAACACTAGTAGGACATAGATTCCCCGCGGGAAGAACATCCTTTAGGTACTTGAGATGCTCATCGAGGCTAGTGTCGGTCCATTTGTTTTTAGCCTTCGTCTTCAGGAGTTGGAGCGTGAAACTCAAGCGGGTCACCTCAGGATTGCAACCATCATACAATGGAGTGTTCGAGTCCACCACCAGTTGCTCCAGCTTAGCCTCCTCTCAAGAAGCAGCTCTCTCAGTACTCGTCTCCTTGCGAAGCAATGCTTGAACATGAGGGTCCCGCACGATTGAACTTAGTACCGACGAACTCTGCTGCGTGGAGTCCACGTTCTCTCCGCCGCCATGTCCGGCCCCTTCTCCTCCGCCATGTCCAGCCCCTTCTCCGCCACCATGTCCGGCCCCTTCTCCGCCGCCATGTCCGGCCTCTTCCCCGTCGCCATTATCGATCATCTCTTCGTCTTGCCCCGTGTCGTCATTGCCTGCCCCGTCGGCGTCCTCAACATCGTCATCCTCATCTTCAATTATCCACCGAGTATAGCCATCCATGAAACCAGTCATGAGCAGGTGCGCTTCGACACGACCATCGTCATAGGGGTCGAGCCAAACTATTCCTTTGCATTTTCGACACGGACATAAAACCTCTGTCCGGTTATATTCTTTCATGTCCTGCACCGCCGACCGCAACCACCTGTCCACCATCGTTCCACTGACCATCATGAACGTCTGCACAGTAATAATAAACAAATTGATTATAAAAATGCGTGCATGCATCAAAGTCATACAAAAATTCGGCATGAACTTCCCTAAAAAAGGACATATAGATCTAGAGTTTGCCCGGAATTCGCCGAAACAGAAATAAATCGACATTTCAGCAAAACATAGGCAACTCAAAAGCACAATTTGGCGTCAACTCATGCCACACACACAATTTCCATCATATTGCCCAATTATCATATCACACACACATACACATATTTCCATTTTGCAAAAGCATGAAATTTTAATCACCTCTATCTCGAGATCGAGCACACGGTGGAGATGATGATGTAGGGAGATCAAAAGTGCACAAAGCTCTTCTTGACAAAGATAGATCTAGTTAGGGGGCAAATAGGTCACTTAACTAAATGCTACATCTACCTAGCTAGCTAATTTGGGAGGAGACAACTTCAACTAGTGGAGGGGGAAGGAAAAAGAGAAAGGAGATGCATTAATGGAGGTGGTGTAGTTAGCTAGGAGTAATGAAGAGAGAGAAAGGTAGGTACAAGAGGGAGAGTAATGGGGGGAGAAGTATTGAGGAAGAGGAAGAGTGAGAGAGGGAGGATGTGGGAGGTAGGGGAAAGGGAGGAGAGGAGATGGGGGAAGGGAGAACGGGTGGAAAAAGGTGGTGGGGTGTTGCGTCTTAGCAGTAGCGTGGGAGGAAAAATGTGCTACTGATAAGAGCGTAGCAGCAGCGCGCTTTTCTCACACGCGCTACTGCGAAACGGGGCCAACTGTGTGGACAATTTCAAAATTAGCAGTAGCGATGTGAGTAAAAAGCGCGCTACTACTATTGCATTAGCAGTAGCGCGCATCATGACACCGCACTGCTGCTAAACTTAGGTTGTTGGTTACTGTCGGTCGATTTTTGTAGCAGCGCGGTTTAGCCCTCACGCGCTACTGCTAAATTTGCATCAGTAGCGTGTTTTTCTTAACCGCACTACTGCTAATTAGCAGTAGCGCTTCTTTTTGTGCCGCACTGCTGCTAAGATTCTATGTGTAAGGTTTTCCCTAGTAGTGGTGAGACATATGCCCCCGTTGCTAGACTTGAGTCCATTCGCATCTTACTTGCCTATGCTAATCACCATGATATTACCCTGTACCAAATGGACATTAAAAGTGCTTTTCTAAATGGTGAAATTGAGGAGGAAGCTTATGTTAAACAACCTCCCGGCTTTGTTAATCCTAAGAAACCCAATCATGTTTACAAACTTCACAAAACTCTTTATGGTCTTAAACAAGCTCCTAGAGCGTGGTATAAATGCTTGACCAAGTTCCTTATTAAAAAAGGCTTTGAGATTGGAAAAATTGATTCTACTCTTTTCACTAAAAGGGTTAATGGAGAATTATTTGTGTGCCAAATTTATGTTGATGATATCATATTTGGTTCGACTAACCCTCATTTTAGTGAGAAGTTTGGAAAGCTAATGTCAGAGAAGTTTGAGATGTTTATGATGAGTGAACTCAAATTGTTTCTTGGTTTGCAAATCAAGCAAACTAAGGAAGGTACCTTTGTCTCTCAAACAAAGTACACCAAGGACTTATTCAAGAAGTTCAATATGCAAGAATGCAAAGGTATGAAGACACCCATGCCTACTAGTGGACATCTTGATTTGACTAAAGATGGTGAACCGGTTGATCAAAAAGTTCACCGCTCTGTGATTGGATCATTGTTATATCTATGTGCCTCTCATCCCGATATTATGCTAAGTGTGTGCTTGTGTGCACGATATCAAGCGGCCCCTAAAGAATGTCATCTTAAGGCTGTGAAAAGGATAGTGAGATACTTAATACATACACCAAATTTTGGCATTTGGTACCCTAAGAGGTCTTCTTTTGATCTTGTTGGCTACTCCGATTCGGACTATGCCAGAGACAAGGTTGATAGAAAGTCCACTTCGGGTACTTGTCAATTTCTTGGCAGGTCTCTTGTGTCTTGGTCCTCCAAGAAACAAAACTCGGTATCCTTATCCACCGCCGAAGCGGAATACATTGCCGCTGGTTCATGTTGTGCTCAATTACTTTGGATGACCCAAACTCTTAAAGATTATGGGATATATGTAAAACATGTTCCATTGCTTTTTGACAATGAAAGTGCTATTAAGATTGCTCACAATCCCGTGCAACATTCTCGAACTAAGCATATTGAGGTTCGTCATCATTTCATTCGAGATCACATTGCTAAAGGTGATATTGATCTTAAGCATGTTCGTACCGATAAGCAATTGGCGGATATATTCACCAAACCGCTTGATGAGAAAGTATTTTGCCGGTTGAGAGGTGAATTGAATATCATTGATGCTTCAAACTTGGAGTAGGAACTCCATTTGGATACATGCAAGGCATGAGCCTTTGACTAATCCTTGATATTTCTCTTATGAAGATAATCATATGTCTTGGATATATTTGCACTCTTGCATGTTATCTAACCCTTGTAGGTACTTGGATGAATCTAAATCTATGAGATTGCACCTCACTCACATCTTGAGCAATCTCTAGTTTACCAAGTCTCTACAATACGGTGGTTGAAAACAAGGAAGCGTGAAATCCTTCAAACATATCCTTGACAAATTCTATATCAAGATTCATGATTGTAATTTTGGATACACAAGTGCTCTTCCTTGTAAAACTAACCCATGTAGGTAGATGAACTCCAATTTCAAGTGGTGCTCCCAACTCTTGATGAGCTACATCAACCTTGAGCAACCCACACAAGTTCAACTACATGATCAAGATCAACACCACCACCCAAGGTATGCTATTCCATCTTAGAGAAGCTTTACCCCAAGTCATGGGTCAAAGCAGCTCAACAAGATGTGAATACATCAAAATGCTTAAACAAAAATGGTAATCCCATTTTGAGCTTAAACGATGAGTATGACCTATGATCAAGTGTCTTCACTCGACTCCTAAGTCAATATACTCTAACATAGGTGACTTTGTCACCGACCAATTCTAGATGAAGTTCTCTAGTGTTTCTCTGTGCTCTTGCATTTGTCTCATGCATATTTGTTTCCCCTTTCAAAAAAAACTTCATCTAGATCTCTTTTCTTTTTTTTGTTCTGCATTCCCTGCATCCAATTCATTGCAAATCCTTTAGTTAATTCCTTGCAAATCTTTGTGAGATCTTATTTGCTTAGTGAGCTGAGGTGACAAGTGTTCTCTCTGTGTTGAACTCGGTCACACCAGTCTGTGGTTTTCGGTCAAACCGAACCAATTCGGTGCCACCGAAGTATACAACTCGGCGTTACCGATTGCACTGCAGAGAAAACTATTTGCCACTTGCATCCTGCATATTTATTCCAGCTCCACTCGATGATTCTTATCCTCTACCAGCACCTTATTTTTTTCCCTGCTGCATTGCTATGTGACTCAAGGACCAAACCTATTTTGACTCACACTCCAGAAGACCCCTTCTTGGAAATTGATGTCAAAGGGGGAGAGAGAGCTCACATCAAAGCTTAATCATATCAAAAGGGAGAAAGAGAGATAATCACTTCAAAGAGAGACCCCAGATGCTTGGTACTCAAAGAGGAGAGAAGTCACATGTCTTTAGAGGGGAAAGACATGTTCATGTTTGTTTGCTTGTTTGCATTTGCTCTGATTTTCTGTTCCCTATCTTCTCCCAGTATCCCATACAAGATTCAGGGGGAGCAAGACATCTAAGGGAAGGAAATCTTCGAATTCATTGCATATCTTTACCTTTTGGGGACATGTCTACACTCAAATAGAGTACCTAGTACTCACTCACCACATGTCATCCCAATCTTGGTACTCTTGTGGTTTGCAGTTCTTGCTCTACTTAGTAGATGTATCTGTGTTATCTAACTTGTTTACTCAGGTTCATCTCTTCCAAAGCCAGCTCAAGACCACAAGGTAAGTATATGCATCATGCCTCTCCATTCATCAGCAAGTATGAAATCTCCCCATTCAAACTTAGTGGCATCATGTCTCCCCATACCATAGTCCTCGTACCAATGTCGAACCAGCGCACAATTGTTACAAAAGCTTGGAAGTTTGTCATACTTAACTTGGTACCTATTTTTCTTCGCATATTTAGTGACTCAAAGAAATATCTCCAACTTCTTATTAACATCAAGATTAACCTTCACTCTCACAAAGGCTCCAACATTACTTGGTAGGTTTTGCACTTGAGCCCGCACCGTAATCTTATGTAGCGCAATCACCTTAGGGTTTGTGAATCCATCATATCCAGCAAAATTATAGCATGGTTTCTAAACAACCTAGGACCATTTCATCATTGCCATGCTCCAATCACCCAAACAACTGAATTGTATCATAAATAGATTATCTTCAATCAATCAGAGCAGACCTCCTTTGTTGGGTTATGGGAAAATCACATATCAACATAGAGGGTTGAAGGGCTAAAAGCCCTTGTTCGTGTGTACCTTAGTAGGGGCCATGTGCGCTCAGAGGTGGAGGTACTTAAGCGCAATGGTCCTGGCAATGGATTGTGTCCGTTATGCGAGACTGTAGAAGACTCCAATCACATCTTCTTTGTCTGCTTGACTGCGCAATTCCTTTGGAGTTGTTTCTGAGAGGGGGCACTTGGTGAAACAACAATTTCCCTAACCTCTTCGCGTAACTTCAGGCCTTTGCACTGAGGCTCTGCCACATTAGGTGGATGGGCATCGGGGTTCTTGTGTGGACCCTTTGGACGATTCGGAATAGGCTAGTAATTCAGCATACTCCGCTTCGACAACCTTATGACGCTATCTACAAAATGTGTGCCTACTTGCAACTCTGACGGACACTTAGCTGGGTGACGGAACAAGACGCCATCGACATCCTCATTGCATATCTTCGCGCGTTGGCTCTTCGTTTGGCTCCTCCGCTTCCCCCACCACCCCTGAGCTGGATTAGTCCATGGGACTCCCGTGGCGGCGACTGTGGCGGCGCCGCGTCCGCTATTTTTCTTTTATGTTCTTTAGGCCTTGTTGGGTTGTGCCCTCAGCATAACCCTCTTGTACTTTGTTCTTATGCTACCGTGTGTGTGGTGTGTGGTGTGGGTCTCTTTGTTGAACTTGTTGGCTCTGGTGGTTTGCTTTATATATACATCCGGCAAGTCAAATTCATCCTCCTAGACGAAATCTTCTTCATGCAGCTCGAGACGATTAAGCTGCCCATCAACATCCTCTTCTTCCTTTCCTTCCCTTCAGGGACCACCTCCTTCATTGTCATCCCTTAAGATCAGATCAAAATTGTACCCTCTCCGGACACACAAACCCTAAGCAGACCAAGGACAGGAAGGAGCGCCAAGCTCCACTAGGATCAGCTCGAGTCTGTGAAGGGATGGCGTGGTTGAGGGGGGTGATCAGTCGGTAGATGAATACTCACGTCATCGGCGCCGCCAGAGGATTCCTAAATCCTAACCGAGGAACTAGGGGGAAAACATAGTCCCTCCATGTGGAAACAAATCACATGTTTGATAGACACAAATCACTAGTGTCCCATGTGAAAAACATGTTTGATAGACAAAAATCACATGTATCATGTGGATTTGATTAGTTACCTTGATTGTCTCCACAAGTGTCCCGTCACAAGAATTTCATTGATTATGGGGGCTGCTACGCGTCGGCCGGCGGATCTTTATAAAAGATCCACCGCCCAGCGAGCCGTTGGATGGCAAGTTTCGCAGCCATCTGATCTCGTTTTCCCATGTTATTTTGCAACAATGAGCATGTTGCGCAAGTCCGTTTGCAACAAAACATTTGTTGCAATTCTTTACAACAACGACGTTGTTGCAAAAAGATTCTTTGCAAAACAGACGCTGTTGTGAAGCCCACAACCACAGGTAACTTGTGAAGTCCTTTGCAACAGGGACGTTGTTGCAAAATTCCTTTTGCAACATGATCCTTGTTGCAAAAAACATCTCCATCAGTACATGTCACCATTGCAACCTTTGTTGCAAAACTGTGTTGGTCATCACGTGAGATGCATGGTGCGACGGGGAGGCGGTCGACGCCCCGTGCGTTATCCGCCGGCTGAACCATATCGTTTCCCATTAATTATAGCCTGATATTAGTATTATTCTACCTAAATTTTATGGGTCCTGATAACGCCTACACGTGTGGCACACTAGACATCCGTCCATACGCCTTGTGTGGCGTGAGCAGGAGGCAGCTCACACGGGCTGTGTGGGCGAACATTAGAATTGCCCACACGTGTGGGTGCAACTACTTCGTGCCACACGTCCAACAAATACTACTCATCTCCACCTCGCGCGTGTGGCAGGAAGCAAAAATGCCCACACGTCCTGGCGCAGTTACGTTAGGTACCCGCGGGATGACGATTTAGTTGCCATCCGGAATGGCGGATGTAGTTGTAAAAGCCTGGCAACTCTATCTGTTTTGGTTAACTATAGTTGCCATGTTTAATTTATGGTAGCTGCCGCGTGTAATCAAACCATAGTTTCCGTATGTGATTAACTACTTGCCACATATGATCAAATAGTAGTTGTCATGTATGTTTACCTAGTTGCCACGTGTGGTCCAACCATAGTTGCCATGTATGATTAATCACAGTTGTCATGTGTGTTTATCTGGTTGCCACGTACGCGCAACTGCAGTTGCCGTTTAGCAATGAATCATAGTTGCCATGTGTGTTTACCTATTTGCCACAACGCGTAACTGCAGTTGCCATCCAACAACGTACGAGTGTCGTGTGGGCGAAAAGCAATCGCCCACACGCGCGTGGACTAGGTGGTGGCTGTGTGGGTGGAAACTAGTTCACCCACACAGCGCAACTGGCAAACCGCGTGCTGCGGGGCGTGTGGGCAAACTCTCCAACGTCCACACACCAGCCCCGTCCTACGTGGCAGGCAAATTCTGTCTCAATGTGTCAAGATTCGTGCAAACTCGACTGGACGGTGATCCACGCGTGTGGGCGGGTTGCAAAACTGCCACACGTGCGGGCGTTATTATTTGGTAATTTTATTGGATTTAGTAAAAACATGCATGCATATGCCGTGACCATATATATCTGTAGAGTTTATTTCATTTGGAATGTGTACGGTTCCTGAAAAAAAACCAGCGACGATTGACGGAACCTAAGCCGGGCGCTTCCACGACTGTGCTTGGCAACTAGCAGCACTCCGGATACAATTGCTTTTACTTGAGCGTGTCCAGACATAATTGCTGATCGATCGAAATCGCAACAGTCAAGCCGAACTTGCATCTTGCTAGCTAGCAGAGACGACACCCATGGAGTTGCCCCCGGACGTCCTCGTGAGCATCGTCCAGCGGCTCCCTCCGAGCTCCCGGCGGCTGACCCGCCTGGTCTGCCGGCAATGGCGCGACGTCGTGGACACGCGCACGGCGGAGATACAGAGCCGCGCCAAGCTTCTGGTCACCACCCCCGCGGGCTCGGCCTACTTCGCGTCCGATCTATACACAGGGAGACCCGGAAGATATCTTTGGAAAAACAACGCGCGCCACTACAAAGGCATAATGGTCGTCGGCACCTGCAACGGCCTGATCTGCCTCTGCGACAACCGAGAGGCCAGTGGCGTGATCACCCTGGTTAACCCGGCCACCGCCGAGAGGCTGCCTCTCCCGCCGCTACCGTCGCACGCCACGGTGCGGGACTTCACGGTACGCTCGCACGAGAGGTACGGCTTCGGGTACCACCCCACGACTGGGCGGCACAAGGTCGTGCATGTGGGGGATTACGGCAGGAAGGGGAACCCTCAGGTGAATGTGTTCACGTTGGGGGAGGCGTCGTGGCGCGACGTCGCCACGGCCCCTGGCCCAAGATGCGATTATGAAGCGCACATCGTGGGCGTCGACGGCACCATGTACTGGGCCGCCAAGCGTGGCAAGAAGCTCATGGCGTTCGACCTAGATTGCGAGCGTCTCACGTTCATCAAGTCGCTGCCGGAGGCGTCGTCTAACAGCTGGCACCTCGCGGCGGTGCTGGGGAGGTTGGGGATCCTGTTTTTTCACGAGCGGATTCAAAAGTGTGAGGTACATATTTACAGAATTTTTTACACTTATGATGCGTCCATGTCTAACTTAAGCATAGCTCTTTTTTTTGTGAGATGACCTAAGCTTACTATTCTCAAACTCTCAATCAATTAGAAAAGTGAAAATCTGTATTTCTGAACTAAGCTAAAGTCGCACTTAAGCAAAACCTTAGTTGACTGAGAAGTAGCAACACCATAACGCCTATTTACTTGGGTAATTATTTTTCGTTAGGTATTAAACATGAGAGAGTGTTTGTGGCACCCAGGGGTGAGGACACACGGACAATGAACCATCCAATTACCTCTGGTCTTTCCATGTGCTTTAACCCTTAATTACTTTAGATGGGTCCATGCAATAGCTGTTTTCGCAGCTTTTGGCAGCTCCACTCATTCAACCTTGCATGCTTTTTCATTTGACTTTTAAATTTGAATCTATTATATCTACAGAACAGAAAGTTCAATTAATGTTTCATTTGCATATTAGTATTCCTTGTGACGAGGGCTTTGAAATAAGACTACTTTTGATCACATTTTGGTTACTTCAAATAACTTCAGCAGGTTTCAACTATTAAAACTTGATAAATTGAATGATTAATTCAATAAGTTTCAAATACTAAAACTTAAACCATGCACCCTAAACCGAAACCCGACGCCCTAAGCCCTAAATCCCATACTCTGAACCCTAAAAACCTGAAAAAATAGATCTTGATAAAAGTTGGTGAAACTTTGTAAAACTTAATATTGCGATATCAAGTTTTACACTAGTAGAAAACAGGGCTTAGGTCACAGGACAGTTTTCACATTAGTCCCGGTTCAGTCACGAACCGGGACTAATGTGAGCATTGGTCCCGGTTCGTGCGGCCAGGGACCTGCTGGGCCTCGTGGGGGCATTGGTCCCGGTTCGTCCGGACCCTTTGGTCCCGGTTGGTGGGACAAACCGGGACCAATGGGCCACGCTCCTGGCCCACCACCCTTTAGTCCCGGTTCCTACCACAAACCGGGACTAAAGGGCTGGTCCTAGTTGCGGCCAGTGTTTAGTCCCACCTCGCCAACCGAAGGGCGCTCACACCAGTTTATAAGCCCGTCCCTCTATGCCTTGTTGAGCTTCTCTTAAAGTGAAAATAGATGCCCTTATACAGGGAATTTCACCTAAATTCATAGTAAATTTCATAGAAATTTACTATGAATTTAGGTTTAATTTTGTCTATAAGCGCATCTATGTTCATTTTTTATATTTATAAAATAAATAAACCTTAATAAAATAAATAAAACTAAATAAACCTTAATAAAATAAAATAAAATAAACTATAGTAACTACAATAAATAAACCTTAATAAATTAAGTAAAAATAGCAGCAGTAAAATAAATAAAATAGCAGCAGTAAAATAAATAAAATAAAATAATTAAAGTAAAATACATAAGTAATTAGAAATAAAATAAATAAGTTTTTTGTTGTAAGTAGAAACAAAACAAAACAAATAAAGCAAAAGAGAAAAAAACAGAGGAAAAAAATTATGCCACCTACTGGGCCACCACGGCCTGAATACGACTAGAAACCCATCCATGGGCCAGGATTCAGGCCCGCAGAAGGCCCAGTAGGCCCACAGGCAAATAGTGACAGAATAGGCCCGTAAGCCTGCATTTGAGAGGAGCTCGAAGTGGTCAGCGCAGCTGCGCTTATAAACCACTGTCGAAGCCTCTCGGCTAGCGAGGTGGGACTAAACATCCCACCGCACCGCGCCAGTTCCAGCACAAGGCCTTTGGTCCCGGTTGGTGCCACCAACCGGGACTAAAGGGGGCATTGGTCCCGGTTCGTGGCACCAACCGGGACCAAAGGCCTTTAGTCCCGGTTGGTGCCACCAACCGGGACCAATGAGTTCCCTATATATACCCCATCGCCACAGCAGAGCACTCCAGAGTGCTCTGTTTTTTCTGGCCGGCGAGGGGAGGGCATTTGGGTGCTCTAGCTCACCTCCTATGCACATGAGGTGTTCGATGAAATGTCTGAGCCACACTAGTTAATCTTTGTCCTCTCGAAACTCGACCTCCGAGCTCCATTTTCCCCGAGATTTGTCTAGGTTTAGCGGTCCGTCACGTCCCGTCCCCGTCTTCACCGCCGTCGATCGCCCGCGCCGATCTCGTCGCCAGCACCACCGTGGTGAGCCTCTTGTTCTTATCTTCTTTCTGAAAGGAAAAAATTCTTACTTTAGATAGTTACTTGTCTAATTTTGTTACTTTTATTATTCCTTCTTATTACATAGTGCGATGGTTTTGGTATCCGCCCCCGTCGGCCCTCGTCCTGTCTATGATTCGGATGTGGTATATATTATCTTTTTATAACTATTTGGTTCATTTATTGTTTATGACAAATATACCGACCAACGTGACATAGATTTTATTTATCTAGGAGGTGGTTGAACCGGAAATTCTAACCGACCCTATTGTCGAGAGGTTAAATTTAGTTGAAGAAGAAAACAATTACTTGAAGGAAAAAATAAAAAAAATTGAGGAGGAGAAGATGATATTGGAGTTGCATGTTGCGGATGTCGTCGATGATCACAAGATCAAGATGGATGCAATGCGCTTGAAGATTAGAAAGATTAGAAAATATGCCATTCATACCGAGGCTTGGTATCATTATGCCGTTGGATCAATTGTTACCTTGGTTGCGATTATGATCGCATTTGTTTTCGCATTGAAATGTTTTACATAGTTTCAATGTATGGTTTAATTAATTAGATGCTCTGGAGAGCTATATATATGTTGTTAGATGAGAACTATGTATGTACTTTGGTTCTAATGTGATGATGAACTTCTATTAATTTGGTCACTTAATTATCTATTCATGATGTTCTGTAATGGTTTTTGACACACTTAATTATATATAATGCACGCAGATGAACCGGCAATGGATGTACGGTGACAGACACACCTCCGAGTACATTAAGGGCGTGCATGATTTTCTCGAAGTGGCTGAGGCAAACAAGCAGAATGGTTTTATGTGTTGTCCATGCCCTATATGTGGGAATACGAAGTCTTACTCTGACCGGAAAATCCTTCACACCCACCTGCTTTACAAGGGTTTCATGCCACACTATAATGTTTGGACGAGGCACGGAGAAATAGGGGTTATGATGGAAGACGGCGAAGAAGAAGAGGACGATGACAACTATGTGCCCCCTGAATACGGTGATGCTGCAACGGGGGAAGCTGCTGAAGATCAAGAGGAACCAGACGATGTGCCCAATGATGCTGCAAGGGGGGAAGCTGCTGAAGATCAAGAGGAACCAGTGCCCGATGATGATGATCTCCGCCGGGTCATAGTCGATGCAAGGACGCAATGCGAAAGTCAAAAGGAGAAGCTGAAGTTCGATCGCATGTTAGAGGATCACAAAAAAGGGTTGTACCCCAATTGCGAAGATGGCAACACAAAGCTCGGTACCGTACTGGAATTGCTGCAGTGGAAGGCAGAGAATGCTGTGCCTGACAAAGGATTTGAGAAGCTATTGAAAATATTGAAGAAGAAGCTTCCAAAGGATAACGAATTGCCCGACAGTACATACGCAGCAAAGAAGGTCGTATGCCCTCTAGGATTGGAGGTGCAGAAGATACATGCATGCCCTAATGACTGCATCCTCTACCGCGGTGCGTACAAGGATCTGAACGCATGCCCGGTATGCGGTGCATTGCGGTATAAGATCAGACGAGATGACCCTGGTGATGTTGACGGCGAGCCCCCCAGGAAGAGGGTTCCTGCGAAGGTGATGTGGTATGCTCCTATAATACCACGGTTGAAACGTCTGTTCAGAAACGAAGAGCATGCCAAGTTGATGCGATGGCACAGTGAGGACCGTAAGAAAGACGGGAAGTTGAGAGCACCCGCTGACGGGTCGCAGTGGAGAAAAATCGAGAGAAAGTACTGGGCTGAGTTTGCAGCTGACCCAAGGAACGTATGGTTTGGTTTAAGCGCGGATGGCATTAATCCTTTCGGGGAGCAGAGCAGCAATCACAGCACCTGGCCCGTGACTCTATGTATGTATAACCTTCCTCCTTGGATGTGCATGAAGCGGAAGTTCATTATGATGCCAGTTCTCATCCAAGGCCCTAAGCAACCCGGCAACGACATTGATGTGTACCTAAGGCCATTAGTTGAAGAACTTTTACAGCTGTGGAATGGAAACGGTGTACGTACGTGGGATGAGCACAAACAGGAGGAATTTAACCTGCACGCGTTGCTGTTTGTAACCATCAACGATTGGCCCGCTCTCAGTAACCTTTCAGGACAGACAAACAAGGGATACCACGCATGCACGCACTGTTTAGATGACACTGAAAGTATATACCTGGACAAAAGCAGGAAGAATGTGTACCTGGGCCATCGTCGATTTCTTCCGACCAACCATCAATGTCGAAAGAAAGGCAAGCATTTCAAAGGCGAGGCAGATCACCGGAAGAAGCCCGCCATGCGTACCGGTGATCACGTACTTGCTATGGTCAATGATTTACACGTAATCTTTGGAAAGGGTCCCGGCGGACTAGCTGTTCCGAATGACGCTGAGGGACACGCACCCATGTGGAAGAAGAAATCTATATTTTGGGACCTACCCTACTGGAAAGAGCTAGAGGTCCGCTCTTCAATCGACGTGATGCACGTGACGAAGAACCTTTGCGTGAACCTGCTAGGCTTCTTGGGCGTGTATGGGAAGACAAAAGATACACCTGAGGCACGGGAGGACCTGCAACGTTTGCACGAAAAAGACGGCATGCCTCCGAAGCAGTATGAAGGTCCTGCCAGCTACGCTCTTACGAAAGAAGAGAAAGAAATCTTCTTTGAATGCCTGCTCAGTATGAAGGTCCCGACTGGCTTCTCGTCGAATATAAAGGGAATAATAAATATGCCAGAGAAAAAGTTCCAGAACCTAAAGTCTCATGACTGCCACGTGATTATGACGCAACTGCTTCCGGTTGCATTGAGGGGGCTTCTACCGGAAAACGTCCGATTAGCCATTGTGAAGCTATGTGCATTCCTCAATGCAATCTCTCAGAAGGTGATCGATCCAGAAATCATACCAAGGCTAAGGAGTGATGTGGCGCAATGTCTTGTCAGTTTCGAGCTGGTGTTCCCACCATCCTTCTTCAATATCATGACGCACGTCCTAGTTCATCTAGTCGACGAGATTGTCATTCTGGGGCCCGTATTTCTACACAATATGTTCCCCTTTGAGAGGTTCATGGGAGTCCTAAAGAAATATGTCCGTAACCGCGCTAGGCCAGAAGGAAGCATCTCCATGGGCCATCAAACAGAGGATGTCATTGGGTTTTGTGTTGACTTCATTCCTGGCCTTAAGAAGATAGGTCTCCCTAAATCGCGGTATGAGGGGAGACTGACTGGAAAAGGCACGCTTGGAGGGGGGACTCAATAATATGCAGGGACGGATATTCTTGGTCTCAAGCACACTACACAGTTCTACAGAACTCTACCTTGGTGACCCCGTATGTCGATGAACACAAGAACAGTCTGCGCTCCAAACACCCGGAGCAGTGTGACGACTGGATTACATGTGAACACATCAGGACTTTCAGCAGTTGGTTGGAAACACGTCTCAGAGGTGACACCACTGTTTGTGATGAGTTGTACTCGTTGTCCAGGGGACCATCTTCGACTGTATTGACTTACAAAGGATACGAGATAAATGGGAATACATTTTACACGATCGCCCAAGATCAAAAGAGCACCAACCAAAACAGCGGTGTCCGCTTTGATGCAGCAACCGAGAGGGGAAAGGACACATATTATGGTTACATAATGGACATATGGGAACTTGACTACGGACATGATTTTAAGGTCCCTTTGTTTAAGTGCAAATGGGTCAATCTGTCAGGAGGCGGGGTACAGGTAGACCCACAGTACGGAATGACAACAGTGGATCTGAACAATCTTGGGTACACTGACGAACCGTTCGTCCTAGCCAATGATGTGGCACAGGTTATCTATGTGAAGGACATGTCTACCAGACCGAGGAAAAGAAAAGATAAGGAAGCGAATACATCATACGATGAGCCAAAGCGCCACATAGTTCTTTCAGGAAAAAGGGACATTGTGGGAGTGGAGGGCAAGACAGACATGTCTGAAGATTATGAAAAGTTTCATGAAATTCCTCCCTTCAAAGTCAAGGCTGACCCAAGCATCCTGATAAACGATGAAGATTATCCATGGTTACGGCGCAATAAGCAAATGACACAAGCGAAGAAAAAGTGAAGACTTTCTCCCGCAACTATTATGATGATACCATGCCAACTTTGTAATAGACGAGTATGATACCATTGTCCGTTTTGTACAAGAAGTGCATCTAGTTTTTGCCGTAACCCTCTCAACTTTCTTGCACATGCTATGTGGATGAAATGATGATACCATGCCAACTTTCAACCTTCTCAGAGTTCATTTGAAATGCTTTTCAATTTTAGGGTCTTATAGCTCAAAATAATTAGTAAATGCATGAAAAATAACAGGCCAAAAATTAAAAATTATGCCACCTACTGGGCCACCACGGCCTGAATACGATTAGAAACCCATCCATGGGCCAGGATTCAGGCCCGCAGAAGGCCCAGTAGGCCCACAGGCATGTACAGAGAGGTTAGGCCCGTAAGCCTGCTTTAGAGAGGAGCTCGACAGCTCAGGCGCACCGCACCTTATAAACAGGTGCGGCTCTCTCTCAGCTAGCGAGGTGGGACTAAACTCACCACCACGCCGCTGTGCAAGGCCATTGGTCCCGGTTGGTGGCACGAACCGGGACCAATTCCACCCTTTGGTCCCTGTTGGTGCCACGAACCGGTACTAATGAGGCTGTGGCCCCACGAGCACCTTTAGTACCGGTTCGTGGCACGAACCGGTACTAGAGTTTCTTACTAAGCAGTTTTTTAGTCCCACCTCGCTAGCTGAGAGGCACTACGAGCGGTTTATAAGCCCTGAGTGCAGAGACGATGAAGAAGAGGCGCAATGCTCACGTTGCTTAGCTTCAAGCCTTGAGGAATAAGGTAGACTGCATGGAGCTATGTGAAGTGCAGTCTACACTATTCCGAAAGGCTTGAAGCAAATCAACGAGCATTGTGCCTCTTTTTTATTTTTAATAACTTATTACAACTCCGGACTTCTTGTGTTCCGACAAAATAAAATAAACTTTAATAAAATTTATGAAACTAAAATTAACAAAGTATTTTCTGTTCAAAACATTATAAGAAACCTCTATTATTATTGAAACTAAAATCATATAAAATTGATGCAACTAAAATTATCGAAGTATTTTCTGTTCAAAATCATTAAAAGCAAAAAGAACTTTCATAAAGAACTTTTTTGATAGAAACTTTAATAGCAAAAAGAATTATCATAAAGTAAAATAAATAAGTAATTAGAAACAAAATAAAATAAAATAAATAAGTTTTTTGTTGTAAGTAGAAACAAAACAAAATAAATAAAGCAAAAAAGAAAACAAAAAAACTAAATACAGCAAAAAAATTCATAAAGAACTTTTTTTGATAGAAACTTTAATAGCAAAAAGAATTATCATAAAGTAAAATAAATAATTAATTAGAAACAAAATAAAATAAAATAAATAAGTTTTTTGTTGTAAGTAGAAACAAAACAAAATAAATAAAGCAAAAAAGAGAACAAAAAAACTAAATACAGCAAAAAAAATGTTGGGGCGCTGCCCGCTTAGCCTTCCAACCCTCAGGATTGCAAATACAGACCCAGAAGGGCTAGGAGGCTAAACGGGCAGCGCGCCAAAGTTAGGCCCAGAAGCCTGCTATAGAGAGGAGTTCGAAACAGCAGCCGCAGCGGGGCTTATAAACCACTCCGAGCCCCTCTCAACTAGCGAGGTGGGACTAAACTTTTGGCCGCGACGCGGGCAGCAAGAGGCCTTTGGTCCCGGTTGGTGCGACCAACCGGGACTAAAGGGGTGCATTGGTACCGGTTCGTGGCACCAACCGGGACCAATGCCCCCCTTTAGTCCCGGTTGGTGCCACCAACCGGGACCAAAGGCCGCCGCTTCCCGCCCTTTGCGCTGCTGAAAAGGGACCTTTGGTCCCGGTTGGTGCCACGAACCGGGACCAATGCCCTTGCTATATAACCAGGACTTGTGAAAATTTCACATCTCCGTCGCCTCCCTCGCCAGTTGCCCCCGCCGCCAGGCTGCCCAAATCGCTCGCGCGCTCCTCGTCGCCGTCTACGCCGCCGCCAACGCCGTCGCCTCCCCGAGCCCGTGCCGTCCTCGTCGCCGGCATCCCTCAGCCCGCCGTCCTCGTCGTCCCCGTCGTCGCGTGCCTCCCCGAGCCCACCCCTCCACGTCCCTGTCGCCGCCTGCCGTCCCGAGACCGCCGTCCCCGTCACCGCGTGCCGCCCCGAGCCCGCCGTCCTCGTCGCCGGACTCCTGCCATCGCCGCCCCCCTCGAAGTGAGCCCCCCCCTTTCCCATGGTCCCGATCGAGCGCCGCTCTTGCGCCCGAGTGCCCCTTGCTCTCTGCCGCCCCTGCTCCATGGTCGCCGCCGGCCCCGACGCATTGAAGAGCAGAAGGAGAGGAGAAGGAGAGGAGAGGAGAAGGAGTGGAGCAGCAGCAAGACGCCGTCCATTTGAATGCTAGATGGCTTTGGGCATTCTGAAATTTCTGAATTTTTTTACAGATATGAACAGTGCATATAGAGGGTGTTTGATCAAATGCTAGATGGCTTTGGGCATTTTTAGAATTTATGATATTTTTTGTGGTGAGGTACTGATGCAAGACAAAGGTGATGGCAAAATTTCAGAATTTTTGGATTGGTTTAGAATAGGTTTTCAGCAAGGAATTTGAATCTGGTTCAAATTTCATTTGAATGGAATTTGAAAATTTTGAACTATGGATCAGAAGGTTTTTGGTGAAATGGAGTGTGGGTACTGTCATGAAGTTGGAGTAATTTTTGTGGTTGTAAAAGAGTTAGGAAAATTTAGAATGTGCTAAATATGTCAAAAAATGTTTTTTTGTTCATATACAGAAAGTTTTTATATATGACTATGGATATATGAGCAATGATGATCCATGGATGTATGCATTGATATATATGAGAAACGATGTTCATAGAATATTTACCAAGTATATATGTATTTTTGTTCATAGCATTTTTTTCCATTTATATATGTATGTGGCTATAGATGGATATATATGAGAAATGATGATCCATGGAAAAGTTTTATATATGCAAAAGTTACATTTTTAGAAAAGTTTTATATATCTAGCTAGGAAAGGAAGAAGAAGAAAAAGAAGGAGAGGAAAAAGGAAAATAAGAAGAGGAAGAAAGGAGAAGAGGAGAGGAAGAAGAGGAGAAATAAATAAGAAGAGGAAAAAAGAAGAAAAAGAAGAGGAGAAGAAGAAAGGAATAGAAGAGAAGAAGAAAAAATAGAAAAAATTCTATTTTTTCTTCTTCTCTCCTCTATTCCTTTCTTCTTCTCCTCTTTTTTTTCTTCTTTTTTTCTTCGATCTTCTCCTCTATTCCTTTTCTTCTTCTCCTCTTTTTATTTCTTCTTCGTTTTCTTATGTTTTATCGGGTCTGTCGTCGTCGATATACCCCTCTCCCGATAACTTCAACACGAGGGGGGGTCGATATACCCCCTCCCCGCCGATAATATTATTTTCCCATGTACGTATGTCGTCGTTGTCGATATAACCCCCTCCCGATAACTTCAACACGTGGGGGGGGTCGATATACCCCCTCCCCGATAACATTATTTTCCCATGTATGTATGTCGTCGTTGTCGATATATATAACTCCCTCCCAGATAACTTCGACATGATGGACGGTCGATATTTATACCCCCTCTCGACCGTGATAACTTATACCACGGGAGCACCCCCCGGCCCTCTCGCTCGACCAAAACTCTCGAGGACACCCAAACCCTAGAAAAAACGATGTCGGTCTCCTACCCCCTCCCGCCGCGCCCCTACCCTTGAAGCGTTGCCTAGGCCACCCCAAACCCGGAATAAGCTAGGTCTACGTTTGCACTAATATATCCACCTGCTGTCATGTTTGTGTAATAATTGCCATGTTGTAATATTTGCAGAAACAATGGAGCACGGACGAGACGAGCAAGCAGAAGAGGTGTTGGGGGACATAATCTTAGCCGGAGGTGATATCTTGTCGTATCTTAACGACAATGATGGTCTGGAAGAACAGGGTGAAGAAGCAGGCTACGGTGATCGAAGAGTGGAGGAGGAAAGACATGATTATGATGGCTCCGGTGACCCAATGCTGGTGCAAGAAGGAGCCCGTGGTGACGGCTCCGGTGACCGAACAGAGTCCGGCCAGGTAAATATATTAGTTAAGCCTGTGCTGACTAGCTAATTGATGCATTCATTGTTTTGGTATGTACACATATTAATTAACACTCGTCTTTCTTCTTTTTTCTAGCCCTCCGGATCGAGCACAACTTCGGTAAAGAGACGAGGCCCGAAGAGAAAGTTGCGCTCGGATGAAAGGTTTGAGATCACAGCAATCGCGCGCGACGGCCAACCGATTGAACCCATCCGGACAAAGGATGCATTTGCTGCTCAGTGCGGGGTTCTAGTTAGGGACAAGATCCCGATCAGCATCCAGCAATGGTATAAGCCTAAGAAGGAAGACCCTGAGGTGTCTTATGTCAATGATATGCAGAAAGATGATCTTTGGACTGAGCTGAAGGCAAATTTCACCCTACCGCCAGAGGAGGATCCGGAGAAGCCAGTTATAGAGCAATTAATCAAGTCTCATGCTCTTAAGAAGATGGCAGACCTATTCAGGAGGTGGAAGAATGAGCTGAAAACGTTTGTCGACAAAGAAGAGACACCAGAATTCATCGGCCGGTATGAGAAGATCAGAGATCACTGGCCCGCATTTGTGGCCCACAAGACATCGGAAAAGAGTAAGAAGATGTCAGCGACAAACAAGAAGAATGCTGCAAAGAAGAAGCTTCACCATCGCACGGGGTCAGGTGGCTACCTCAAAGCCCGACCTAAGTGGGCCAAGGCTGAGAATGATCTGCTTGAAAAAGGGATCGAACCACAGACAATGAACTGGACAGACCGTTGCCGGACTTGGTTCTTCGGGGCTGGCGGAACCTTGGACCCTGTATCAGGGAGGTGCGTTTGGACGAACGAGCTTTTGAGAATACCAGTGAAGAAGATTCAGCAATATATCGATGCAGCGCAGCAAGGGACGTTCGTTCCAGACAGAGAGAACGACGAGCTCACAATGGCCCTCGGGAATCCTGAGCACCCTGGACGGACACGAGGCACGCCAGGCTCCGTTCCGTGGAAGGCTGGTTTTCCGGACGCGGGCGGTTACAAAAGCCAGGAGAGGAGGAAAAAAGTGGAGCAGATCCAAATTCAGAAGCTGCACGAAAGGGTTCAAGCGCTAGAGGAACGAGACGGCAATCGACATGCCGAAACTGCCCCCGAAGCTACACCGCCATCTCAGCGGAGAAGCAGCGTGGCTTCCACCGAGCTGCTTCAGCTGGAGCATGCGGCTCCTGCTAGCTACCCCGTGGATGCTATCACGGAGTCTCAACATTGCCACCTTATGGCGGAATGGCAGAACTTCAAAGTCAAGGCGGCTGTTGGCTCTGTTTTACCTCCTGAACCCGGCGCAACCTATCACTGCTGGCCGATTCCAGAAGGATATGCTAGGGTGATGGTGGATGAAATAACGGAGGGATTTGAGGAGCTCCAGCTTGACCACCCTACCGGTGAAGGGGAGACTCGGCTGGGTTCTGCTCTGAAGACTCCATGCCTATGGCGGAAGGAGCTCATCAAGCTTCTGAACTGGACGGCTCCGGCGAGTAAGGGCACTCCGCCTCCTCCTCCGGCGAGTGATCAGGGCACTCAGCCCCCTTCTCTGGCGCGTGGCGGCACTCCGCCTCCTTCTCCGCCAGCGCCGGCGCACCAGAGCAGCCAGCCTCCTCCTTCTCCGCCTCGTCAGCAAGGGCGGAAGAGACCCACCGCCGCTGCGGCTGCTCTGGCGCGTCGTAGTCCTTCTCCTCCGCCTCGTAAGCAAGGAAAGAAGACAGCCGCAGCCGCTCCGTCTGCTCTGTCGGCGTCTAGCAGTACAGCTGCCAGAGGCGGGAGGCAATACAGATTCGGTCCTTCTCTGAAGACTCCAGAGAAGTTACCATACAAGAGGACCGAGGAGGAAACCAGGAAGATCGTGCGAGCCGAAGTGACAAACTTCTTTGAAGGGGTGAAAGCAAAGAAACATCCACCTCCGGAGGAGAAGGTAGATCCGGTGAAAGCAAAGCGCACTCTGGCTGCCCTGACAAAACCACCAAAGTCTCCGCCGAGAGGCAACTATGAGCGCATTCTTGCAAAGACATATGCCGAAGCGGAGCGGTCGGGAAGTACTGTCAGTGATCAAAGGTTAAAAGAACAACGAGCTAGGAAAAAAATTGCCCAGCTCGGCGAACAAGCGAACCAATCGTGCTCCCCGCTCAAGGTGTCAAAAGACATCGTTGCTAATGATCCGAGGATGGTGGCCGGTTATAGCAATCTTGGAGATTACCTGCCCGACGATGTACATTATGAAATCATGGAGGTCGACGAACACAAATACCATTACGAGAAGCCTCTCGTCAAAGATGAAAGATCTCTATCAACGATGATGCGAAGACTACATGATTGGTACATGAAAACCTGCAGAGAGTCTGATGGGATGGATACTTTGACGCTGAGAGTTAAACCGGAGCATGACCTCGTTGGAATTGATTTGCTGAATGTTCCATTTGAGGACTTCTTACAGTTTTACAATCAAAAGGCCCTCGATAAAACAACGATCACTTGCTACTGTCTGTAAGTAGTACTACTTCTGTCATTAAGTCTCTCTATATAGGTCAGCTCTTTCATTGCATGTATTTATAATTATCCTCACTATATTATGCAGATTGAAGATCGCCGAATTGAAGAAAAGACAAATCGGTGATATTGGGTTCATTAACACAAATCTCATAGATGCATATACGGTTGAAAAACATCCCAAAGAAGCCGAGGCCAACTTGCTACAATCGTTGGTATTAAATCAAAACAAAGATATAATACTCTTTCCTTACAACTTCAAGTGAGTGTTACTGTCTTGTGCATATTCGGTTTCCCTTATTAGTCTAGGTTATGGTAATGTAATTGATGACTTATGCATGCATGCGCAGCTTCCACTATATTCTCCTAGAGATTAAGCTTGAGCAGGGAGTAGTAACCGTCTTAGACTCGAGACGAAAAGATCCCCAGGACTATGCGAACATGACTCAAATGCTCGAGAAGTAAGTTAAATCGATCATTATCCACCATATCAGCAACTTTGTTCATTTCCTGATATCAAGTAATTGTTTTCTTTGTCTGGCAGGGTTTGGAGAAAATTCACCTCAAAAGCTCCGGGACTGCCGAAGAAGCTGCAATTTAATCACCCGAAAGTAAGTACTATAGTAGCATGTTCCGCGCATCTCCTAGTGATTCAAGCGCTAGTTTCATCAATACCATTTAGCATGCTTGCTTATCAGTTTGATTGACCTCTATTTCTTGTAAAGTGGTTGTGGCAGGAACCCGGGAATAATTACTGTGGATACTACCTTTGCGAGTCCATCTGCTACACGACCTGTGAGCGGGGCTACACTGAAGAACAATATGAAGTGCGTAAGCAATAATATTCACAATTTTATTTTATTACCATCATTTGTGTTGAGTTTCATTTATTCATATATATATATATGTATTGACCCCCTTCTTCAAATTAGATGTTTCGGAAGCGGGATGAACTCCTAGCACCAGATCGTATGCGAGGAATTCAAGAGGAATTGGCGGCATTCTTCCTTGACCACGTGATCGCTGAAAACGGAGAATACTATGTGGACCCTGTGTTCCTACAATTTAATTAGGAGATTATATTATAAGAGATAATTATTGTATATATGTAGCCGGTAGTGTCGGATAGATATACGAGAACTTGTTGTTCGACCAATATCTCGGAGAAGGAGAGGTGGTCGATATCACTTCTCTCTGTATGCATATGTTCATGACGATCTTCTGTTTCCTTCATTTGATTACTAGCTAGCGTGTCTACTCCTCTCCATACGTATATAGTACGTAGCGTCGACCAAGCACGGAGATAAGAGAGGACACTTCTCTTTATTAATTAGCTAGCTAACACAATATATGAAACACCTAAATTAACCCCCCGAAACCCCTAAACCACCCCCTTTCAAAAAAACAAAAACCTCAGCTCCTGCTAGCTGCTGACGCGTGGATGCCTATTGGTTCCGGTTGGTGACACCAACCGGGACAAAAGGCCCTGCCTATTGGTCCCGGTTGGTGGCACCAACCGGGACCAAAGGCCCTCCTGCCTGGGCTCCCGCACCGGCCACGTGGACGGCCTTTAGTCCCGGTTCGTGTAAGAACCGGGACTAAAGGGCTAGGGCATTAGTAACGACCCTTTAGTCCCGGTTCCAGAACCGGGACTAAAGGCCCTTATGAACCGGGGTAAAAGCCCCTTTTCCTACTAGTGTTTAATAGCTGAAACTTGATGAAGTTTCTAAAACTTATCAAAACGTATTCAAAAGTGTTATTCTTACAAAGCCCTCGTCGCAAGGAATATGAATATGCAAACGAAATATAAATACTAAATCAACGATAATTAGTAACATTTAAATTTAAAAGCCAAACAAATAAGCATGAGGGTGAGGTGGAATGGGTAGAGCTGCGAAAAGCTGCTATGCATGGACCCCATGTGCAGCAATTAGGGACTAATCACATAAATGAGTTTACGAATCGTGAAGCAAGGTGTCTGCTCCCACACCTAGGTGTCCCTGCGAATTTCCGGTTAACCATGACATTGTTTACTTAATTTTTGCACCCTTAATTATTGTGTAAACAATGACAGTCGATTAAGTTTGGTCACATGGAAGTATTGCATCTCTAAATTTGTTTGAGTTGTGTGCAGGTGTGGGTTCTAGAGGGTGCATCGACAATGAAAGAGCACAAGTGGAGCTGGTTGTACATGGTGGGGTGGGGCCAACCACAGTCATCGCCGATTGCATGTCATCTCACTAGGAATGTTGTGAATAAACACAAGTCGAGCAATAATAACGGTGTGGCAGAGATCCGTGAGAAGAGAGGAGGAATGTTAATCCTTAGTAGACGTGCATTTGCCTACGTGGAGACGACAGAGCCACTAAATGTTTATAGGTGTTGGTCTTAAAGGTAGCAGTATTGTGTATACATGAGATTTTTGCTACTTACTTTTAACTGTCAAGATCTTCTAGTGTACTGTCAATTCAATGTGTTGTCTATCTTTATGGATTCTTAAAGTGAACTATTTGATCTGAGCATGAATTTGGTTCAGCTATGACCATATATTTTGATTGAGAAGCATTTTCTTTCAGCTTGAAGCTATGTTCATGGTTGAAGTAGTGGGGTAGGGTTGGTTGCCAGGCAGCCATGCCCTTTGCCCACCCCGCAAAAAAAAAAAGACATGCCCTTTGCCCCCGCACTGGGAACATATTTTTCATGTTTTATAAACTTCTCAGTTTTGACACTTCCTATCTTTCATAATGGCACTTTTTGAAATTACAACTTTGAATATCGGAAACTCGAAGGATTTTTGAATTTTTTTTAATTTAAATTTTAGAAATTAAATTTCCAGAAATTTAGAATTTTGTGAACTTTCAAATTTTGGGGCTTTCAAGAAAGAAAAAACTGAGAAAGGATGCTACATGCATGTAGGCCTCACCAAGAAAAGGAGATGGGAGATAAGGGGGGAACCACACGTGTGCCCCCCCCCCCCCCCCCCCCCCCCCACCCGCGCATCCCTCCAGAGTGCGCGGATGTGCGCAATCACCCACCATGGAGCTAATCTTGAAGTCGTGTCCTTAGCCTTTGCATGCATTTCTTAGCTGGTAGTTAATTTATGTTAGCATGCAAATGGTATCCACTGGTCAAAATTATTTGTTGTTTAATCTCACCAAATTGGTGCTCAACATTTAAGACCCTCTTTTTTTTACATCGATAAGACCCTCTTTTGATGTGACATGTACGCATGGATGTCCCTAGGGCCATCTTGTCAACTTGATCCAGCCAATGTCCATTGTTCTCTCTATGAGGAGAAAAGTCTGTCAAGTAAGAATTTTCCCAGTCTGACAGATCGTGGAGTTTTCACAACCATGTATATCTTGCACGCACGGACAAACACAAATCACCACAAGTAGCGCAATCTCTCTACATTGGAGTGAAGGCCACTGGTCGTGCTTGACCGTTGCACGGCACGTGGCGAGGTTGGCAAAGGGGCACTCTCTAGATATCCGACATAATGGGGTCGACGAGACTCCCAACGAGTAGTAAGTTGGCATGCCCAATAGGCCGGCCGAGAGGTCGTCTAGGTTGAAGCCCTTCAAGGTGTGCGGTGTGCCGCACCACGGTCGTGGTGTAAGGTCATCCGATCCATCAGACAAGAACCTCGGGTGCACTGGCAACATCCTCCTCCTTGGCTTCCCGCCGCTAGGGTTAAGTAGATATGTGGCTGGTAGTTCTTTCGTTGTCTCAGGGGAATAGAAGGGGAAGCAACAGAGGTGAGCTCACGACCATGGGAAAATGATAGCTCGGGTGATGTGCGGCGAGTGGTCTCGTCGTAGCCATAACGACCATGGTCGCAAGCGCACTATGGCGTGGGAGGAGAGGATGTGAGGGACATGACAAAATTGTTGAGTTGAGGCTTTTGTGGAGTAATAGGGGGAGGAGTAGCGAGGAGGGCCTTAGCACGACAACGACTTTCCGACTGTCTACTACAACAAGATTTGCCCGGTTCCGGCGATGGAAGGGCGATGACGGCGACACGCCTTAAGCTCGCTTCAGTGCTCGTAGTCGTTACTGGGCGGTCAATGGATCTAGATGTAATTTTTATTATTTCTGGTGTTCATTGTACTGCCATGATGAAAGATGAATAGATCGAAAGTTTTCTCGTAAAAAATAAAAGACGAGGGCAGCTAGGGTTAGGAGGGGACGCGTGGTATGTTTAGTCGAACTGACTTGTTTTTTCTAATTGTTGTGGAACACTTCATGTGTAACGGAGATAAACCTAATAT
Source organism: Triticum aestivum (assembly GCF_018294505.1). Classification (NCBI taxonomy): domain Eukaryota; kingdom Viridiplantae; phylum Streptophyta; class Magnoliopsida; order Poales; family Poaceae; genus Triticum; species Triticum aestivum. The sequence goes on from NC_057799.1 coordinate 26,298,536, forward strand.
TGGATGGAAATATTTGATCGGCCTGATGGAAACATTCCATTTGTTAGATGGAAAGAAATCTTGGGTTTGCTGTGAATTTGATCTGTTACCTTAATCGTCACAAGAGAAGAACCCTTAAACATGCATGCATGCATGTGCCGCGACGGAACCTAGCCGGGTGCCAATGTCCGTGCTTGGTGACTACTAGTAGCACACAATGGATATATACAATCGCTGATCGATCGAGATCACAAGAGCCAATCCGAAGTAGATCGCGCCTGGCTAGCAGAGGCGATCAAGGGTGAGACGACGACACCCTTGGAGTTGCCCACGGACGTCATCGTGAGCATCCTGCTGCGGCTCCCACCGAGCTCCCGGCGGCTGTCCCGCCTCGTCTGCCGGCAATGGCGCGACGCCGTGGACACGCGCACCACGGAGATGCAGAGCCGCGCCAAGCCTCTCGTCGTCACCTCCACGGGCTCCGCGTACGTCCTGGACGATCTATCAACAACAGGGAGCCGCAGAATGCCCCGGAAATTCTGGACCAACGACGACAAAGGCATGAGCGTCGTGGGCACCTGCAACGGTCTGATCTGCCTTTGCGACAACCAGAAGATCGTCGGCGCCATCAGTCTGGTCAATCCGGTCACCGGGGAAAACATGCCCGTCCCGGAGGCGCCGGACTGCGCCAAAGTGAGAGGCCACAGCGTAAGTCCGCACGAGATGTATGGGTTCGCTTACCACCCCACGACGGGCCGGTACAAGATCGTGCATGTCCCGTGCTTCTACGGCGGCAGGGAGGGCAGGAGGAAGTATCACGTGGTGCCGGGACGTCGCCACCGGCAACAGCGCGAGGTGCGAATACAGAGCCGGCATCGTGGGCGTCAACGGCACCATGTACTGGGTCGCAGAAGGAACGAACAGGGTCATGGCGTTCGACCTCGACGACGAGCGTCTCACGTTCGTCGAGCCACCGCCGCCGCTGGATGCGCCGTCTCACAGCTGGCACCTCACGGAGGTGCGGGGGAGGTTGGGGATCATCTGCTCCGTCTCTCTCTCTCAGGTGACAGGTTGAAGCTTGAGGTACTACTACGTATCATTAAGTTGTTTTTCTCATTTAAAATTTCTTTTGCGGGATTTTTTCATTCAAATAAATATGACACTGTTGACCTACACCGTACCGCTCTAAACATTGAGTTTGGTCACATGAACCTTAAGCTTTGCGATTTTATTAAAGCACGTCTAAATGTGCCCTAAAGTTTTACTAGATGTGCAGGTGTGGGTTCGAGATGGCTCAACGAATATGCGAGAACACAAATGGACCCGCCGCAGGTACATCGTGCAGAGCGCGAGAGACATGTCGTATGGGATGTGGCATCTCACAAGGCCACACTTTGCTCACAGTGAGTACCTCCTTACACAGAGGTTGACACGGTCAATTTGTGACGTGTATAAACACAAGTCGGGCGACGACGGCGTGGTGGAGATCAGCCAGAGGAGCGGAGGGACGACGATAGTCCTCGACATGAAATCTGATTGCTTCTACAACTACAACCATAACCAGGTGTTCGCATACGTGGAGACGGAGCCGCTAAGTGTTTACAAGCGCTCGTCTTGAAATGATATATAGCACAACCACACTAGTAGAAAAGGGGGCTTTTGTCCCGGTTGGTAAAGGCCTTTAGTCCCGGTTTTTGAACCGGGACTAAAGGGTCGTTACTAATGCCTCCCCCTTTAGTCCCGGTTCTTACACGAACCGGGACTAAAGGCCGTCCACGTGGACGCTCCACCTTTAGTCCCAGTTGGTGTTATCAACCGGGACTAAAGAAAATTTTATGATATTTTTTTTAAAAAAAAACTTTTGCGGATTTTTTTTAAATTTTCAAATTTCTGAATTATTTTAACCTCTAATCTCTAATCACCACCCCTCATCACTGCTTGTATGGGATGTGGCATCTCACAAGGCCACACTTTGCTCACAGCGAGTACCTCCTTACACAGAGGTTGACACGGTCAATTTGTGACGTGTATAAACACAAGCCGGGCGACGACGGCGTGGTGGAGATCAGCCAGAGGAGCGGAGGGACGACGATAGTCCTCGACATGAAATCTGATTGCTTCTACAACTACCAACCATAACCAGGTGTTCGCATACGTGGAGACGACGGAGCCGCTAAGTGTTTACAAGCGCTCGTCTTGAAATGATATATAGCACAACCACACTAGTAGAAAAGGGGGCTTTTGTCCCGGTTGGTAAGGGTCTTTAGTCCCGGTTTTTGAACCGGGACTAAAGGGTCGTTACTAATGCCTCCCCCCTTTAGTCCCGGTTCTTACACGAACCGGGACTAAAGGCCGTCCACGTGGACGCTCCACCTTTAGTCCCAGTTGGTGTTATCAACCGGGACTAAAGAAAATTTTATGATATTTTTTTAAAAAAAAACTTTTGCAGATGTTTTTTAAATTTTCAAATTTCTGAATTATTTTAACCTCATCACTGCTTGTATGGGATGTGGCATCTCACAAGGCCACACTTTGCTCACAGCGAGTACCTCCTTACACAGAGGTTGACACGGTCAATTTGTGACGTGTATAAACACAAGCCGGGCGACGACGGCGTGGTGGAGATCAGCCAGAGGAGCGGAGGGACGACGATAGTCCTCGACATGAAATATGATTGCTTCTACAACTACCAACCATAACCAGGTGTTCGCATACGTGGAGACGACGGAGCCGCTAAGTGTTTACAAGCGCTCGTCTTGAAATGATATATAGCACAACCACACTAGTAGAAAAGGGGGCTTTTGTCCCGGTTGGTAAGGGTCTTTAGTCCCGGTTTTTGAACCGGGACTAAAGGGTCGTTACTAATGCCTCCCCCCTTTAGTCCCGGTTCTTACACGAACCGGGACTAAAGGCCGTCCACGTGGACGCTCCACCTTTAGTCCCAGTTGGTGTTATCAACCGGGACTAAAGAAAATTTTATGATATTTTTTTAAAAAAAAACTTTTGCAGATGTTTTTTAAATTTTCAAATTTCTGAATTATTTTAACCTCTAATCTCTAATCACCACCCCTCATCACTGCTCAATTTATCCTCTAATCTCTAATTTCTAATCACCCCTCATCATTCCAAATCATCTAACTTCCCGGACGGTCACCCATCCTCTCACTACTCCAGCCTGAGCACGCTTAACTTCCGGGTTCTATTCTCCCTCGTTTCCAAGTCTGCACTTGTTGTGTTTCCTGACAATAGTAAGATGTCAATTCTATTAACCCTCAGGAATTTAGCTTGAGCATGAAGTGACACATTTCACTGTTTGAGTTTGAAACTATTGTTTTAAAAAACAATTATTATTATTTATTAACACTAATATTTCTGGAATAATTAGTTTGACCATTGTTTGACCACTGTTTGACCATTGTTTGACCACAGTTTGACCAGATTTGACCAAAATTCAAAAAAATGAAATAATTATTTAGTAACACTAATATTCTAGAATAATTAGTTTGACCATTGTTTGACCACAATTTGAAATTTTTTGAATTTTTTTGCCTCTCCAGATCTTAAAAGCCCCGTATCTTTTTTTCTGTTAGGTTTTTGAGGATTTTGAAAATGTTTAACAGGGTCCCCCCGGTTAAATTCGGATGTAACTTTTTGAGTAGATGATTTTTCATATAAAAAACTTTTTCATCCGAGTTAGTATGCAAAAGTTATGCCCATTTTAAGAAATTCCAGAGAGATTTTGCAAATAAAGTCGAAATTCATATTTGTTAATTTTCCCAACAACTAGACCACATATCACATGGGAAACTTATTTTATTTTATTTTTTGACATTTCCATCATTTTCTTTTGTTTTTTCTAAAACTGAAAAGGCGGTCCGGGGGGGGGGGGGGGAACGGTACTAATGCCTCAAAGCCCATTAGTACCGGTTGGTGGCACCAACCGGGACTAAAGGTAGTCCGGGACTAAAAGGACTAACCTTTAGTCCCGGTTGGTGCCACCAACCGGTACTAATGGGCATCGCACCCTTTAGTCCCGGTTCGTGGCACCAACCGGGACTAAAGGGCCCAGGTGAACCGGGACTAATGCCTTAGCCGCACGAACCGGGACCAATGCTCACATTAGTCCCGGTTCGTGACTGAACCGGGACTAATGTGAATATTGCCCTGTGACCAAAGCCCTGTTTTGTACTAGTGCCAGTATGATTGGGTCTACATAGTATTTGCTAGTCAATATGTTATATGTATCGTCTATATATGTTATATGTATTTACATAGTACAAGCGCTTGTCAATATGTTATATGTATCGTCTATATATTTTATGGATTCTTATCGTGAATAAATTTGGTCTGAGCATGCATTATGACCAAATATTCTGATTTACAAGTGTTGCCTTTCAGCTTTTACCTACGTTCATGGTTGAAGTGGTGCATTTAGCTTCTGCACGAATTTATTAGCTCAATGTCAAAGGAGAAATATTGTCAATTTTTTCCAGAGAAAAGGATAATACCATCTGTGTACATGAATTTAAGGACTTTTGAAACTTTTAAAATTATAACTTTGAGAAAATGAACTTCCAAGAATTTTTTTAAGGACTGTGCTAACAACCAGTCGACTGGTTCCTTCGATCCACTTCTCCCGCTTCGTTCCCCTCCCCTTCTTCCGTTATTTCTTTCTGGCGCTCCGCACGATCAACTCTTCCGTTATTTTTTTCTAGCGATCCGCACGATCGAGTCACTCTCCTTCGATCCACTTCTCCCGCTTCGTTCCCCCCCTCCCCCTGGCGTGGTAAAAAAAGTAAAAAAAAAAAAGACATACGAGGTGGGACTCGAACCCACTACCTATGGTTCACCATATTTGTTCATAACCACCTGACCTAGCTTAAATTCCAGCTATAATGAGGTTGGATAATATTTATACATGTACGTGACGCGACCATGAGAAACCATTTTCTTTCTTTTCTTTTTTACAGATTTTTTCTTCCTTTTTGTACTGTCTTTTGTTTTGTTTTTCTAGATAGTCAGCTGCTTTGTTAGTATATACAACATAGTGGTAACTTTTTTTCTAAAGTACATTATGGCAACTTTAACCTAAAAAAAGTTGTTGACGTACCTCGGTAATTTATGCGTAATAACATGATAATTTTTGCACCATAGACCTGGTAATTATGTGCAACACATACCTGACAACTCAAGCACAAACACCGAGGTAAAATTTAACCCCAGGGAAAAAAATTGTTAAGCTCCGAACCTGATAACTCATACACAAACATCACGCCCCAATAACTTTTTCATAAAAAGCATGGTAATTTATACGCCACGAACCTGATACTCGTGGACAAAAGACCACATAAGTTATCGCGGGTATGTTTTCAAACAACTTCCTTCCCACGGTCAAAGTTATCATGGTGTTTGTACATGAGTTATCAAGTCCACGGTGCGTACAGAGTTATTGGGGGGGGTATGTTTTCGAACAACTTCCTCCCCTCCCACCACCCCCGGACCAACGTTACCGTGGTATTTACGCGTAAGTTATCACGTATACGTTGCGTACAATACCATACTATTTACACCGTAGTTATCAGTGATGTTTTTAAACAGCTCCTCTGTGGGTCAAAGTTATCACGGTGTCTGCGCATCAGTTATCAGGGTTGTGGTGTGTAAAAAATCATGCTATTTACACAGAAGGTGTAGGGGGATGTCTTCAACTTTTTATCCTGGGTCAAAGTTATCACCGTGTTTGGGCATGAGTTATCAGGTTTATGGTGTGTAAAATTATCATGCTATTTATGCATAAGTTATTGAAGGATGTATTATCCCACATGTAGCCCGATAACTACAAAAATTAACCATGTTGATAACTATATTACATCTAGCCCGATAACTGCATAGTGACCAGGTTGGTAACTATAATACATCTAGTCCGATAACTACAAAATAACCTTATTGGTTATTATTACACATAGTAACTATGTTGTGAGGTGGTGCATCTTGGCAATCTTCAAAATTTTGGTCCAGGAGAGGACGGCCGGTGGACACTCCCAATCTACTCAACTCCTCCCAAATCAAGTACAAGCTGAAGCATTGTTTTCAGAATTCATTGAACATTGTTTTCCTTGATCTAAGATTATTTCTTATGAATCCTCATCATCGCATGATTACATAGAATAAAAAAAATAAAAAATCTCCCGAGTCAAAGTAACCGTGGTATTTGTACGTAGTTTCTTATGACTACGTCGATTAAATTACCATGCGATTTACATCGAAATTACCAGGGGTATGTTTCAACAATTTTGCCCCCTTGCCAAAGTTATGAGGATCGAGGCACATAAGTTATTAGATCCGCGGTGTGTGAGTTATCGTGCTAAGCACACAACAGTTACCGGGGAATACTTCATCACCCCCCCCCCCCACACACACACACACACATCACCAAAGTTATCAGGATCGAGGCACATAAGTTATTAAATCTGTGGTGTGTGAGTTATCATGCCAATCACACAACGGTTACTAGGGAATACTTCATCACCCCCCCCCCCCCCCCCCCACATCGCCAAAGTTATCAGGGCCGAGGCACATAAGTTATCAGATATGTGGTGTCTGAGTTATCATGCTATTCACACAATAGTTACCAGGGGATACTTCATCACCCCCCCCCCCCGCCGCGCCGCCAAAATTATCAACACCGAGGTACATAAGTGTTCTCTTGGTGTCTCAAACTATAACATACAAAAAAGACTGAAATCAATTTATAAGTATACACTAGTAGAAAAAAGGCACATAAGTTATCAGATATGTGGTGTCTGAGTTATCATACTATTCACACAATAGTTACCATGGGATACTTCATCACCCCCCCGCCCCCCGCCGCCGCGCCGCCAAAATTATCAACACCGAGGTACATAAGTGTTCTCATGGTGTCTCAAACTATAACACACAAAAAAGACTGAAATCAATTTATAAGTATACACTAGTAGAAAAAAGGCATTAATCCCGGTTCCTAAGGGCCTTTAGTCCCGGTTCTGCAACCGGGACTAAACAATCGGGACTAAGGGCCCCACTTTTAGTCCCGGTTGTGTTACGAACCGGGACTAAAGGAGCTTCACGTGGCCGATGTGGGGCGCCCAGGTAGGAGGACCTTTAGTCTCGGTTGGTAACACCGACCGGGACTAAAAGGCAGCCACGCGTCAGCAGCTGCCAGGCACTGGGTTTTTTTATTTTTTTAAGGAGGGGTTTAGGGTTTTGGAGGGTTTAGGGGTTTCATACCGAACGTTTGGATTGATGTTATCGTGTTGTTTGTATGTAAGTTATCAGCTCTCGTGTGTATGTATTATCATGCTACTTACAGACAAGCTATCGTGCTATGTTGTCCAACAAGTTTTTTTTCATTAAAAATTATCAAGGTGTTTGTATGTGAGTTATCAGCTCTGTTATTTATATATTACCATGCATGCTACATACACACAAGTTATCACCATATATTTTTAACAACTTTTTTTTCCTTTTCAAAAGGTTATCATGATATTTGTATGTGAGTTATTAGCTCTATTATGCGTATATTATCATAATATTTTATAGAAATTGTCAGGGTATGTTTTTAAATAATTTTCATCCCAGGGTGAAAAGTTACCGAGTGTGTTTCAAAAACTTTTCCCTGGGTAAAAATTACCATTGATTTTTTTGTGGGTGTAAAATTACCTCATAGAAATCTCCACCATGAGTACAAAAAAATACCTCATACAAATCCCCACTTGTAAATGGCATGGCTCGGAGAAAGTAGAAATTTTCTTTGATCATTACATAAGTACAAAAATAACCTAGCCCATACCTAATCAAAACATGGAGTCGGTCTAGATGGTTACTTAGTGGAATATTAAAACATGCATCCTCCCAGGTCAAAGGAACGAATCCTACCAGCAGCTCTCTTTTTGGTGACAATGTTGCGATTTTAATGCAACTAAATTAGTGCCGGCAGATCGTAATCAATCATGATTTAATGCGAGCGAAATTGAAACCTACGATTTTAATGCCAGGAAATTAGCGCCGCGAGATCGGGATCGGACGAAGATCAGATCGTTCGGATCTGTTGCAAAATTACAGTCGGCAGGAGAATAGCTTTCTTGTTTTTTTAACTTCTAAATTTCCTGAACAAAAAATTTCTGAACAAAACTTCCGCCAGATTCAACAACGGCAGAGAGAATGCCGCTGCGACAGGGATAAACATGGAGGGAAAAAAACAAGCCACAAGCTCGTTACTGGCGCCAAAGGGGGGGGACATATATAACACTGATTCCCAAGGGCTAACCTTCCGCCATCAATGCCGCTAGTTACATACATCACCACCACCACCGGAAAAGGCAGGAAGAAGACAACATTACGTCGATACCAACACAAAGATACGCGAAGCCTTGCCCAGATCCGAAGGGCCCGAGATGGCAAAGACGCCGCCTAGCAGATCAAAGAATGACAGCTCAATGGGAGATTGGAGGAAGCTTTTTCGGCCCCGCCTTCACCACCACTAGAGTTGAAGCCATGGACAACCAAAAATCTAACTACGGCATCTAGAGTATTCAGCGCACGCGGAAACAAGCTTTCATAGTTCCCCTCCCTCCCACTGTTGCTGGAGCAGGCAACGGCGATGACTGCTCAATGGGAGATTTGAAGGAAGCTTTTTCAACCCAAAAAATAAATTGCAATTTAATTCAGTGAAAAATGTAACTTGCAATTTTCCATACAAATTTCTTGAAAATTGTAAGTTGCACTTTTTACTAAACTAAAGCACCACTTTTCAAAGTTGATTGGTACTATACAAAAATCTCAGTCGTCTCAGAATTAGGAAAACCGTTACACATATTCACTCATGTAATTGCTTTTCGTTAAATATGAAAAATAAGTTAGTTCGTTTGATGTCCTTTACATATCAATACCCCTCCACCGTTAGTTATCATCAATATTGTTAAGGACTAATTGACTATGGGTGTTTTTTCTCAAAAGGAGGATGACCCCCGGCCTCTGCATCTAGAAGGTGCATGCAGTTATTTTATTATTTATTCACGAAGACCTTACAAAGCAGTACATCAATATGTCTGAATCCGCCATCTTGACAACATCTGTCGCTACTCCTATCCACTTGTTGAAGGAGTGCAGAAATATTGAGCCAAATACCCAGATCTCTCGCCTAAGCCTAACAACTAAAACCCCCGGTGGCCACAATTTAGACCCCACGAGTCTACGAAGTGCCTTTTGAATTCAACAAACTAGTTGGAACGATTTTCTTATAGATAAAATACACAAGAAACAAGGTTATGGCTGGTGACAAATATAAGTGATGGACAAGTCAAGATATGTTATAATTTGTGTTTTTTGCTTGTTGTTCTAGTGGATCTGACTACATGATAGTGATTGACAGGTGTATCCACTTAAGGACAACTTCAACACGGTGGCACACTAAATGTCCGCGGACACATCCGGACGTGTCCGTGAAAAGCGCTAGGAGCGAAGGTCAACCAACCGTAGTCATCAAATCCAGAGTGGTCTGGGCGAACCTAAAGAAAAAAATATGGGATTTGGTACACCGGGCTGCCCCGGGCAACGAAACCCATTTGACGCTCATTGCCTCAAATGGCGATTCGCACAAAGAGGCAAAGAGCGAACCTGATTTGGTCCGGCCATTAGCTAGGTAGGTGCTATAGCAATCCTGCTTTTGGTAACCTGGAAGGTCTTGTTCAGCTTTTTACTGATTTTGGAAACCTTCTAGAAGGTTTTGATCTATTTGTTTTGTTTTATGTTGTTTCCTTCATGGATTTTTTAAATTTTCTTTTTCTATTATTTTCTCTTTTTTTTGAAAAAAATGTTCCTGAAATGTTCAAGATGTTCGCATTTTCAGGAATTTTGTTCAAATTTTCAGAATTATTCGCGTTTCCCTAATTTTGTTCTCGCTTTTCAATAAAAATCCATTTTGTAAGAAATGGTTGAAATGTTCAAATTTCGGTGGACTTTTTGAAGTACTGTTCGTTTTTGTTCTTTCATAAAAATATTGGTATTTTAAAAAAAATCGTAAAAAATTATGTTTTCAATAAACTTTACTTTCTATATTTAACACACATTTTTCGGATTTTTCAAAAAACATGTTAAAAGTGTTTTTAAGAAAATTAAAAAAACAGAATTTCAGAAAATGTTCCCAGGTTTAAAAAAACATTCTATATTTTCTATAGGACCACAATAGAAAAACTAATAATTATAAACCAATAAATAAAAGATAGAAAAGGCTAAAACCCAACAAAACGACAGGGGAAAAAATGGCAGTACGTCACTTCTTGTACCGTAGCCTAAAATGGGCCGGCCCAATCGGACCTCCCTGTTCGTCGCCCTGTCTATTTGACACATCCCGGTCCAGAAAAAAAAAAGGTTTCGTCCCCGATTCCACTGGAGGGGCGTGCGGTATCTTCTCCTGCGACGCGCCGCCGCCTTCAGGACGCCGGCGTGCTCTTCCTCCCCCGGCCTTCTCTCCGGAGGTACCTCGACGCCGCCCTGGCGTACGCGCCACCACGCCTTCTTGATTTTTTTTCCTTTTGCTGGGACAGCGATGGCGCCCTGGCGTGCCTGAATCCTTTCACCTTGGCTGCACTTGTTTCCTGAAGAAGAAGAAAAAATACTGTCGCCATCCCTACCTAGCTTAGCTTACAAGGTTAATACTTACTTGGATTTTTTTTTACATCGCCCAGCTGAAAGTTTACAGAAAGAAGCTATGAGGGCTCCTGGTCATGCTAAGAAGGTACTCCCTCCATTCCAAAATAGATGACCCAACTTTATACTAACTTTATATGGAAGGAGTAATTCCGATGGACCAGCTGCCTTTTGTTCATCAGATATCATTATCCTGATGGTTAGGTTGCAGACTGGTGCCATTGGCCATAAACAACTACACTCTCTGCTCTAATTGGAACTGAGAACTTGTATGTCAGTATGTATTCACAACCACATTAACATTTTCACAGGTGAAAAATGTGACGAACATGTAATTGACGGCAAGCGGGGCATGATCTACATTCCAGACCAGAAGGTTTGTGTCTATTCTTTTTTTTATTCAAGAGTTGTGAAGTTTAAATTTAACCTATTGGTATACTAATCTGCTTCATGTTTTTATTACTGAAGATTTCAAAATTGACCTTAACAAGCGACATAAAAGGTCTGAAGCGGGCGCTCCGTGACGCCAAGAAAAGCAAGGGGCATTCGAAGAAGCAAAAGGTCAACCCTGAGTGAATAATACAGTCATCGTATAGTGTCGAACATATTCTGTTAATGCTTGTTCCAGAGTTATTGTAAGTCTGCATTGCGGTACGGAGTCAGCTAGGTAGTTTTGTTTCTATTGATTTTTTAGGTGTAATGGGGCTTACGGTGCTATATGTCATGGTTCGTGTTCTTGGCCTTGGTCACCGACTCACCGTAATATACTAATATTGTCCATATTCTTTGGCTACAGTCACTACTGTAGGTCTTCATCATCGATCAAAATAAAGTTTCAGTGTGCTTGCTTCGGAGTTGATGTGACAAGTCAGCTAAATAACGTTCTGTTTAGATCTAAACGCTAACGGAGCTGCAACTTCAACTTTTTTAACTTCATGTTTCTTTAACTATATTTTGTGTTGTGTACTGTTTTCCATATCTGCCGTGATAAATCATCGATCTTCCAGTTCTGTAAGAGTCCACTCAGTACAGATTTCCATTCGCTGCCAGCCGCTAACACAACTCTGTTTCAACATTTTATTTTCAGCTGAGGAAGAAGAAGAAGCTCGCTCCCAAGAGCGCAAAATGAAGGCGAGTGAAAGCGATGACCCAAGTGACACACACCAGCTGAACCAGTTGTCTCCTTAGCGTCTTAAGATCATGGAATTTAAGCTTTGTATACTAGCTACCTGCAACTTACTGCTGGGTTTTAACGCCTTAATCATCCCAGGAATCTTTTGAGAGTAATTTCTGCCAAATGCAGGGTCTTGTGTATGGGTTTTGTAGCAAATTATACTTTTTATGAGTAGATTTTTAAGTGTAGTACTGCTATTCGCACCATCTTATCTCAATATAGCAACCACCGCCTATCAAACAACAACTTTTTTGTAGAAAGGGGGTTGAGGGTGGGAAGAGAGGGAAAATTAGTTTTTTTTTCATCTTAAAGCAAGGCTTTATTACTAATCATAGTTAGGCGTTTCGCCCCGTGCAAACTCAGCGGCTAATCAGCAAATTTTGGCAGATGTTGCCTTGCTCCCTGCCAATCACAGTAGACACATCAGTGTAGTCCAACTGGCAGTCTGCACAACCCTTAGACTATGGATACACACATATGTACACCTGACAAATTCTGTCATATAAACAAGAAATGGTAATTCATAAACTGATCGAACTGAAATGTCATGGGTGACTACACCGACTCATCTAGCTAGATATTTAGTCATGGCTAAAACAGGGGAATCCACAAGCCCACATCAAGAAACAATCAGTTGTACAATCAAATCAACTGCAACATCAAATTGCAGCAAGTTGATTCTTGTCTACAAACTACAACAAGTGGCATTCTGATGGAACAGTTTCAGAAGCCACTCCACATGGACTCTAAGCATCTAAACATAATACACTGCTAGAAGAAAAACAAGTATAGACACAATGACAGAAGCATTCCCCCGTTACTTGGTTCCCAACTCTAGGGCCATCCATCTCTCTCTAAACAAAAAAAAAACCAGGGCCATCTTGTTTGATTCTTCATTATCAAAATCAACTTATTATGAAAGAATTGCCTGACGCTATCAGCCCAAATAATGTTCATAACTCGCCCTGGCATGCGGAAGGAGAGGTCTGTCCATCAGTAAACACCTTAACAGAGCAGAGCGTTCCTCCAGCTTCATCCGCGAACGTTATCTTCCTACGTTTCCTCGGCGCTTGTGGATGTGGAACAGCCTTCTTTCCCTCCAGCGTCTGTAATTAGGATTTTAGTAGTGGTGAGCGGTGACACAAATGCAAGCTGAGAGTTCAGAAAACACTGCAGTACTATTAAACAAGCTTAAAAGCAGGAATACCAACCAATATTTTGCAAAAGCGGTTGCAATCCTTGTTCATTATAGACAACCATTTCCTTGTAGTTCTCTCGACATCTAATGCATCCTTGGATGCTGCTCTCATCTGTGAATGATAATCATAAGATATCAGTCAAGTATCTGACCAGATTAGAGTTGGGAAGTAGCTGTGAACTTCAAACAGCTCCTAATTCATGATCTGACAATATCTTAAGCTCTGGTAAGCCTAAACAAGTCCCTCATAATTCCAAGGAAAGAAGGTAGACTTGCACTAATTAACGCACAGACAGGATAAAGCACATTTAAGTACACCAATAATTAATAAGGCATGTGATATTTTCAGTCCCAACAGATGGTTTACATTCAGAACCGCAAATGTAAATCAACTGTAAATTCTGCTGTACAACAAGAAACTAACTTTGAACAAATCATAGCATCATAGTACTAGTAAGGGAAGGAGCTTTAGCTTTATATTATGTGATATAAATAGAAGCAGCTAACAGAAACAAAATTAGAGAAACGCAGAAAGACAAATCTGAAATACAACTTTTGTGCTCCAAAGCCAATATATGATGTAACTTCATGGAGCAACAATTATTATCTACTTATTTTGTTGGATCATCAATCGGTTGCACAGCAGTAAAATCAAATGAGTTCACAAGTATCTAGTACAATTAATAATGTCTCACCTCGGCAGTGTTAAAACTGGGAAGCAAAGAATGTGATTCCGATGACAAATTTGCGTCCACTAAACTTCTCATGTGCTTCAAGCTCCTGATAAGATTTGCTGCAATGTTCTCTATATCATGCATCTGCCTTTGTGAAAACTCAACAGCTTTCTCAGTGTCCAAAAGAACAGATGGACTTGTCATCTGAGGAGATGGAGATTCTGTTGACTTGACATCTCCTTTGCTTGTGGAGACAGAAGTTTTGCTCTTAAGTTTGCTGTCTGTGGTTACCATAGATTGGTCTTCAAGATTAATCTTTCTCTCTGAAAACAGCAATGGTAACATGAACAATAAGAAATACTATAAAATTAACTACTCTGCTAAAAAAACACTACAGATAGCATAGATTGCTTACTCGTCCTTTGGACTCCACACAAATCAATATCAGCCCAAGCATTGCAAAACTTCTCCTGACAAGCTGGTGACATAGTCTGAAAAAAAAGGATAGTGTAAAAGATGAGAAACTCGTTCACAACTATTCTTTGAAACATGATTAAAAGAGCTCTGCAGACCTTTCTCTTGGACAACAGTTTTTTTGGAGTATGAACTTCAATTGATCCTTCATCAATGGAAGAATCAGACGCCCTAGTTTGCCCATCAGTTCCCAGGCAGGATGGAGTTGAAATTGAAGCTTCAGCAGAAATTTCCTGTGTTTCTTCAAGATTAGAGGAGCTATCTGATATTGCACATCCAGTTTTGCCCATGTTAACACAAGCCTGGGATAACTCTTGTTGAACAACAAATGCTTCTCTTGATTCTTGATCATTAACAGATCTACAAATGTCAACATTCATTGTACCACTTAGCTGATTCATATCCTTTGATGGCTCATCCATGTTGGCAAGTAAGATGTGACCATCATGTGAAACATCTGCTACAGTTGGTGGGCTCAGAATCACAACAGTATCTGGAACTACAACAGAAGTTTTTGTTTCAAAACAATTCCGCTGCACATGATTTTTCAGAGCATCATAAACTATATTTTCTAGCCGCCCATCTTGAGCGTCAAAATGAGCAGTATGAGCCAAATCAAGAGTTTTGTCATAAGCGAAATTGTAGCCTGTGGCTGCTTGTTCAACATTCATATGCAGTAATATATCCTGTGTTTTCACATCATGGCAGACTAGTGAATCTGATTGACCCTCCACCGGCATCTGCACAACCTCCTCAAGTGAAGTACAAATCTTGTCTGTGCTTCCACATGAATCAGGTTGCATGACTACCAATGTGCGCCTCACATATGTTTTAAACTCATTAATTGGAGAAGACTCTTCCACAGGTTTTATGCTTTCTGATGTATTGACCTGAACAACTTCTGGATACCTGTATTCATTGTTATCTGTCTGATCATCACAAGAACGATTAACAGAAGACAACAGAAACTCATTCCCAACAGAAGACTTATTCACATCTGAATTACTTGTATCATCCAATGATTTCTGATGGTTGCACACTTCATCAATGGGATCTAGTGAAGAAAAATTGTGATCCGTCTTTTTTTGCTCCACATTGTCATGCAAATGTGCTTCGGTGTCAGAAACATCCTGTTCAATCGGTTGGGTGATGAAACCAGGCTGCTGTCCACATCCATTATCTTCTATGGGAAACTGATGCAGCACAACAGATAGATGGTCACCGGTGTGAAATACTGTATTTTCCATTTCGGCAGAGCAGATGTCCTCTCCAGCTATTTCTTCATTATGTTCTGCAAGTACAGAAAAAAACAAAATTTGTCAGTTTTGATGCAAAAAGGATCCCCAAAAAGGTTTGCTTCAAGAAAAAAGTAATGGCTGAAAGACAGAAGTCATGTGGATTGATCTTCAATACTGAGATAACAAAGAACTGGAATATAAGAATTTTATTTGGATAACAATACCCACCAATAGCAATTCTGCAGTGCTCTTGATCTACAGCTCTTGTTTCAACCTTCACTGTCATTGGGTCATGGAGTGTTGACTCAAATAGGATAGTTTGTACAGGACTGACTTCATCTCCCTTTGGTGATGTATCAACTGGTTTCGTAGCATGTGGAGAAGATGATGCATCCATCTTTCTTTCTGCTTTACAAGGTGGTATCTTTTCCTTCTTCTGTTTCAAAGCAATAAGAGGCTCATCAAGATCAACTTCCTCATCTGATCTTTCATCCCCAAAATCCCCACACTGAGACTGATTCTTAGTGCCAGATTCTTCAGAAATAGCTTTTGGAGCCTTCTTATTCTTAGGTTTACACCGAGCTCTGAGATCCTTGAGTTCTGAGGGTGAAGTTAAGGCAGATTCTTCAGAATCAATCATCTCAGTCTTGACAGGGTTTAAACTGGTGAAATCCACTTCATAACTGTCACTGTATATATCACTTAATACACGGGTCTTCTTGAATTTTGCGGGTCTTCTGAGGGTCAAATCTATTCTGTTAACCACGCAAGACATCGTGGCTAAATGACAGTCGACTGATTGAGCGCCTTATTTGTAGCAAAATCTATTCAGGGAAGCAATAAAAGGGCCCCTGTAGACATTAAAAAAATAGGTGTTATAACCAAGTAAATGGGTGCGGATAAGCATCAATATCTTCACTAGAAATGAAGCCGTCTTTCAAAAACAGACACCATATTATGATATTCATGGAAGCATCTTCGAAGAATCACAATATGTTTGAGGGCATTGCAATTAGCTTGTGTATTCTTCGTAACAGAGCAGAAGAAGAAAAAAGAGCTTGGCACAAGATTAAAAAACAGAGCATAAAAGTAAAATCTTTTACAGTAATAAACAGCTGTGCTTCCAGTAGGGGAAAGCCCTCAAATTTGTCATCAATCTTACAAGTACGAATCCCTCAACAAGCTCTAGCTCTGAGCCTGCTGTTACTGCTAGTCTATGACCCACCCACCGGCCTAGAATGTGCTACTAGCTCACAAAAGTTGCAACTTTACAAGAGTCCCAGCCATGGCGGATTCAACGCAGCCCACACACAGATCTACCAGTGCTACAACTCATTTCATCGGCTTGAGATGCGAAAAATAAACACAGATCTAGACCCTGCCGGTACCTGAACCTGAAGAACCACCGGCCCCGGGGAAATCGAGGAAGAGCCGCGGGACGGTCGGCGTCGAGCTCGAAGAGGGCGACCGCCCGCTCCGTCCGGGGAGGCGCCGGCCTTGAGGAGGGAGGGGCTGAAGGAGGACGGGGGGAGCGGCGGCGGGCAGAGATCTCGGTGCCGGAAGTGGAACCCTACTCTGCTTCTCGACTCTGGATATCGCCGTATGTATGAGGGGGGTGGAGGCGGGGAGGCGGCTTGGCGCGAAGGAGGGGGGGCGAGGGGAAGTTGGCGCCACGGTTGGTGTTGGTTGGCGGGAAGGGGA
The DNA here is from genome assembly GCF_018294505.1 of Triticum aestivum. Classification (NCBI taxonomy): domain Eukaryota; kingdom Viridiplantae; phylum Streptophyta; class Magnoliopsida; order Poales; family Poaceae; genus Triticum; species Triticum aestivum. Next base: position 26,315,657 of record NC_057799.1, read on the forward strand.
GCGAAATTTTGTAGCGGCTGGCGGCAGCCCGCGCCCGCCTGGACAGGGTTTGGGCTCGACTTCGGATTCAGGACAACAAAAGGTCGAGGAGAGACGTGGCGTGGAGAAAGACGCGTATATTCAAGTCGATCAACTTTGTAGGAACATCCTTATGAAAATTGATAATTACACATAGATCATTGTAGATTTTTTTTTGCGGGTACAGATCATTGGAGAAATCGACGACGGCTTCCTCACACGCTGGCCGGCGGCGCGCCGTGAGCGAATTTCAATGGGCCCTCTGGATCTCCGAGACACCATCGCAATAAGGAAAACGGTGTTGACGCAACGGATGGAAAGTCGTCGGTCGGAGCCAGAAGACGTCGACAACAACGATGTGGAAAACACATCGTCATTCAGGAGAAGAAGGCGGCAAAGAGGACTGGACGACCACACCCCAGATTTGGCCAGACACCATTGCAATAAGGAAAACGGTGTTGACGCAACGGATGGAAAGTCGTCGGTCGGAGCCAGAAGACGTCGACAACAACGATGTGGAAAACACATCGTCATTCAGGAGAAGAAGGCGGCAAAGAGGACTGGACGACCACACCCCAGATTTGGCCAGGCGGTTTCAGTGAGATCTAACCTCACAAGCTCCCTAGTGATGCAAAAAACTGGTTGAACATCACCAGTCAGAGAAGGAGAAAGAGGCCCACGAAGCGACGTCGTCTGCTCCACCAGAAGACTTTGAAGTAGCCGCATGACATGAAAACACAAATCAGATCCACCCCCCCCCCCCCCCAAAAAAGTAGTGACCGAACAATCCACCCTGCTCTACGATGTCGACGAGACCACCACCAGCTAAGTGGATGAGGCGTTGGGAAAACTTTATTCTTAATCCACACGGTGTCACCATCACCATTGCAATGTCGTCACTAGGAAACTAAACTCTAGCCCTAAGAGAGTCTAACTACAACACCCACCACATATCATGCATGGTCCCCCGTCCCATTGGGAACGGGGCCCGCAACCACCACAAACGGAGTCAATGGTGGCACGGGCAAGGAGGGTGACGTGTTTACCCGGTTCATTAATTTGGAAATTGTTTGTCTTTTTTGGAGTTCACTCGGGATGATTGATTCTACGGATAGAATTATTGACCAATCGAAATCACAACAACCAAGTCAAACTCCCACCTAGCTAAAACACGAGAATAGCAGTAGATAGTAGCCTAGCAAAAAGGGAGTAACAAGCATATAACCACCACCACTGCGACGTCATTAACAATATATCACAACTTTTGACGAAAAACACCACACACTACGTTAATTTTTCATATAAAACATTGACCGAGAGATAAATGTATTTCAGGCCCGATCATGACAACCGGGGCCGCCTGACGTGGCAAGGATAAACGGCGTTGTCAAACGTCTGTTCAATTGGTTGCGGGCCCGCTAGTAGCAGTCTCCTCCCTCTCTCTTTGTCTCTTTGATCAACTGGATAGGGGAGTGCGCCTTGGCGCACATTGCCTAGTCCATCATGTTGGTCCAGCGTCCAAAATGATGGCAAATTCAATATAACAAAGTGTGCAAATACATCACCAGGTTGCATATCTAATCGCTCGGTAAAAATTTTACACTAAAAGTTGCATGCTTAATATCTCAGTTAAACATCGCAATTATTGGTTGTAAACAATGTTTTTTGGGTACAACCAGTGGTGGAACCTTAGAAGCAGTGACGCGGCTGTCTTCTAAGTTGCCACTAGTGGTTGTTACATTTCTTTAAACATAACCATCTTTTCTTTTGTTGGTCATAGACTATCATAATGTGAAATCGGGAAACCAAAAACACATGGTATAGTTTGAAGCAAAAGAAGCAACATAGGCATAGGTGGAGTAATAGTAGTAAATGCAGATGCATGTCGGTCTACTTATCTCGGACATAATGCTTATATATCGATTATGCCATAAATAATGTCATAACTATGCGCTTTTCTATCAACTGCTCAATACTAATATGTTTACACACCGTTGCTATGCTAGTGAGAGATGCCTCTAGTGAGCACTATGACCCCCCGAGTCCATTCACTTTATATTTACTAAAACCCTAAATATCCTTGCTGCATTTATTTATTCTTATTTTTCTTTTGCAATTTATCTATCTATCACTATCAAAATTAATCTTTGCAATTAACGAGTACAGGGGGATTGACAACTCTCTTGCCCGCGTTGGGTGCAAGTATTTTGTTCTGTGTGCATGTGTTGTTGACGTTTGTTTGCGTAAGTCTTCTACTGGTTTCATAAACCTTGGTTCTTAACTGAGGAAAATACTATATGCTACTCCATCCACCTCAAAATAAGTGTCTCAGGCTTAGTACAACTTTGTAGCAAAGTTAGTACAAAGTTATTTTGAGACGGAGGGAATACTATCCTACATCATTCTTCCTCTCCGAGGAAATCCTAGCGCCTATCACAAATATCAGTGACCGGACTGGCTCAAGCAACCACCACGACAACGAGGGCAACCATGAAGTGGAAGCCTAGCCCTCTTAAGGAGAGGAGCCCATCGTCATCTTCGATGATGAGGGGTACCTCGTTTGTAGCCTACTAAGGACTTAGGTTTAACTAGCTACTACGGTTAAGCATATTCGTTTTACCTTTTACTAGTAGACACCGAACGACCTGTGTCTGTAAAGCACAAATAAAAAAAATACAAAATGACGAGTTGAAGCATCGAACTCACGCCCTCAAAGACCCGACCACATGCTGCTAGCCACTCGAACAAACACGTCCTGCCAACCAATGACGAGCGAGAGTATTTAAAAACATATTGCAGTGATAGATTCCATTTTTTGTTTTTTCCTGATTTTTTAAAATAATTATTATGAATTGCCGAATATTCTTGGAAACACGAATAATTTTTGAAATTCTGAACCTTTTTTTGCAAATTTCAACATCTTGGGAAAAAACACGAAAATAATTTAAATGTCAACATTTTTTAAAATGCACAAACATTTTTTGAAACATGAACCTCTTATAAAAACACGAATATTTCTTGAACATGTGAGCTATTTTTGAAAAGGGAACATGTTTTGAACTTCAGAATTTTTTATAAAATTTGTTTTTTAAAAGCGAATATTATTTGAATTTGTGAACATTTCACTAAAACAATAATGTTTTTTGAATTTGGAAGTTATTCAAAATCTCGAACAATTTTGAAGACACAATGATTTTTAAAAAATGTGAACATTTTTTATTTTGATCAAATTAAAGTTCCAAACATAAACGGAAACATTTTTTTGGAATTTTGAGCATTTTTGCAAAATAAAAAAAGAAATTCCAAACATTTTTTAAGAATTTTTAATTTAAGAAAAAGGGTAGAAAAAACTTGGAAGGAAAAAGAAAAAAAAGAAACAGGAAATAAAAAGCAAAATAAATAGAGAACACAGAAAAAAGGAAAACGGGTCGGCCCAGTTTTTGGTGCTTTGTGGGAAGATCCAACTATATATCGCCACGTGCGGCAAATAGGGTTTTCCTAGATGCATCGGCAGGAAAAAAAGTGGACTAACTTCGCTGGGCAACAGCGCGAGCGTACAAAATTCTGGACAATCTGTTTTTTGTTTTCTAGGAGAAGGACATACAAAAATTTAGTACCACCTAGGATAGGAAAAAAATCGGCGGTGAACGGATGAAAAAATCAGATGAACGCACCTTGCTTTATTAGTAGGTATAGACATGTGCTGCACCTGCCTTTCCTATATATACTCTAGTCACTTATCCAATGTAATGTAATTATGCAACCTGATCTTTAAATACTGCTCTATTGTGCAATGTGATGTTCGGTTGCACTATTTGGTTCAGATCTACGGTGTGGTGTTTAGTTGCACTGTTTGGTTCAATTATGCAATATAATGTTCACTTGTCGAGGTATAATTTTGTATTGCTAATTATACATGTGAGAAATAAATCAAATTTGGTTGTATTAAATACATGAGAAACATATACAATTGCTATATTTTTTGGGTGTTAAACATGCATGTTGTGATTAACTGGTCTTTTCAAAATGAATTTGTTGGGTCTGCAATGTGTTTATTCTTCATTAACCTATTTTATTCATAGGGTGTCAATTCATAGTGAACCTGGTTAATATTTACCTTATGTAATTACATGGTAACACTGGGAGACACTTAGAATTACCATCGAGGTCTGCTCATGGTCCTTTGGGTAATAGCACAATATTTTGCAATTGCAAGAAAACTTTTAATATTTAGGTTTTAATAATTTGGTCTTGCATGTAGGTCTCGGTGTTAATGGTTTAGACCCATTGTTCAACCCGTTTTGCATATGAGGAAATGAGATATTCATGAATATCAGTCAAGTCAAGAAACTCAGAAAAGATTGTTAGGATAAAAACTAACGAGAAAAACAACAAATTCTTTGTGTGCGTAATGAAGAAGACATGATGATATTAACTGTCTTACCTTATTCTTTTCCCTTGCACACCATTTCAATATCTAGAAAATATATTTATAACTATCTCTGTTTTCAGTCCTTTGCAAAGCAGTTCACCAATGATTACCTGTGAAATCACATGTATGCTCAAGAGGCAAGGGAGGTATTCATACAACACCCACGGTATAATATCGAAGTCTTCCTCAAGAAGGCGAAGGATTGGCAGGCAATCATCCACAGGCGTTGCCCTAAAGCAATGTCACTGGAAAATTACTGAAGCGGAAGACGAATATTAAGCCTTCGACAATGTTGAAGGTCCTTGCAACTTTAGGGCAACGGGTGTTCATGATTGCCCTCCCATCCTTCGTCCTTTTGAGTAAGACTTCAATATTATACTGTGGGTGTTGTAGGAATACCTTCCTTGCCTCTTAAGCACACAGGTAGTTTTAGTGGTAATCATCTATGAACTACTTTGAAAAGGACTCAAAACAAAGATACACATAAATATATTTTGTAAATATTGAAATGGTGTGCATGCGAAAAAAGGTAAGACAGTTAGTATTGAAAAATACACTGGAGCACCTGGGTGCTCCACCCTCTATATGAAAATTAAATTAAAAAATACCAGGAAAATTAAAAAAAATCTGAAATCCTCGGATCTCAAACTTGGATACCCAATCTACTCCCATACGAGTCTCATAGAAAAATACCAGGAAATGTGTCTGTGATGAAGAAAATACAGTTCGAACTAAAATCCATCCAAACAGTTTTTTTATACATAGATTTTTTTGTCTTTTTGCCACCGATAGTTTCCTGGTATTTTCTCATAAAATTGCACACAAAAGTAGATTGGACACCCAAGTTTCATATCCCAAAACCCCAGTTTTTTTAATTTCCCAGTATTTTTTTAAACTTAATGTTCATATAAGGGTCTGGAGCACCCAAGTGCTACAAATCCTCTTCCAGTTACTACCATCCTATAGTTGACTAATGTCTTCACTGCGCACACAAAGAATTTGTTGTTTGTCCTCACTAGTTTTTTATCCTAACAATCTTTTCGAGTTTCTTCATTTCTAGCTCTATAATCACCTCGTTGTGTGTGTTTTGCTGCAGAAAAAACAGGGATGAAGAAGAGTTAAAGTCATGCATCGGTTCAAGATGGTGACTGCCAAAGCTTATCTTAGGGGTCAAGGGTGGGCGCTGACGACGCGATAGACTGCTGGTTGATGAGCTTCAATTACTTGCGCTAATATGGATCTGGTTCGTTGACATGTGCTTGCTTGTTATCTGCGTATGCGTTGAAGTCTGGCTTTTGCTTGGGCCTGTAATAGTGCTAGCCATAGATAGGTTATTAAGAATTGCATTCAGGGTTGAGATGGTCAGGGAGCGCCACGCGCAGAGAAGGACACGCAGTTGGCAGTTGAGATGGTCAGGGAGACCAGCTCGAGGGCCGAGGAGATCAAACAGAGGGCCGCAGGCGAGACGCGGTTGGTGCAGGAGAATGATAAGGAGGATGGACAGGCTGTGGTGAGGGGGGCGGGCCAGGAGAGGCCGACCAACGCGGACCCACAAGGAGCAGGTCAGGTGGCTTCGATTCTCGTGTCCGAACCGTTGGATCCATTACGGTCGGATCGCGCGGTGGCCACAGACAGCTAGGCGGAGGCTACTTTGTCCTCGCCACAGCAGATCATGGACCCGGCCTCTGCCATACCACGGTCAGTTCAGCTTTCGGAAGGATGGGCCCCGGTCACAGAGCTGATTGGCACGGAGCCAGAGTTGGTGGGATGCGACAGAGGTGGACTGGGAGACCAACTGGATGCCTTGGATCAGACACAGGCAGAGGGCATGGATGGGACTATGTCGATGGTGCATGCACAGAGGGACCCACAGAGGGTGGGAAACGAACTGGTGCTGCATGGCAGCCCACGTACGATGCTAGGTCCGGTCGAGAAGCTGACGGACAAAGAGGTGGCTGCTTTGGGCAATATCAAATCGTTTTGTGCATGGTTGCTGAAGAAACTGGCACCGCCGCTTCTGAAGGAGATCGAGGGTTTGCGAGGGGTGCGTGCGGGGCAAGACCCGTTCACGCCTAGGCGCACGACCCGTTTGACCGGGACGGGCGGCAACAATAAGAAGACGAGGGCGACGGCTGCGGAGTCTGTGCTGCTCAAAGCACTTGGGATTGTGAGCAACGACCTGGCGGTCACGGAGGATGCGCTAGGTCAGCTCAGGGACATGTTCGATTCGCCGGTCCAGGAACAACAACTCCGGGCGACCGCGGCTTTCTTCGGGAAGATTGTCCCCACCAACCTGGCAGGAGGGATGGAGCAGACGGCATGGGTGGCCATTTAGGCTAGTTTGTGCTGTTCCGGAGGCCATTCACCACGATGTCATACACAGCTGTGGAGTTGGTGTGTTGGAACGTGAGAGGGCTCAACAGCCCGGCTATGAGGAAGACGCTTAGGGAGTTTGTGGATACGGTGCGCGTCGCTATCATTTGTATTTTGGAGTCCAAACTGGAGAGGGTGGATCAGTTCACCATGTTGCAATGTCTAGGTCCAGCTTAAGATGGTTTTGCTTACCTTCCTGAGACTAGGGGGCATCATTGTGGGTTGGGACTCGTCCAAGGTGCAACTTTCAAACTTCGCGTTTGACACAAACTTCCTCACGGGTTTTGTGTCACCGCGGGAGGGACCCACTTGGTGGATGTCGGTAGTTTATGAGCCTCAGTCTGATGCACAGAAATTAACCTTCCCGGAAGACCTTGCGGAGAGGCGCACGCTTTGCCCGGGGCCGTGGCTAGTCATCAGGGATTTCAACTTGATTTTGCATGCGGCTGACAAGAGCAACAACAGGATTGACCGGAGAATGATGGGCAAATTTAAGAGATTCATTGATGATAATGCTCTCAAAGAATTCTTCTTGCATGGTCGGAGGTTCACCTGGAGTAGTGAGAGGGAGGAGCCAACCTTGACAAAGATTGACAGGGCTTTTGTGTCGATGGATTGGGAGATGGACCACCCGGACTGCCTTCTACAAGCCATGTCCACCTCGGCGTCAGATCATTGCCCTCTTTTCCTTGCGCTAGAAGAACACTTGCATCCGAAGAGATGATTTCGGTTCGAGCTATTCTGGGTCAAGCTTGAGGGCTTTCTGGAGGCGGTCAAAGAGGCCTGGGTGTGTGATGAAGGAATTACCGATCCTTTCCATCGACTGGATGTGCTACTGAGGAACACGGCCAAGTTCCTCACGGCCTGGGGACAGCACAGAGTGGGCAACATTAAGCTGCAAATCACGTGTGCCAATCTGGTGATCCTAAGGTTTGATGTTGCACAGGAATCCAGGCAGCTGACGGAGGGAGAAAGATGGCTCAGGGCTTCTCTTAAGCACCTGGTGCTAGGGTTGGCGTGGCTCGAGAGAACTATCGCGCGACAGCGGTCGCGTATCAGATGGCTGCAAGAAGGCGACGCCAACACCGCGTTATTCCACCTGATTGCCAATGGAAGGAAGGCGAAGAATTTCATACCAGCGCTGTCGGTGGAGGGGCAGGTCATTACGGACCAGCAGGGCAAAGAGGAGGCGTTCTTTGAGGCTTACCAGGAGTTGCTTGGGAAAGACAGGGCGAGGGAGCACTCGTTAGATCTGGAGTTCTTGAACATTCCAAGACTAGACCTGTCCGAGCAGGATCTTGTGTTCCAGGAAGAGGAAATCTGGGCGGTGATTAAGGAGATGCCATCGTAGAAGGCACCAGGGCCCAATGGATTTATTGGGATATTTTTCCAGAAGGCATGGGAGATCGTCAAAAAGGATGTGATCGCGGCGATGAATAAGCTATTTCTGAATAATGGCCATGGCTTTGGTCTTCTCAATCAGGCGCTCATCACTCTCATTCCGAAATCGCCGGAAGCTTGCAGGATCAAGGATTTCAGGCCGATTTGTCTGCTACACAATGCCCCAAAACTCGCTTCTAAGCTGCTGGCATCGAGGCTTAGCAGACGCATGCCGGAGCTTGTTAACATTAACCAGCCGGCATTCATCAAGGGGAGGAGTATACACGATAACTTCCTGTTGGTGAGACAGATGGCTAGAAGATTGCACAAGAGGAAGGTTAAGGGGGCCATGCTTAAACTTGACATCTCACGAGCGTTCGACTCGCTGTCATGGCCTTTTCTTTTCGAGGTGTTGAGAGCGAAGGGATTCTCGGAGAGATGGTTATCTTGGGTGGCAGTGTTACTCTCCACGGCTACGTCTAGAGTGGTGGTTAACGGATGCGCTGGCAAGAAATTCTCACACGCATGCGGCCTGAGGCAGGAGGACTCGCTCTCGCCGTTCCTTTTTGTGATTGCCATGGATGTGCTCACTGTGATTGTAAGGAAAGCACATGATGATCAGATTCTGTCGAAGATCAATGGTTGTGGTCCACTTCAACGCCTGTCCTTGTACGCCGATGATGTGGTCCTATTTATCAAGCCTACGAGATCTGATTTGGAGTTTGTCAAGGAGGCTCTTAGAATGTTTGGCGCGGCATCTGGGTTGAAGGTAAACTACGTGAAATCCTCTGCCATTCTGATCAGAGGAGAGGAGGGGGATGGGGAAAGGCTGAGGAACATATTGTCGTGGAAGATTGATAAGTTCCCGTGCAAGTATCTAGGGCTGCAGCTCAGCATCAAGAATCTCTTAAGATCAGATTGGCAACCGATCGTTGATGCAGCCCTACGAATTCTACCTGGCTGGCAGCGGGGGATGGTGACTCGGTCGGGCAGGCTCATCTTAGTGAATCAAGTAATGAGGGCGAGACCTACTCACCATCTCATTGTCGCAGAAGCGCCCAAGTGGGCACTGGAGAGGGTGAACAAAGGTTGCCGAGCCTTTTTCTGGGCCGGCTCGGAGGAGATTCACGGAGGGAAGTGCGCTGTGGCATGGCAGAGGGTGTGCAGCCCTAAACAGCTTGGCGGGTTGGGAGTTATCGATCTGCACAAGCAGGGCATGGCACTCAGATTGAGATGGGGATGGCTTAAGCGAACTGACGAGTCGAGACCATGGCAGGGGCTGAGTGCGATGATCGACAAGCAGATGCAAGAGGCGTTTACGAGCTTGGTGAGCTGGTCCATTGGAGATGGATCAAAAATCTTGTTCTGGAAAGACAGGTGGATCGGTGGATGCACGGTTAAAGAGATTGCACCCTTACTCGCGGCGAAGGTACGAACACAGGTGGCCAACAGAAGATTACTGTGTGAGGGGATGTTCATGCATGCCTATACGAATGACATCTCAGGCGAGCTAGACACGGATGGCCTAGCTCAATTCATCAAGCTCTGGGACATTCTGATCGAGGTCCACTTGCGGCAAGAGGAGGAAGACAGGCCAGTCTGGGCTTGGAACCGCTCTGGGAAGTACTCGGCTGCCTCGGCTTATCATATGATGTGTGAAGGTGGTATAAAATTCCAGGCGGCTGCAGCGATCTGGAAGTGCTGGGCGCCGTTGGGCTGCAAAATCTTCATTTGGTTGGCCATCTTGCATAGACTCTGGATGTCAGATCGGCGTGCGCGCCATGGGTTACAGGACACGACCTCGCCTTGCTATCTATGTGAGCAAGAGGAGGACACGGTGGAACACATGTTGATGCAATGCGTGTTTGCCAGGCAGGTCTGGCACCAGTGTTTCCTGGTTGCGGGATGGAGCTTATCGATGTTGCCAACGGGACAGGACTCCTTGCAGGATTGGCGGGTCAGATCTAGGAAGCGGGTGGAGAAGGCGCAACACAAGGATTTTGACTCGTTAGTCATGTTGGTGTGTTGGTGTATTTGGAAGCAGAGGAACGGGAGAGTATTTGGAAAGAACGATACATGTAACGAACAAGGCACAGTTCGGATCATTCTTAGAGAGCAACACCTATGGGCGATCGCCAGAGGGAGAGGAGTGCAAACGGGTAGTGAGTAGTCAGCTAGGTGTTTTGGAGTAAGGGTGGGTAGGCGTGCCGAGGGCGACACCTGCAATCTGTAATGCTCTTGTAAATATCTTTCACTCTTCTATAAAGCTAAGGTACGCTTTTGGCGTACTCTCGAAAAAAAAGAATTGCATTCAGATTTGTTTTTGTTCTGGCAAGCTTTTGATTTTTTTTTTCCAAATTGAGGAGTATAGCTCCATGAAATTGATAAAAAAGATCCTACCGCAGTCAGGTGCATGTCGCAACGATAGTCATCAATATGAAAGCTAACTGGTCCTATAGCATAGCCAAACATTCGCCTACGTGGAGACGACAAAGCCGCTAAATTGTTATAGGTGTTGGTCTTCGAAATAACACCAGCATTCTTTCTACCACATGAGATTTTTGCTACTTTAGAATGCCAAGCTGTTCTACAACACTCTCAATTCAATATGTCTAATCTATCTTTATGGATTCTTACACTCAACTAATTTGATCTAAGCATGCAGCTGGATCAGGTGTGACCAAATTTTTTGATTGAGAAGCGTTGCCTTATAGCTTGTAGCTACTGTTGATTGAAGTGGTGGGCGCTAGACCTGGCCATGGGCAGCCCGGCCCGGTCGGCCCGACCCGACCCGGCCCGGTCGGCCCGACCCGACCCGGCCCGGTCGGCCCGACCCGACCCGGCCCGGCCCGACCCTTGTCCATGGGCCGGGCTTGGGCCAAGATTTCAAGCCTGACGACCGGGCCAGGCCGGGCCCGGGCCCGTCATATTCGCGAAGAGGCTCAGCCCGCGGGCCTGAGGCCCGGCGGGCTTTTAGCGTCATGGGTCGGGCTCAGGCCTGGGTTTTTTTGCATCGGGCTTTGGTAGGCCCGGCCCGGCCCGACAGATGGCCAGGTATAGTGGGCGCCCTTTGGCCCCTCAAGGGACCTATTTCCCCCGTTTTAGAAACTTCCATTTTAGCACTTCCCATTTTCCATAACTTTCTATTTTTGGCACTTTCAGGCATTATAGTTTCCACTCTCATAAAATCATTCCCTAGTTTCATGATTGGAATTTTTGGGATTTTTTAAAATTTTGAAATTATAAACTTTCAAAAACGAACTTCAAGAAATTTTGAACCTTTGAATTTCCTGAGCAAAACTCCTGTCAGCTTTGCAAGACCGGCAAAGAGAACCCTCGTTGCGACAGAGAGGGAGCATGAACAACAAATTTGAACTTTTCAATTTTCTAAACAAAACTTCCGTGAGCTTTGCAACAACTGCGACAGCGGGATACCAATGAGGAGATAAAGAAGCCACAAGCTTGTCATTGCCACAAAAGGTCGGGGAACATAATGAAGGAAATATGCCCTAGAGGCAATAATAAAGTTGTTATTTATATTTCCTTATATCATGATAAATGTTTATTATTCATGCTAGAATTGTATTAACCGGAAACTTAGTACATGTGTGAATACATAGACAAACAGAGTGTCCCTAGTGTGCATCTACTTGACTAGCTCGTTAATAAAAGATGGTTAAGTTTCCTAGCCATAGACATGAGTTGTCGTTTGATGAATGGGATCACACCATTAGAGAATGATGTGATGGACAAGACCCGTCCGTTAGCTTAGCACTATGATCATTTAGTTTATTGCTATTGCTTTCTTCATGACTTATACATGTTCCTATGACTATGAGATTATGCAACTCCTGGATACCGGAGGAACACTTAGTGTGCTATCAAACGTCACAACGTAACTGGTGATTATAAAGATGCTCTACAAGTGTCTCTGATGGTATCTGTTGAGTTGGCATAGATCGAGATTAGGATTTGTCACTCTGAATGTCGGAGAGGTATCTCTGGGCCCTCTCGGTAATGCACATCACTATAAGCCTTGTAAGCAATGTGACTAATGAGTTAGTTGCGGGATGATGCATTACGAAACGAGTAAAGAGACTTGCCGGTAACGAGATTGAACTAGGTATGAGGATACCGACGATCGAATCTCGGGCAAGTAACATACCGATGACAAAGGGAACAACGTATGTTGTTATGCGGTTTGACCGATAAAGATCTTCATAGAATATGTAGGAGCCAATATGAGCATCCAGGTTCCGCTGTTGGTTATTGACCGGAGATATGTCTCGGTCATGTCTACATAGTTCTCGAACTCGTAGGGTCCGCACGCGTAACGTTCGATGATGATTGGTATTATGAGTTTATGTGATATGATGTACCGAAGGTTGTTCGGAGTCCCGGATGACATCACAGACATTGATAACCCACAAGTACAGGGGATCGCAACAGTTTTCGAGGGTAGAGTATTCAACCCAAATTTATTGATTCGACACAAGGGGAGCCAAAGAATATTCTCAAGTATTAGCAGTTGAGTTGTCAATTCAACCACACCTGGATAACTTAGTATCTGCAGCAAAGTATTTAGTAGCAAAGTAATATGATAGTAGTGGTAACGATAGCAAAAGTAATATTTTTGGGTTTTGTAGTGATTGTAACAGTAGCAACGGAAAAGTAAATAAGCGAAGAACAATATGTGAAAAGCTCGTAGGCATTGGATCGGTGATGGAGAATTATGCCGGATGTGGTTCATCATATGTAACAATCATAACATAGGGTGACATAGAACTAGCTCCAATTCATCAATGTAATGTAGGCATGTATTCCAAATATAGTCATACGTGCTTATGGAAAAGAACTTGCATGACATCTTTTGTCCTACCCTCCCGTGGCAGCGGGGTCCTAATGGAAACTAAGGGATATTAAGGCCTCCTTTTAATAGAGTACCAGAACAAAGCATTAGCACATAGTGAATACATGAACTCCTCAAACTATGGTCATCACCGGGAGTGGTCCCGATTATTGTCACTTCGGGGTTGCCGGATCATAACACATAGTAGGTGACTATAGACTTGCAAGATAGGATCAAGAACTCACATATATTCATGAAAACATAATAGGTTCAGATCTGAAATCATGGCACCCGGGCCCTAGTGACAAGCATTAAGCATAGCAAAGTCATAGCAACATCAATCTCAGAACATAGTGGATACTAGGGATCAAACCCTAACAAAACTAACTCGATTACATGATAGATCTCATCCAACCCATCACCGTCCAGCAAGCCTACGATGGAATTACTCACGCACGACGGTGAGCATCATGAAATTGGTGATGGAGGATGGTTGATGATGACGATGGCGACGAATCCCCCTCTCCGGAGCCCCGAACGGACTCCAGATCAGCCCTCCCAAGAGGTTATAGGGCTTGGCGGCGGCTCTGTATCGTAAAACGCGATGAATTCTTCCCTCTAATTTTTTTCTTCCCGAAAGCAAATATATAGAGTTGGAGTTGAGGTCGGAGGAGCTCCAGGGGGCCCACGAGGTAGGGGGCGCGCCCTCCACCCTCGTGGACAGGGTGTGGGCCCCCTGGTCTTCATCTTTTGCAAGGATTTTTTATTATTTACAAATAGACGTTCCGTGGAGTTTCAGGTCATTCCGAGAACTTTTGTTTCCGCACATAAATAACACCATGGAAAGTCTGCTGAAAACAACGTCAGTCCGGGTTAGTTCCATTCAAATCATGCAAGTTAGAGTCCAAAACAAGGGCAAAAATGTTTGGAAAAGTAGATACAACGGAGATGTATCAGCTCCCCCAAGCTTAAACCTTTGCTTGTCCTCAAGCAATTCAGTTGATAAACTGAAAGTGATAAAGAAAAACTTTTACAAACTCTGTTTTCTCTTGTTGTTGTAAATATGTAAAGCCAACATTTAAGTTTTCAGGAAAGATTATGACTAACCACATTCACAATAACTCTTAGGTCTCATGTTTACTCATATCAATGGCATAATCAACTAGCGAGCGATAATAATAAATCTCGGATGACAACACTTTCTCAAAACAATCATGATATGATATAACAAGATGGTATCTCGCTAGCCCTTTCTGAGACCGCAAAACATAAATGCAGAGCACCTTTAAAGATCAAGGACTGGCTAGACATTGTAATTCATGGTAAAAGAGATCCAATCATAGTCATTCCCAATATAAATTAATAGTAATGAATGCAAATGACAGCTGCTCTCTCCAGCTAGTGCTTCTTAATAAGAGGGTGATGACTCAACATAAAAGTAAATAGATAGGCCCTTCGCAGAGGGAAGCAGGGATTTGTAGAGGTGCCAGAGCTCGATTTTGAAATAGAGATAAACAATATTTTGAGCGGCATACTTTCATTGTCAACATAACAACCAAGAGATGGCGATATCTTCCATGCTACACACATTATAGGCGGTTCCCAAACAGAATGGTAAAGTTTATACTCCCCCTCCACCAACAAGCATCAATCCATGACTTGCTCGAAACAACGAGTGTCTCCAACTAGCAACAGTCCCAGGGGGAGTTTTGTTTGCAATTATTTTGATTTAGTTTGCATAAAGCATGGGACTGGGCATCCCGGTGACCAACCATTTTCTCGTGAATGAGGAGCGGAGTCCACTCCTCTGAAGAATAACCCACCTAGCATGGAAGATACGGACAGCCCTAGTTGATACATGAGCTATTCGAGCATACAAAACAGAATGTTTATTTGAAGGTTTAGAGTTTGGCACATACAAATTTACTTGGAACGACAGGTAGATACCGCATATAGGAAGGTATAGTGAACTCATATGGAATAACTTTGGGGTTTAAGGGATTGGATGCACAAGCAGTATTCTCGCTTAGTATAAGTGAAGGCTAGCAAAAGACTGGGAAGCGACCAACTAGAGAGCGACAACAGTCATGAACATGCATTAAAATTAATAAACATTGAGTGCAAGCATGAGTAGGATATAATCCACCATGAACATAAATATCGTGAAGGCTATGTTGATTTGTTTCAACTACATGTGTGAACATGTGCCAAGTCAAGTCACTTAAATCATTCAAAGGAGGATACCACCCCACTATACCACATCACAACTATTTTAATAGCATGTTGGCACGCAAGGTAAACCATTATAACTCATAGCTAATCAAGCATGGCACGAGCAACTATGATCTCTAATTGTCATTGCAAACATGTTTATTTATAATAGGCTGAATTAGGAACGATGAACTCATCATATTTACAAAAACAAGAGAGGTCGATTTCATACCAGCTTTTCTCATCTCAGTCAGTCCCTCACATATCGTCATAATTGCCTTTCACTAGCACAACCGAACGATGTGAATAATAATAAGAGTGCACGTGCATTGGACTAAGATGGAATCTGCGAGCATTCAATAAACAGGAGAAGAGAAGGCAATATGGGCTCTTTGTTAAATCAACAATAATGCATATAAGAGCCACTTCAACAATTTAATCATGGTCTTCTTCTATTGACCCCCAAAGAAAAGAAAAGAAATAAAACTATTTACACGGGAAAGCTCTCAACAAGCAAAAGAAGAACGGGAAATCTTTTTGGGTTTTCTTTTTAATTATTACTACCACAGCAAGAAAAGTAAACTAACTAGAAGCTATTACTAATTTTTTTTGTTTTTCTTAAAGTTTATTAAACACACAAGGAGAAAGCAGGAAAAAGAAAATAAACTGGCATGGATATTACAGTGAAAGAGTAGGAGCACCGACATCTAGCAATGAGTGTGTGAACATGAATGTAATGTCGGTGAGAAATACGTACTCCCCCAAGCTTAGGCTTTTGGCCTAAGTTGGTTTATTGCCAAGGATGGCCTGGCGGATATCCGTAGTTGTAGCTGGGGTCGTACTGAGCTGCGGCAGTTATTGCCTCCTGAGCTGCAGCATGGCGGCGAGCTGCCTCCGCCCTCCTCTCGTACTCATCTGCCTCCTCTCTGGTAATAACATATCTTCCTTTTGCCTGATAATCAAAGAAGGCAGGAGCAGGGAGAGTAATACGGACAACATGACGTCTGTCAAAGATTAAGCGATATCGGAGGGGTGATTCATTCCTCTCGACAAACTGGTGGTAAACCATAGCATTATAGTCTAAATAGGTAGGAGGCAACTCAATATCATCCTCACGAACGTCCACACCAAGAAAATCAGCTAAGCGGGTTGCATAAATTCCTCCAAAAAAATCTCCATTAAATCTATTATGATGCAACCTACGTGCAACAATGGCTCCCAAGTTATAAGTTTGGTCTCCTAACACAGCACTCCTAAGAATACTGAGATCAAGGACACACATGTGACATGCTTCATCTTTACCATCTATGCACCTGCCTATGAAAAGAGCAAAATAATGTATAGCAGGAAAATGAATGCTCCCTATGGTAGCTTGTGCTATGTCTCTAGATTCCCCCACAGTTATGCTAGCAAGAAAATTTCTAAATTCAGATTTGCGAGGTTCACTAGCACTACCCCATTGTGGAAGTTTGCAAGCAACAGTAAAATCCTCTAAGTTCATAGTATAAGATTTTTCATAGAGATCAAACAGGACAGTTGGAGAATTACGTGAAGATGAAAATTCAAACCTCCTCACAAATGTACTAGTGAGATAGTGGTACTGGCGGCATTTGTCTGCCTCAAAGCTCACAAGATCAGCGTTACGCAAATATGCGTTAAATTCTTCTTTGATTCCCGCTCGATCCATAAAATTTTCTGAAGGCCATTCACAAGGCTGCACTGGAGCGTCCCTTGGTGGCTCCTCGCCAGCATCACGCATTGCAAGCCTGGGTCCTTGCTTCCTTGAAGAACCACCTTGGAACATTTTCCTAAGCATATTTCTCCCTCTGAAAAATTTCTGAAATTTTCAGTAACTTCAAATAAAAGTGAACCAAACTCAACAAAATTGATAGCAACTACTCCTACAAGTGCCTAGAGGCTATATCATGCATTAGAATTACTTGGAACCATATAAATTTGACATGCAAGCTCAAGAACATGGTCACCTAAGCAGCACAAATTTGCAATGAATAAAGCACTAGAACAAAAACTAATTGGACCAATGGAGGAGTCACATACCAAGGAACAATCCCCCCAAGCAGTTTTGTGAGAGGTGCTTTGAGCAAGGAGATTGAAAATCGCAGCAAAATGAGCTAGAACTCGTGCTTGAGCTGGATATTGGTGTTTGTGGGAGGAAGAAGGAGTGTGTGGGTGCAGGAATAAGTGGAGGGGGGCCACCGTGGGCCCACGAGGCAGGGGGCGCGCCCTGGGGGGTAGGGCGCGCCCTCCACCCTCGTGGCCAGGTGCTTGCCCCTCCTGCTGTGTTCTCAGTGCCAGATATTCTCAAAAAATTCTAGAAAAAATCATATTCCATTTTCAGGGCATTTGGAGAACTTTTATTTTCGGGGTATTTTTATATTGCACGGATAAATCAGAAAACAGACAGAAAATACTATTTTTACTTTATTTCAACTAAATAACAGAAAGTAGAAGGAGGGTACAGAAGGTTGTGCCTTCTAGTTTCATCCATCTCATGCTCATCAAAAGGAATCCACTAACAAGGTTGATCAGGTCTTGTTAACAAACTCATTCCGACTAACATGGAACCGGAGAAATTTCGAATAACACTATGTTACCTCAACGGGGATATGCACATCCCCAATAATAAGAATATCATATTTCTTCTTGACAGTAGGAAGAGGAAATTCAAAACCTCCAAAAATAATCGATGGAATTTTTCCAATAGAATTATACTATGAACTTGAGGTTGTTTCCTCGGAAAGTGTACCGTATGCTCATTACCATTAACATGAAAAGTGACATTGCCTTTGTTGCAATCAATAACAGCCCCTGCAGTATTCAAAAAGGGTCTTCCAAGAATAATAGACATACTATCGTCCTCGGGAATATCAAGAATAACAAAGTCCGTTAAAATAGTAACGTTTGCAACCACAACAGGCACATCCTCACAAATACCGACAGGTATAGCAGTTGATTTATCAGCCATTTGCAAAGATATTTCAGTAGGTGTCAACTTATTCAAATCAAGTCTACGATATAAAGAAAGAGGCATAACACTAACACCGGCTCCAAGATCACATAAAGCAGTTTTAACATAATTTCTTTTAATGGAGCATGGTATAGTGGGTACTCCTGGATCTCCTAGTTTCTTAGGTATTCCACCCTTAAAAGTATAATTAGCAAGCATGGTGGAAATCTCAGCTTCAGGTATCTTTCTCTTATTTGTAACAATATCTTTCATATACTTAGCATAAGGATTCATTTTGAGCATATCAGTTAATCGCATACGCAAAAAGATAGGTCTAATCATTTCAGCAAAGCGCTCAAAATCCTCATCATCCTTTTTCTTGGATGGTTTGGGAGGAAAAGGCATAGGTTTCTGAACCCATGGTTCCCTTTATTTACCATGTTTCCTAGCGACAAAGTCTCTCTTATCATAACGTTGATTCTTTGATTGTGGGTTATCAAGACCAACAACAGAGGTTCAATTTCTACATCATTATCATTATTAGATTGAGCATCATCATGAACATCATCATTAACATTTTCATTAGGTTCATGTTCATTACCAGATTGTGTTTCAGCATCAGAAATAGAAAGATCATTTGGATTCTCAGGTGGTTCAGCAATAGGTTCACTAGAAGCATGCAAAGTTCTATCATTTTTCTTTTTCTTCTTTTTAGAAGAACTAGGTGTATCAATATTATTTCTCTGAGAATCTTGTTCAATTCTCCTAGGGTGGCCTTCAGGATACAAAGGTTCCTGAGTCATTCTACCAGTTCTAGTAGCCACTCTAACAACATAATCATTATTCTTACTATTTAATTCATTGAGCAAATCATTCTGAGCTTTAAGTACTTGTTCTACTTGAGTGGTAACCATAGAAGCATATTTAGTAATGAGTTTAAGTTCACCTTTAACTCTAGACATATAATCACCCAAGTGTTCAAGCGTATCGGAATTGTATTTCAATTGTCTACCAAAATAAGCATTGAAGTTTTCTTGTTTGACAATAAAATTGTCAAACTCTTCTAAGCTTTGTCTAGCAGACTTATAGTGAGGGATATCACCTTCATCAAATCTATAGAGAGAATTTACCTTTACTACCTGTGTCGGGTTATCAAGACCATGGGTTTCTTCAATAGGTAATGGATTAAGATCATATGTTTCTTCAACAGGCGGTAAATTAAGACCGTGTATTTCTTCAATAGGAGGTAAATTCTTAACATCTTCAGCTTTAATACCCTTTTCTTTCACAGATTTCTTTGCCTCTTGCATATCTTCAGGACTGAGAAATAGAACACCTCTCTTCTTCGGAGTTGGTTTAGGACTAGGCTCAGGAGTTGGCTCAGGAAGTGTCCAATTATTTTCATTTGTCAACATATTATTCAATAGAATTTCAGCTTCATCCGGTGTTGTTTCCCTGAAAACAGAACCAGCACAACTATCCAGGTAATCTCTGGAAGCATCGGTTAGTCCATTATAAAAGATATCAAGTATTTCATTTTTCTTAAGAGGATGATCAGGCAAAGCATTAAGTAATTTGAGAAGCCTCCCCCAAGCTTGTGGGAGACTCTCTTCTTCAATTTGCACAAAGTTGTATATTTCCCTCAAAGCAGCTTGTTTCTTATGAGCAGGGAAATATTTAGCAGAGAAGTAATAAATCATATCCTGGGGACTACGCACACAACCAGGATCAAGAGAATTAAACCATATCTTAGCATCACCCTTTAATGAGAACGGAAATATTTTAAGGATATAAAGGTAGCGAGATTTCTCATCATTAGTGAACAGGGTGGCTATATCATTTAATTTAGTAAGATGTGCCACAACAGTTTCAGATTCATAGCCATGAAAAGGATCAGATTCAACCAAAGTAATTATATCAGGATCAACAGAGAATTCATAATCCTTATCGGTAACACAGATAGGTGAAGTAGCAAAAGCAGGGCCAGGTTTCATTCTAGCATTAAGAGATTGCTAATTCCATTTAGCTAATAACCTCTTGAGCTCATATCTATCTTTGCAAGCTAAAATAGCTTCTTTATCAAAAACATAACCCTCAGGAATAACAGGCAAGTCTTCATCATCACTTTCATCAATATAATCAGTTTCAATAATTTCCTTCTCTCTAGCCCTAGCAATTTTTTCATCAAGAAATTCACCAAGTGGCACAGCAGTATCAAGCATAGAAGTAGTCTCATCATAAGTATCATGCATAACAGAAGTGGCATCATCAATAACATGCGACATATCAGAACGAATAGCAGAAGCAGGTTTAGGTGTCGCAAGCTTACTCAAAACAGAAGGTGAATCAAGTGCAGAGCTAGATGGCAGTTCCTTACCTCCCCTCGTAGTTGAGGGATAAATTGTTGTCTTAGCGTCTTTCAAGTTCTTCATAGTGACCAGCAGATATAAATCCCAAGTGACTCAAAGAATAGAGCTATGCTCCCCGGCAACGGCACCAGAAAATAGTCTTGATAAGCCACAAGTATAGGGGATCGCAACAGTTTTCGAGGGTAGAGTATTCAACCCAAATTTATTGATTCGACACAAGGGGAGCCAAAGAATATTCTCAAGTATTAGCAGTTGAGTTGTCAATTCAACCACACCTGGATAACTTAGTATCTGCAGCAAAGTATTTAGTAGCAAAGTAATATGATAGTAGTGGTAACGGTAGCAAAAGTAATATTTTTGGGTTTTGTAGTGATTGTAACAGTAGCAACGGAAAAGTAAATAAGCGAAGAACAATATGTGAAAAGCTCGTAGGCATTGGATCGGTGATGGAGAATTATGCCGGATGCGGTTCATCATGTAACAATCATAACATAGGGTGACACAGAACTAGCTCCAATTCATCAATGTAATGTAGGCATGTATTCCAAATATAGTCATACGTGCTTATGGAAAAGAACTTGCATGACATCTTTTGTCCTACCCTCCCGTGGTAGCGGGGTCCTAATGGAAACTAAGGGATATTAAGGCCTCCTTTTAATAGAGTACCGGAACAAAGCATTAGCACATAGTGAATACATGAACTCCTCAAACTATGGTCATCACCGGGAGTGGTCCCGATTATTGTCACTTCGGGGTTGCCGGATCATAACACATAGTAGGTGACTATAGACTTGCAAGATAGGATCAAGAACTCACATATATTCATGAAAACATAATAGGTTCAGATCTGAAATCATGGCACCCGGGCCCTAGTGACAAGCATTAAGCATAGCAAAGTCATAGCAACATCAATCTCAGAACATAGTGGATACTAGGGATCAAACCCTAACAAAACTAACTCGATTACATGATAGATCTCATCCAACCCATCACCGTCCAGCAAGCCTACGATGGAATTACTCACGCACGGCGATGAGCATCATGAAATTGGTGATGGAGGATGGTTGATGATGACGATGGCGACGAATCCCCCTCTCCGGAGCCCCGAACGGACTCCAGATCAGCCCTCCCGAGAGGTTTTAGGGCTTGGCGGGTGCTCCGTATCGTAAAACGCGATGAATTCTTCTCTCTGATTTTTCTCTCGCCGAAAGCAAATATATAGAGTTGGAGTTGAGGTCGGAGGAGCTCCAGGGGGCCCACGAGGTAGGGGGGCGCGCCCTCCACCCTCGTGGACAGGGTGTGGGCCCCTGGTCTTCATCTTTTGCAAGGATTTTTTATTATTTCCAAATAGACGTTCCGTTGAGTTTCAGGTCATTCTGAGAACTTTTGTTTCTGCACATAGATAACACCATGGAAAGTCTGCTGAAAACAACGTCAGTCCGGGTTAGTTCCATTCAAATCATGCAAGTTAGAGTCCAAAACAAGGGCAAAAGTGTTTGGAAAAGTAGATACGACGGAGACGTAACAGACATGACGAGGAGTCTCGAAATGGTCGATACATAAAGATTGATATATTGGACCATGTTGTTTGGACATCGGAAATGTTCCAGAGTTTCGGATAAAACCGGAGTGCCGGAAGGGGTTACCGGAACCCCCGGGAGAACTAATGGGCCTCTATGGGCCTTAGTGGGAAGAGAGGAAGGGCCAGGAGGGGCTGGCCGCGCCCCTGGGTCCGAATTGGACTAGGGGAAGGGGGGCGGCGCCCCCTTTCCTTCCCTTCCCCCTCCTCCTTCCTTTCCCCTCTCTCCCTCTTGGTGGATTCCTACTAGGACTTGGAGTCCTAGTAGGATTCCCCTTTTGGGGCGCACCCTAGGGGCCGGCCGGCCCTCCCCTCGTCCCTCCTTTATATACGGGGGAGGGGGCACCCCATAGACACACAAGTTGATCTTTAGCCGTGTGCGGTGCCCCCTCCACAGTTTTCCACCTTGGTCATATCGTCATGGTGCTTAGGTGAAGCCCTGCGCCGGTAACTTCATCATCACTGTCACCACGCCGTCGTGCTGACGGAACTCACCCTAGGCCTCAGTTGGATCTAGAGTTCGAGGGACGTCACCGAGCTGAACATGTGCAGATCGCGGAGGTGCCGTGTGTTTGGTACTTGATCGGTTGGATCGTGAAGACGTTCGACTACATCAACTGCGTTACTAAGCGCTTCCACTTTCGGTCTACGAGGGTACATGGACACACTCTCCCCGCTCGTTGCTATGCTTCTCCTAGATAGATCTTGCGTGATCGTAGGCAATTCTTTTGAAATACTACGTTCCCCAACAGCGGCATCTAAGCCAGGTCTATGCTAGATGTTATATGCACGAGTAGAACACAAAGAGTTGTGGGCGATAATAGTCATACTGCTTACCAGCATGTCATACTTTGATTCGGCGGTATTGTTGGATGAAGCAGCCCAGACCGACATTACATGACCGCGTTCATGAGACTGGTTCTACCGATGTGCTTCGCACACAGGTGGATAGTGGGCGTCTGTTTCTCCAGCTTTAGTTGAATCGAGTGGTACTACCCGGTCCTTGTTGAAGGTTAAAACATCACACTTGACGAAAAATCGTTGTGGTTTTTGATGCGTAGGTAAGAACGGTTATTGCTAAGCCCGTAGCAGCCACGTAAAACTTGCAACAACAAAGTAGAGGACATCTAACTTGTTTTTGCAGGGCTTGCTATGATGTGATATGGTCAAGACGTGATGATATATAAATTGTTGTATGAGATGATCATGTTTTGTAAAAGTTATCGGCAACTGGCAGGAGCCTTATGGTTGTCGCTTTATTGTATGAAATGCAATCGCCATGTAATTGTTTTTACTTTATCACTAAGTGGTAGCGATAGTCATAGAAACAATAGTTGGCGAGACGACAACGATGCTACGATGGAGATCAAGGTGTCGCGCTGGTGACGATGGAGATCATGACGATGCTTCGGTGATGGAGATCATGAGCACAAGATGATGATGGCCATATCATGTCACTTATTTTGATTGCATGTGATGTTTATCCTTTATGCATCTTATTTTGCTTAGTTCGGCGGTAGCATTATAAGACGATCTCTCACTAAATTTCAAGGTACAAGTGTTCTCCCTGAGTATGCACCATTGCTACAGTTCGTCGTGCCGAGACACCACGTGATGATCGGGTGTGATAAGCTCTACGTTCACATACAACGGGTGCAAGCCAGTTTTGCACACGCAGAATACTCGGGTTAAACTTGACGAGCCTAGCATATGCATATATGGCCTCGAAACACTGAGACTGAAAGGTCGAGCATGAATCATATAGTAGATATGATCAACATAATGATGTTCACCATTGAAAACTACTCCATCTCACGTGATGATCGGACATGGTTTAGTTGATTTGGATCACGTGATCACTTAGATGATTAGAGGGATGTCTATCTAAGTGGGAGTTCTTAAGTAATATGATTAATTGAACTTTAATTTATCATGAACTTAGTACCTGATAGTATTTTGCATGTCTATGTTGTTGTAGATCAATGGCCCGTGCTACTGTTCCTTTGAATTTTAATGCGTTCCTAGAGAAAGCTAAGTTGAAAGATGATGGTAGCAACTACACGGACTGGGTCCGTAACTTGAGGATTATCCTCATTGCTGCACAAAAGAATTACGTCCTGGAAGCACCGCTAGGTGCAAGACCCGCTGCAGGAGCAACACCGGACGTTGTGAACGTATGGAAGAGCAAAGCTGATGACTACTCGATAGTTCAGTGTGCCATGCTTTACGGCTTAGAACCGGGACTTCCACGACGTTTTGAACGTCAAGGAGCATATGAGATGTTCGAGGAGTTGAAGTTAATATTTCAAGCAAATGCCCGGATTGAGAGATATGGAGTCTCCAATAAGTTCTATAGCTGCAAGATGGAGGAGAATAGTTCTATTAGTGAACATATACTCAGAATGTCTGGGTACCACAACCACTTGACTCAACTAGGAGTTAATCTTCCTGATGATAGTGTCATTGACAGAGTTCTTCAATCACTGCCACCAAGCTATAAAAGCTTCGTGATGAACTATAATATGCAAGGGATGAACAAGACTATTCCCGAGCACTTCGCAATGCTAAAGGCTGCGGAGGTAGAAATCAAGAAGGAGCATCAAGTGTTGATGGTCAACAAGACCACTAGTTTCAAGAAAAAGGGTAAAGGGAAGAAGGGGAACTTCAAGAAGAATGGCAAGCAAGTTGCTGCTCAAGTGAAGAAGCCCAAGTCTGGACCTAAGCCTGAGACTGAATGCTTCTACAGCAAAGGGACTGGTCACTGGAAGCGGAACTGCCCCAAGTATTTGGCAGATAAGAAGGATGGCAAAGTGAAAGGTATATTTGATATACATGTTATTCATGAGTACCTTACTAATGCTCGCAGTAGTGCCTGGGTATTTGATACTGGTTCTGTTGCTCATATTTGCAACTCGAAACAGGGGCTACGGATTAAGCAAAGATTGGCTAAGGACAAGGTGACGATGCGCGTGGGAAATGGTTCCAAAGTCGATGTGATCGTCGTCGGCACGCTACCTCTACATCTACCTTCGGGATTAGTTTTAGACCTGAATAATTGTTATTTGGTGCCAGCGTTAAGCATGAACATTATATCTGGATCTTGTTTGATGCGAGACGGTTATTCATTTAAATCAGAGAATAATGGTTGTTCTATTTATATGAGTAATATCTTTGTGGTCATGCACCCTTGATGAGTGGTCTATTTTTGCTGAATCTCGTTAGTAGTGATACACATATTCATAGTATTGAAGCCAAAAGATATAAGTTTAATAATGATAGTGCAACTTATTTGTGGCACTTCCGTTTGGGTCATATTGGTGTAAAGCGCATGAAGAAACTCCATGCTGATGGGCTTTTGGAATCACTTGATTATGAATCACTTGATGCTTGCGAACCATGCCTCATGGGCAAGATGACTAAGACTCCGTTCTCCAGAACAATGGAGCGAGCGATAGACTTGTTGGAGATAATATGTACCGATGTATGCGGTCCGATGAGTGTTGAGGCTCGCGGCGGGTATCGTTATTTTCTGACCTTCACAGATGATTTGAGCAGATATGGGTATATCTACTTGATGAAACATAAGTCTGAAACATTTGAAAAGTTCAAAGAATTTCAGAGTGAAGTGGAAAATCATCGTAACAAGAAAATAAAGTTTCTACGATCTAATCGTGGAGGAGAATATTTGAGTTACGAGTTTGGTCTTCATTTGAAACAATGCGAAATAGTTTCGCAGCTCACGCCACCTGGAACACCACAGCGTAATGGTGTGTTCGAACGCCATAACCGCACTTTATTAGATATGGTGCGATCTATGATGTCTCTTACTGATTTACCGCTATCGTTTTGGGGTTATGCTTTAGAGACGGCTGCATTCACGTTAAATAGGGCACCATGTAAATCCGTTGAGACGACACCTTATGAACTGTGGTTTGGCAAGAAACCCAAGTTGTCGTTTCTTAAAGTTTGGGTCTGCGATGCTTATGTGAAAAAGCTTCAACCTGATAAGCTCGAACCCAAATCGGAGAAATGTGTCTTCATAGGATACCCAAAGGAAACTGTTGGGTACACCTTCTATCACAGATCCGAAGGAAGATATTCGTTGCTAAGAATGGATCCTTTCTAGAGAAGGAGTTTCTCTCGAAAGAAGTGAGTGGGAGGAAAGTAGAACTTGATGAGGTAATTGTACCTGCTCCCTTATTGGAAAGTAGTTCATCACAGAAATTAGTTCCAGTGATTCCTACACCAATTAGTGAGGAGCTAATGATGATGATCATGAAACTTCAGATCAAGTTACTACCGAACCTCATAGGTCACCAGAGTGGTACGGTAATCCTGTTCTGGAGGTCATGTTACTTGACCATGACGAACCTACGAACTATGAGGAAGCGATGATGAGCCCAGATTCCGCGAAATGGCTTGAGGCCATGAAATCTGAGATGGGATCCATCACTACAAAAAAAAGACACATCCGTGACATTTTGGGCCGAACGAATTTTTTTCTGTCATGCTTATGACACTTCTATGACTTGTGACAAAACCCAGTATCATCATAGATGTGGTGGGCTCCTACTTCTATGACAAAAAATCATGGCAGAAAATGGGATTTTCGTCCTGGGCGGGCCGGAGACGCAGCTACATGACATTCTTCGGGCCGTCCATGACGGAGAAAACCGTAGTAGAAGCGAGGGTGAGGAAAATATCGGGGGAGTTCCCAGTTACGGTGGGTGGTCGGGGGCCGAGCGATGCACGTTTCTCTCGTACGTATGCACGTGTGTGCGAGGCGTTGCGCTCTAACTGAACCCGAGCGAGGCGTTGGGCTCTAACTGAACCCGAGCGATTGCACTGCAGGCTACGCGTTACTGAACCCGAGCCATCGATCGATGGCTGTTAACTGAACCCGATCGAGCGATTCCTTCGCTACTGCTGCTAACTGAAGCCGATCGATGTTGCCTCTAGATGAACAGTGAGCATTGTTGGGGGGTTTGGATGAACAGTTCCCGATGGGTATTGGATGAACAGGAACCCGTGGTAGTAGAGGCCGTTGCCGCTGGATGAACAGTACCCCGATCGATTGAGCCAGTGGATGAACAGGACCCCGTGGAGGGCTGGATGAATAGGACCCCGTGGAGGGCTGGTTGAACAGGAGCCGCTGGAGGGCTGGTTGAACAGTAGCCGGTGGAGGGCTGGATGAACAGTAGCCCGAGGAGGGGTGGTTGAACAGGACCCCTGTAGAGAGGGCTGGTTGAACAGTAGCCGGTGGAGGAGCGCGCGGTGGAGGCTGGATGAACAGGAGCCCGTGGATGAACAGTCGCAGGTGGAGGCTGGAGGAGGTCGACGGTGGATGAACAGTAGCCCGTGGAGGCTGGAGGAGGTCGACGGTGGAGATGAACAGTATCCCGTGGAGTCCCGTTTTGCGGTACGCCACACCCCTCCCAATGAACAGGACCCCCGTTTCAACCGTAGCGCTCCAACACAAGTCCGTTTCCTCCGTTTTGCGGTACGCCACACCCCTCCCGATCAACAGGACCCCGTTTCGACTGTAAGAGGTCCGTTTCCTCCGTTTTGCAGTACACTAGACTCCTCCCGATGAACAGGATCCCGTTTCCACCGTGGCCGGTCGAACACAAGGCCGTTTCCTCCGTTCTGCGGTACGCCAGGCCTCGTTTCCATCGCCTGTTCCGTCCAAGCCGGTTGGCTCCTGATGAACAACACGCGTTCCGTTGCCTCCCGCTGAACACGACACATTCCATTGCCTCCCCATGAACACGACGACGACGACGCAGTTTCTCCGTTCCGACCCAGCCACAGCCATGTACACGAGAGCTAGCCGTACGTATGCACGAGTAGGCGTTCGAGACCCCGCCTGTATGTACGTACATGGCCGTATTTACTTTCTTGCACCCTGGCCGCTGTACGTACATGTACATGCTACGTGCGCGCCTCTACTACCACACGTGCCCTTCCTTACACGGCCACGGTTCATCGCTGCAGCCTGCAGACAGACCGATCGATCAGTATGTACGTACACGTTCGCGACCAGAATGACAATGCTATGTACGCTTCGACCGGGTGGGTCCCGACTGTCAGGCACTTCCTTGCGTGCGAAGATGTAGCTGGTGGGTCCCAACAGTCAGGGGGGGCAAATCATTTTTTTTGCCCGTAATATGGACGCACTTCCTTGCGTGCGAAGATGTAGATGGTGGGTCCCAGCAGTCAGGGGGAACTTTTTTTCGTGAAATACGGTGGCCCGTCCGGTGGGTCCCCGCTGTCAGGTGGAGGAATCATTATTTTTCGCGTAATAAGGAGGCACTTCCTTGCTGCGGCCGTGGACCCAGCTAGCAGCCTCTCCACGTACAGTACTCTTCCAATGGAAGTCGTTCCTTGACCACGTTGACCACGCCGCGCCGAGAGCACCAGGGCGATGGACGACGGCGAGGCCTAGGAAGGGGACGACACGTAGCCGGGGAAGACGCGGCAGTGGATGCCCACGCGGAGAGGAGTACGAGGGTTCACTGGTTCGACTTCGGTGTGAGGTTGCCGTCGCCGCAGAATAACAGGGGGTGTGGGTGAGTGGAGGGATGGCCTGGCCAGCGGTGGGAATAGTAGGCGGCGGTGAGGCCTCCGTGGCAGCACAGCCAACCACGGGAGGCAGGAGCAGGCGGCACGACCGGCGCTGCTTTGGGCGGCTGGAGCGAGAAGACCAGAGGTTGAAGAAGCACTACGGCCGTTGGATGAACATCGTACGGTCACTGGAGCTAGAATCGTTCATATTGACTAAGTTGACAAAGCCCTCCGTCCCCGTAATCTTAGAAGGCCCACAAGTTAGCCTCCCACAATGGTGGGTCCCAGCTAGCAGGGGGAGTATTCATTTTTTGTGCGTAATAAGGAGGCACTTCCTTGTGTGCAAAGATATAGCTGGTGGGTCCGAGCTGACAGCGGGGGGACCGTTTTTTTCAAGAAATACAGAGTCCCTTCCGGTGGGTCCCAGCTGTCAGGTGGAGGAATCATTATTTTGCGCGTAATAAGGAGGCATTTCCTTGTGTTGACCCCTACTGTCAGCCTCTTCCGATGGCTGTTGTTTGTTGAACATGTTGACCTCGCTGCACCGAGAGCACAAACGCGGTGGACGAGGGCGAGGCCCAGGAAGGGAACAATCCGGAGCCGGCGAAGCCACCGCAGCGGATGCCCACGCTGAGGGGTGTACGAGCGCTGACTGGTCGGCTGCGGGGTGAGGCTGACGTCGCCGAAAAATAACAGGATGTGCGGTGTGTAAAGGGATGGCCTGGCGGCAGCACAACCAGCCACGGGAGGAGGGAGCAGACAGTCCCGCCGACGCTGGTTTGCGTGGCTGGAGCAGGAAGATCAGAGATTGAAGAAGCACGGCGGCCGTTGGATGGACATCCAACAGTCACTGCTCTGTGTTAACTAAGTTGACAAAGCCTTGCGTACGCGTCAAAAAAATTAGGACAGCGTCATCGTCAACCTAGTAGGCCCAGAAGTCAGCCTCCAAATCTGTGGAAAACAACATACAGCCCATTAGCCATTATTTTCAATAATTTACAGCCCATTTGCTAATTCTTAAGGATATTTGAAGCCCATATTCTTTTTATTAGCATTACAGACCATATATTCTGGGCACTTCTAAAAAATTCAACGAAATTTTCATATTTCGGTGGGGTCCGAACTCTTTTAATCATGAAATTTCGAGTCGCGTTAAAAATACTTTTTAAAAAATTATATCAAAATAAAATTCAAAAAACAATTCTTTGCAAAAAAATGAATGAAATTTAAAATCTTAACTAGCAAGATGCCCGTGCGTTGCACAGAACATGAAGATGCATTTGTATGAGTAGTTTATCTTGTGGGAGAAAAGACGATCTTTTAATGTAATTGCCAGTTGGCTTTGGTTTTTATAAGAGTAGAGAGTAGAGAAATCCAGAAAAAATGTTATTTTAATGTAATATCCGGTTGGCTTTGGTTTAAAAATTTACAGCCCATTTCTTACAACTTATAGCCCATTTTCTGGGGAAGCCCACCCATTTCTTACTACTTTACATCCCTCCCTCCTCGTCTTGAAAGATTTGCTACCCAGCAGGGTTGACAAAAGCAAGTAGGCCTCGGTTTTGGTGTTCTCCAAAAAAAAGAACCGGGCTAGCCATTTTCAGAAAGAAAAAAGATATCAATTGGGCTCGTCATGTGTTTAAATAAAAGTGTAAGCGTGGGCTAGACGGGCCACAGCCCCCGCACAGCGTGCAGTTGAGCTCCGTCTCTGAAACTAAGAAAACAACTGGGCGAGCTGCTGGGTCCCTGGTGTTATCCGCTCGTTGTGTAATTTTAACAAATCCGCCGCCGCGCCGGCCTATGCATCGCCGGTGTGAGATGACACGTCTATGACTTATCCTAGCGACATGCCGCCGTTGGTGGACTCCGTGCCCCCCTTGCTGAAGTCGACCGCGTCCTCGTCCTCGTTGTCGGTGCCGCCCTCAAGGTTGTAGTACTCGTAGTAGTGGCTGCGCCAGAGCTCGCGTTGGTACTCCACCGCCGGTTTCTCGACGGCAGACTCTTCTCTACCTCGACCTCGGCCACGCGCAACTCCTCCTCCCGACACTCCTCGATCTCCGCCGCCTCCTGCATCTCCAGCTCCCGCTCGGCGACCTCATGAGGAAGCAGGTGCTCCATGGCCACCGCCGCCTTTTCAGACATGGGTTACATGCTGGAGTCCGAGGTGGCCTGGAATATCTTGGCATGTGCATCCTCGATCTTGGCGTGGATGGCCTCGACCCGGGCCAGGGCAACATCGGCGGCATGGACGACAGCTCGAGCGCTCTCGGCGTTTGCAGCCGTCGCAGCAGGAGCAGCTGCAGCCATCTTGGCTCCCGCGGCTGCCCTGTCGGCTACTGCAGACGCCCTCTCGGCGGAAGCGGCCACGCTCAATGCGGATGCGGCAGCACTCTCGGCGTAGGCGGCTGCGCTCTCGGCGTAGGCGGCCGCGCTCTCGGCGTAGGCGGCCGTGCTCTCGGCGCAGGTGGCGGCGCTCGGGGGGGGGGGGACGCGGCCATCGTACGGGCCTTCACGAAGCATTTCCACGGCGTCATCTTTGCAAGAAGGGGGTGCGGGAATGGGGATTGAGATTCATGGATTCGGGGGTTGCCGGCACTGGAGCAGACGAGCCGACGAAGCTTAAGGAGGGAGACTTAAATAGACCCAGATATTTTCATCGTAAATGGTTCCTAGAAAACAACTGTGTGTGATGTTGTACATATTTTTTATTAGTTGTGAAAGACGAATTTGGAGTAAAGTGGCAACGGATAGTGTTTTAAATGAACGAGAAATTTTGTAGTACTAATACAACTGTCATGTCAAATTTTGGAAAATTTCAGGGGTCATTTGACCCTTTAAGACATTTAAGTGATTTTCTAGCAGTGAGGAATTAGGAGGAAGTATTTTTTTGGCTTGTAATAACGAGGTACCTGCTTGCGTAATGCAATGACCCTGGTGGCTCCCTACTGTCAGCCTCTCCACGTACAGTCATCTCATGATTCCTCTTGGTTGTTGACCATGTTGACAACGCCAGACGGAGGCGGGCACAGCGAGCGAACCAAGGCAGAGAACGGCGGCGAGGCCTCAGACAGGAAGGAACAACGGCCGTGGAAGATGCGGCAGTGTAGTGGCAAGTGGAGGGGAGTACGAGGGCAACAACATGCAACTCAAGCTTACGAACGGTACAAAAAGCCCAAGGATTAATTGTTCATCAATTTTTTAGACAAAAACCAGATTGAACATGGCAGTAACATGTAACCCAATCACTCTTTTTCGCAGTCACAAACAAATGGATCGGTCTGATCCATAAAATCAACATCCTGTGCATAAAAATTTATTGCACGATGACTACAACTTGTTGTAAATAGAAGCCGAGCACGTTTAGTAGCCCATTTGTCCACCTGAAACTTCTTTTTTTGCTCTTCAACGTGTCCATCCGTGAGAAATCTCTTGCAGTAAAACTTAAGCCTCAGGGACAATAGTAACCTCGCATTCAACAGGAAGAATGTGACAAAGCTTCTGTTTGCCTGGTTGGATGCATATCCTTCCATCGTTATTGTCCTCAAACGAATGTCATGAGAACTGAGAAAATCCTGGTGCTTATTACGCCACCGATTGGTTATACGTTTTTGTCCATGTGCTTGCAGTACCTAAGTAGACATGAAGATTTGAAATCAGTTAAGGTATGAAAAAAGAGTATGTCGAAAGAGCAACAGCTGAACGGTTAATTCTAGTACAATATATACAGTCTTTCAGTGTGCATGAAATCATCACCTCCATATATAAATTCTCCAGAGACCGAAAGCATCGCAGCAAGCCAATAATTATGTTCAGATCATAACTATACATTCTGATATATAAGATCTTGACAGAATCCAGCAGCATTGATAGGCTATCCATGGACGAACTCTTCATTGAGCATATAACATAATATTAGTACCCAAAGTGTACTCCAAGATGATATAAAACTTATGCGCACAAATGAAAAATGCAGCTTATGATTACAAATGTGTAGATGATAATATACGGTACATGAAAAAGTGAGGAGCCAAACACCAACTTCTTGTGATCATTAAATGGATCACGAATTACACCCAAGGTCTCCAGTTTGGGCGCAGAGATAACAGTTATTTGCAAAGGTTTATAACAATTATCAAGGAGCAACCTTTCAAGTGAAGGGGCATCTTCGATGATGAGTTGCTGTCCTTCAAAACAAATTCCAATGCTTTTAAGGTGAGGCGACTTTATTTGGAGACAACTGATAGGGATTTCTATTCCCAAAACAATCAGCAAGCGCTCTAGGGCAGGGCAACTGGAGTGGATGATGTTGTTCAGTGAGGCCTCCGATAGATAAACCACCACAAGCGAA
Organism: Triticum aestivum; assembly: GCF_018294505.1. NCBI lineage: Eukaryota > Viridiplantae > Streptophyta > Magnoliopsida > Poales > Poaceae > Triticum > Triticum aestivum. Next base: position 26,348,748 of record NC_057799.1, read on the forward strand.
AGTCTTTTTAGTAGTGGGAGTCGAAGCATTTGTACCAGATCGTCTGGTAGATGGCACCGGGCGAAGGTGGCGGTGTGGAGAGAGGAGGGAAATCGCGAGATGGACAACGGTGGTGTGGGCACGAATTCTTGGTATGTTCGTGGTACGAAACTTTCGTGGTAATGGTAGAACTCAAACTGCTGGAGTTTTCCGAATTCAGGGGATGTCAGCCAAGTGTCCACCGTGCCGAGTATGGACAGCAGGTAGCGTGTCGGGATGCAGAGGCGTTGAACGGGGCCCTGCTGGTGAGTGGAGACGATGGCTCTAAGGAGATCAAATTCAGGAAGGATAGATATATGACGACAGTCGAGATTGAGGGGCGCGGTGCGCCATAGAGGGCACCACCGAGTTGAGAGGACTTGTGTGCGGCAGCAATCCTTGGTGGGGAGAAGCGAGATGATCTCCTCAAGGATGACGTCTGGGAGATCGCTGATGCGGTCCACCAGAGATTCTACCGGTTCCTCAGATCCGGGTGTGTGTGGGGGGGGGGGGGGGGGGCTCGCCGCTTCTCCCTGCGATGCCGGGTGCGGGATCTACAACGGGCGTCGCCGCTGGCGGGAGCCTCATCTTCTTGGCGCTGGGGCCAGCCGACTCCATTTTCCTTGTGGGCGTCGCGCCGAGCTCACGGGTTTGAGCAGAGTAGCCAGAGACGAGCCTAGTGGCAGTGTGAGTGGGGAAGAAGGAGGGTTGGGGTTTTCTGTAGGAGTGGAAGAAGAGGAGCAGGCGTTTTCTGTACGAGTGAGGAAGAAGGTGAGCGATTTTTTTGGAAGAGTGAGGAAGATGGGGAGCGGGGGTGATCTCTACTACGCAACCTTCTTCTTGTAGACGTTGTTGGGCTTCCAAGTGCAGAGGTTTGTTGGACAGTAGCAAATTTCCCTCAAGTGGATGACCTAAGGTTTATCAATCCGTGGGAGGCGTAGGATGAAGATGGTCTCTCTCAAACAACCCTGCAACCAAATAACAAAGAGTCTCTTGTGTCCCCAACACACCCAATACAATGGTAAATTGTATAGGTGCACTAGTTCGGCGAAGAGATGGAGATACAAGTGCAATATGGATGGTAGATATAGGTTTTTGTAATCTGAAAATATAAAAACAAAAAGGTAACTAGTGATAAAAGTGAGCACAAACGGTATTGCAATGCTAGGAAACAAGGCCTAGGGTTCATACTTTCACTAGTGCAAGTTCTCTCAACAATAATAACATAATTGGATCATATAACTATCCCTCAACATGCAACAAAGAGTCACTCCAAAGACACTAATAGCGGAGAACAAACGAAGAGATTATGGTAGGGTACGAAACCACCTCAAAGTTATTCTTTCGGATCGATCTATTCAAGAGTTCGTAGTAAAATAACACGAAGCTATTCTTTCCGTTCGATCTATCCTAGAGTTCGTACTAGAATAACACCTTAAGACACAAATCAACCAAAACCCTAATGTCACCTAGATACTCCAATGTCACCTCAAGTATCCGTGGGTATGATTATACGATATGCATCACACAATCTCAGATTCATCTATTCAACCAACACAAAGTACTTCAAAGAGTGCCCCAAAGTTTCTACCGGAGATTCAAGATGAAAACGTGTGCCAACCCCTATGCATAGGTTCATGGGTAGAACCCGCAAGTTGATCACCAAAACATACATCAAGTGAATCAATAGAATACCCCATTGTCACCACGGGTATCCCACGCAAGACATACATCAAGTGTTCTCAAATCCTTAAAGATTCAATCCGATAAGATAACTTCAAAGGGAAAACTCAATCCATTACAAGAGAGTGGAGGGGGAGAAACATCATAATATCCAACTATAATAGCAAAGCTCGCGATACATCAAGATCGTGCCAACAAAGAACACAAGAGAGAGAGAGAGAGAGATCAAACACATAGCTACTGGTACATACCCTCAGCCCCGAGGGTGAACTACTCCCTCCTCGTCATGGAGAGTGCCGGGATGATGAAGATGGCCACCGGTAAGGGATCCCCCCTCCGGCAGGGTGCCGGAACAGTGTCCTGATTGGTTTTTGGTGGCTACAGAGGCTTGCGGCGGTGGAACTCCCGATCTATTCTGTTCCCCCGATGGTTTTAGGGTATATGGAGATATATAGGCGAAAGAAGTCGGTAAGGGGAGCCACGAGGGGCCCACGAGGGTGGAGGGCGCGCCCAGGGGGTGGGCGCGCCCCCTGCCTCGTGCCTTCCTCGTTGCTTCCCTTACATATACTCCAACTCTTCTGGATTGCTTCCGTTCCAAAAATAACTTTCCCGAAGGTTTCATTCCGTTTGGACTCCATTTGATATTCCTTTTCTGTGAAACACTGAAACAAGGGAAAAAACAGAAGCTGGCACTGGGCTCTGGGTTAATAAGTTAGTCCCAAAAATAATATAAAAGTGCATAGTAAAGCCCATTAAACATCCAAGATGGATAATATAATAGCATGAATACTTCATAAATTATAGATACGTTGGAGACGTATCAGCTTCCCCAAGCTTAATTCCTGCTCGTCCTCTAGTAGGTAAATGATAAAAGAAATAATTTATGAAGTGTGAATGCTAGCAGGTGCACAAGTTTGATCAATGCTAATTTCAATCACCTTTTCTAGCATCATTATATGTCATAACAGTAGCTCATATCATAAAGCTTCTCATGATCAAGTAACAAGCTATTCACATGTTAAAGTATAGATCATAAACTTTCTTGAAAACTAACAAACAGTTCTCAGTCATCAAACAATTGAAATTCATCTTATTTTCAGGAAGGGTCTATTTAAGAGCTTTGATTTAGCAAATCCCACATACTCAACTATCATATAGTCTTCCATGATTGCTACCACTCAAAGCATATTTTTAGAACAAATAGCATCCATCGAACACAGAGAAAGATAGGGGCTTAATGTTTCGCCTCCCAACTTATTTATCATATAGATAATTGTCAACAATAATAATCATGATCAAATATATTTGAATGGCCATATATGCTTAGATCTTTCCATCACATGATGCTTGCCAACTAAAGAGTAGGTTGGAATGAGAAGGAATACTACTGACTCTTGCATAAAAGTAAAAGATAGACCCTTCGCAGAGGGAAGCAGGGATTTGCAGAGGTGCCAGAGCTTGAAGCTAAAACAAAGATGAAAATAATTTTGAGAGGTATGCTTTCATTGTCAACATAACGACCAAGAGTTCCCAATATCTTCCATACTAGATACATTATAGGCAGTTCCCAAACAGAAAGGTAAAGATTTTACTCCCCCTCCACCAACAATCACACTCCATGGCTTGTTCGAAACAACGGGTGCCGTCCAACTATCAACAATCCTGGGGGAGTTTGTTTAAATTATTTGCGAATTTGTTTTTGATCTTTTGATCATAGGACTGGGCATCCTAGTTACCAGCCATTTTCTCGTGAATGATGAGCGGAGTCCACTCATCGTGAGAATAACCCACCTAGCATGGAAGATACTGAAAGCCCATAGTCGCTACATGAGCGATTTGGGCATACAAAACAGATTATTATTTGAAGGTTTAGAGTTTGGCACATGCAAATTTACTTAGAACAGCAGGTAAATACCGCATATAGGTAGATATGGTGGACACTCATGGAAGAAACTTGGTTCAAGGAATTTGGATGCACAAGCAGTATTCCCGCTTAGTACAGATATTTTGGCTAGCAAAGGATTCTAAAAAGCAAGCACCACATGTTAGAGGATCCATAACAATATAACTTCTATACAAATATACCCAAGCATAACTCATTATGTTGTCTTCCTTGTCCAACTTCAACTAATTTTCTCAGGTTTGAAAATAATTAATGGGGCTCACAATCATAGAAGATGTCCAAGATAGTATATTTATATGTGAAATCTCTCTTCCTTCAATATTCTTTCATGAATTGTTCAAGTGACCAATACAATGTTTGCTAACCTTCAAAAATTTTACCACCTATACTTCTTATATGTGAAGGTATTACTCCCCATGGGAAAGGTATATGAAACATATATAATTTTAGATTTATGACATTCAAATCATTCAACCATTTACTCATAGGATATAAGTGAAGCACACGAGTAAATGACAAACTACTCCGAAAAGATATAAGTGAAGATCAATGAGTAGTTAAATAATCATGTAGCTATGTGAAGACTCTCTCTCATTTAAGAATTTCAGATCTTGGTATTTTATTCAAACAGCAAGCAAAGCTAAAGAAAATAAAATGATGCTCCAAGCAAAACACATATCATGTGGTGAATAAAAATATAGCTCTAAGTAAAGTTACCGATGAACGAAGACGAAAGAGGGGATGCCATCCGGGGCATCCCCAAGCTTAGGCTCTTGGTTGTCCTTGAATATTACCTTGGGGTGCCTTGGGCATCCCCAAGCTTAGGATCTTGCCACTCCTTATTCCGTAGTCCATCGAATCTTTACCCAAAACTTGAAAACTTCACAACACAAAACTTAACAGAAAATCTCATGAGCTCCGTTAGCGAAAATAAATCACCACTTAGGTACTGTTGTGAACTCATTCTAAATTCATATTGGTGTAATATCTACTGTATTCCAACTTATCTATGGTTCATACCCTCCCATACTACTCATAGATTCATCAAAATAAGCAAACATCACATAGAAAACAGAATCTGTCAAAAACAGTACAGTCTGTAGTAATCTGTATCAAACGTATACTTCTGGAACTCCAAAAATTATTAAATAAATTGGTGGACCTGAGTAATTTGTCTAGTAATCATCTGCAAAAAGAATCAACTAAATATCACTTTCCAGTAAAAAGTTTTAGCTAATCTCGTGAGCGCTAAAGTTTCTGTTTTTTACAGCAAGATCATAAAGACTTCACCCAAGTCTTCCCAAAGGTTCTACTTGGCACAAACACTAATTAAAACATAAAACCACATCTAACCAGAGGATAGATGATTTATTTATTACTAAACAGGAACAAAAAGCAAGGAACAAAAATAAAATTGGGTTGCCTCCCAACAAGCGCTAACATTTAACGCCCCTAGCTAGGCATGATGATTCCAATGATGCTCACATAAAAGATAAGAGTTGAAACATAGCGGGAGCATCATGAAGAATATGACTAGCACATTTAAGTCTAACCCACTTCCTATGCATAGGGATTTTGTGAGCAAACAACTTATGGTAACAATAATCAACTAGCATAGGAAGGCAAAACAAGCATAACTTCAAAACTTTAAGCACATAGAGAGGAAACTTGATATTATTGCAATATGTAGAAGCATATGATCCTCTCTCATAATAATTTTCAGTAGCATCATGAATGAATTCAACCATATAACCAGCACATAAAGCATTCTTTTCATGATCTACTAGCATAGAATTTTTATTACTCTCCACATAAGCAAATTTATTCTCATCAATAGTAGTGGGAGCAAACTCAACAAAATAACTATCATGTGATTGAAAATTAAGATCAAGATGACAAGTTTCATGGTTATCATTATTCTTTATAGCATACGTGTCATCACAATAATCATCATAGATAGGAGGCATGCTTTCATCATAATAAATTTGCTCATCAAAACTTGGGGGACTAAACATATCATCTTCATCAAACATAGCATCCCCAAGCTTGTGGCTTTGCATATCATTAGCATCATGGGTATTCAAAGAATTCATACTAACAACATTGCAATCATGCTCATCATTCACATATTTTATGCCAAGCATTCTATGTAATTCTTCTTCTAGTACTTGGGCACAATTTTCCTTCCCATCATTTTCACGAAAGACATTAAAAAGATGAAGCATATGAGGCACCCTTAATTCCATTTTTTTGTAGTTTTCTTTTATGAACTAAACTAGTGATAAAACAAGAAACAAAAAGATTCGATTGCAAGATCTAAAGATATACCTTCAAGCACTCACCTCCCCGGCAACGGCGCCAGAAAAGAGCTTAGTTGACGGGGTGTGAGTGCCGCTTACCTAGCCTCCCCGGCAACGGCGCCAGAAAAGAGCTTGATGTCTACTACACAACCTTCTTCTTGTAGACGTTGTTGGGCCTCCAAGTGCAGAGGTTTGTAGGACAGTAGCAAATTTCCCTCAAGTGGATGACCTAAGGTTTATCAATCCGTGGGAGGCGTAGGATGAAGATGGTCTCTCTCAAACAACCCTGCAACCAAATAACAAAGAGTCTCTTGTGTCCCCAACACACCCAATACAATGGTAAATTGTATAGGTGCACTACGGCGAATAGATGGTGATACAAGTGCAACATGGATGGTAGATATATGTTTTTGTAATCTGAAAATATAAAAACAGCAAGGTAACTAATGATAAAAGTGAGCACAAACGGTATTGCAATGCTAGGAAACAAGGCCTAGGGTTCATACTTTCACTAGTGCAAGTTCTCTCAACAATAATAACATAATTGGATCATATAACTATCCCTCAACATGCAACAAAGAGTCACTCCAAAGACACCAATAGCGGAGAACAAACGAAGAGATTATGGTAGGGTACGAAACCACCTCAAAGTTATTCTTTCGGATCGATCTATTCAAGAGTTCGTAGTAAAATAACAGGAAGCTATTCTTTCCGTTCGATCTATCCTAGAGTTCATACTAGAATAACACCTTAAGACACAAATCAACCAAAACCCTAATGTCACCTAGATACTCCAATGTCACCTCAAGTATCCGTGGGTATGATTATACGATATGCATCACACAATCTCAGATTCATCTATTCAACCAACACAAAGTACTTCAAAGAGTGCCCCAAAGTTTCTACCGGAGAGTCAAGACGAAAATGTGTGCCAACCCCTATGCATAGGTTCATGGGCAGAATCCGCAAGTTGATCACCAAAACATACATCAAGTGAATCAATAGAATACCCCATTGTCACCACGGGTATCCCACGCAAGATATACATCAAGTGTTCTCAAATCCTTAAAGACTCAATCCGATAAGATAACTTCAAAGGGAAAACTCAATCCATTACAAGAGAGTAGAGGGGGAGAAACATCATAAGATCCAACTATAATAGCAAAGCTCGCGATACATCAAGATCGTGCCAAATCAAGAACACGAGAGAGAGAGAGAGAGAGAGATCAAACACATAGCTACTAGTACATACCCTCAGCCCCGAGGGTGAACTACTCCCTCCTCGTCATGGAGAGCGCCGGGATGATGAAGATGGCCACCGGTAAGGGATCCCCCCTCCGGCAGGGTGCCGGAACAGGGTCCCGATTGGTTTTTGGTGGCTACAGAGGCTTGCGGCGGCGGAACTCCCGATCTATTCTGTTCCCCCGATGGTTTTAGGGTATATGGAGATATATAGGCGAAAGAATTCGGTAAGGGGAGCCACGAGGGGCCCACGAGGGTGGAGGGCGCGCCCGGGGGGTGGGCGCGCCCCCCTGCCTCGTGCCTTCCTCATTGCTTCCCTTACGTATACTCCAACTCTTCTGGATTGCTTCCGTTCCAAAAATAACTTTCCCGAAGGTTTCATTCCGTTTGGACTCCGTTTGATATTCCTTTTCTGCGAAACACTGAAACACGGGGAAAAACAGAAACTGGCACTGGGCTCTGGGTTAATAAGTTAGTCCCAAAAATAATATAAAAGTGCATAGTAAAGCCCATTAAACATCCAAGATGGATAATATAATAGCATGAATACTTCATAAATTATAGATACGTTGGAGACGTATGAGGAGGGAATTGGGGCGAGACGGAAGCGTAAGTGGAAGCGAGTTGGAAGGAGGGTTTTCCTGGGATCGCCCCCTCTTCAAGAAATATGGGCTTCTCCTTGCAAAAAAAACAAATGGGCTTTAAGATGGATAGGCTTTTGTATCGGCCCAGTCGGCTGCACGTGTTTCGTACTGGAGGGCCTTGTGCTAGAGGTAGCCTGAGACACTCTCCAGCTTATTGCCCATTCGAAAGAAAAAAAGAGATGCCTCCAGCTTATGGCTACTCATCGGTAACCTTTTCAACTTGGCATCCACCAAATTAGAGGATGCGGTACTGGATGCAGACACTCACACTGGTCGCGTAGCACGGCAAAGTGAGGTGTCAAATAACAGGCCTACAATATACTTACTAGATTGTGAAGGTTCACAGGCTAGTCAACATTTACATTAAACTAAGCTTCAGAAGATACGGTATGCATACTAACATTCAGAAGAACAAAAGGTTAGCATGTTTATGCATCTCAATGATTCACCATACTATAACCAATACAAAGCTGTTGGAAGGTGTGGAAATAAAGAAAACCGGTCGATGCTTCTCTGAGCAAAGGGCCTCCCTGCGCACACATTAATTTCCTGGGCATGCTTGTTTCTTCTCAATGTTGCGAGCACTTTGAGCATGTTGGCAACTCCACAGCTAGCTAGCTGCCTCATCTTGCAATTGATGCTGACACATTTGCAGCAAACACATGAGGCAATAGAGATGACTCAACATGAGTCCATATTGTGCAGTTCCCCTGAAATCATCTTCATTGTCCCGAATCTGAAAAGATAGGAAAACAATAGCTATACTTAAACGGTGTTGCAAAACAGTAGCACATATCAATAGCTCGACATGACAAAACATGATCATCTGGACAAAGGGGATACTGACCTGCCCGAGGAAGATTATATATAATTTCATAAGTCCTTGGTTGATTTCCACCTTCGGCTGCACTGCTTGTTTGCTACTCCACACATGACAGCATCGTTCCGCACTGCAATCAGCAAGTCAACGTACGAATAAGCTTATTTCATCTTGCGGTGGTGATTGTACCTAGTTACGAATGTAGGAATACCTGGAGCACCATGAGGTTAGCTGACAGCAGGTAGATGCAGCCATATAAGTTTTGTGCGGTGCTACCAAAATTGAGGTTTGTATCCCTTCCCGTTATGAGAATTCTTCTTGAAGTTGGTAGAATGTGACGGCTTGTTCTTTGCATCAAACTTGCCTTTCCCCTGAGATTTGTTCTTGTTGTTTTGGGGCTGGTTGGGCTGGAAGTTCTTCTCGTGTACCATGTGGGCACTAGAAGCTCCCTCAGCGACCCAAGCACGTGTGTCTTTTGCTCTCGCCTTCTCTTCAAAATGAAGAGCGCTAATGAGATCTGAAACGGAAAACTCATGTCTCTTTTTTCCAGAGAAGTAGCAAAATCGTTCCACGAAGGTGGAAGCTCGGCAATGATGGTCCCAACAACAAATTTGTCCGGCAACACACACTTGAAGTACTCAAGTTCCTTAGCGAGTGACTGTATCTCATGAGTCTGCTGAACAACAAAGCGCCATCAGTCATCTTGTAGTCACAGAATTGCTCCATGACGTACCTCGTTGCCAGCGCCCGAGGCCCCAAATGTGGCCTAGAGTGCAGCCCACATGTCTTTGCCACTATCAAACGACATATATGAATCCACAATGGAATCGTCAAGAACACTCAGCAGGGCGGCTTTGAAGAGGGTATCCATGTTCTCAAAAGCTTCCTGTTGTGTAGGATTAAGATCGCCCTCAGGCTTACCCTTAGTGGCATCATAGCAGTACATGATCTGAAACCAATATACTGCTCTTGTGCGCCACCTTTTATATTGCACCCCCTTAAAAGTAGGCGGCTTCAAAAGCGCAGCAAAACCACTCAGAGTAAATTGCCTATAATCAGGTTTTTGGATTAGATTGTCGAATATATGAGCAAATTACTATGAGATGTAATCCGAATCAACAGTAAATAGATCATGACGACAATTGCAAAGATCAAAGTAATGATGCGGACTAAACCAGGAGGACAGAATCACATACTGTACAGCGGGAGCAGAACCGCTGTGGTTGATGTTGTCACTCATGTTGTTGATGAAGAGGTTACCAAGGTCGGGGTAGAAGGCTGTCGTTGAGGAAGTCGTCGCTGGCAGCAGTCACAGGAGTGTGCTCCCCCAAAACCTGATCACCCCTCTCCCGTACAGGATCACGAAAGGCGGGGGTCGGAGGACTGCTGTCCCTTCTCGCGATGCACGCCGGAAGGAGGGATGGAGAAGAATTGCGTGGCGGCGCTATGATCTGGAATGGTGCGAAACCATATGATACAGCGGCGGCTAGGGTAGAGCCTGTCAGGTCGGTCGTGCGAGTAAGACCAAGTAGTATAATAGTAGGCCTTTGGCCCAAACCCGACGTCCAAGTCAATAATAGCCCCACTATCCAAACGAATCATAAACGGCTGAGTATTTAAGGCGTCTGTTAATTATTAATTAATGACTTAATAAATTTTTCGACTCACACCACACTTAGAGCATGGTTAATAGTATAGCCAACATCCGGCTATATGAAGTTGACACATCATCTAGAACCAACCTAATACGGAGCCTGCTTACAATAGTTAGTCCCTTTAGTATAATACTATCATTAATAATGGCCCCACCTTTTTGTTGGGGAACGTAGTAATTTCAAAAAAAATCCTACGCACACGCAAGATCATGGTGATGCATAGCAACGAGAGGGGAAAGTGTCGTCTACGTACCCTCATAGACCGTAAGCGGAAGCGTTATGACAACGCGGTTGATGTAGTCATACGTCTTCACGATCGACCGATCCTCAGTACCGAACGTACGGCACCTCCGCGTTCAGCACACGTTCAGCTCGGTGACGTCCCGTGAACTCATGATCCAGTAGAGCTTTGGGGAAGATCTCCATCAGCACGACGGCGTGGTGACGGTGTTGATGAAGTTACCGATGCAGGGCTTTGCCTAAGCACCGCTACAATATGACCGAGGTGGATTATGGTGGAGGGGGGCACCGCACACGGCTAAGAAAGATCAATGATCAACTTGTGTGTCTTTGGGGTGCCCCTGCCCCCGTATATAAAGGAGCAAGGGGGAGGCCGGCCGGCCCTAGCAGGGCGTGCCAGGAGGAGTCGTACTCCCACCGGGAGTAGGATTCCCCCCCTTTCCTAGTTGGACTAGGAGAGAAGGAAGGGGGAGAGAGGGAGGAAGGAAAGGGGGGCGCCGCCCCCCTCCTAGTCCAATTCGGACCAGAGGGGGAGGGGGCGCGTGGCCTGCCCTGGCCTCCTCTCTCTCTCTCCACTATGGCCCATTAAGGCCCATACAATTACCGGGGGGTTCTGGTAACCTCCCGGTACTCCGGTAAAATCCTGATTTCACCTGGAACCATTCCGATGTCCAAATATAGGCTTCCAATATACCGATCTTTACGACTCGACCATCTTGAGACTCCTTGTCATGTCCGTGATCATATCCGGGACTCCGAACTACCTTCGGTACATCAAAACACAAAAACTCATAATACCGATCGTCACAGAACTTTAAGCGTGCGGACCCTACGGGTTCGAGAACTATGTAGACATGACCGGGACATGTCTCCGGTCAATAACCAATAGTGGAACCTGGATGCTCATATTTGGTTCCTACATATTCTACGAAGATCTTTCTCAGTCAAACCGCATAACAACATACATTGTTCCCTTTATCATCGGTATGTTACTTGCCCGAGATTCGATCGTCGGTATCTCAATACCTAGCTCAATCTCGTTACTGGCAAGTCTCTTTACTCGTAATGTAGTGCATCATCCCTTAACTAACTCATTAGTCACATTGCTTGCAAGGCTTATAGTGATGTGCATTACCGAGAGGGCCCAGAGATACCTCTCCGACAATCGGAGTGACAAATCCTATTCTTGATCTATGCCAACTCAACGAACACCATGAGAGACACCTTTAGAGCACCTTTATAATCACTCAGTTACGTTGTGACATTTGGTAGCACACAAAGTGTTCCTCCGGTATTCGGGATTTGCATAATCTCATAGTCATAGGAACATGTATAAGTCATGGAGAAAGCAATAACAGTAAACTAAATGATCAAGTGCTAAGCTAACGAAATGGGTCAAGTCAATCACATCATTCTCCTAATGATGTGATCCCGTTAATCAAATGACAACTCATGTCTATGGTTAGGAAACTCAACCATCTTTGATCAACGAGCTAGTCAAGTAGAGGCATACTAGTGACACTATGTTTGTCTATGTATTCACACATGTATTATGTTTCCGGTTAATACAATTCTAGCATGAATAATAAACATTTATAATGATATGAGGAAATAAATAATAACTTTATTATTGCCTCTAGGGCATATTTCCTTTAGTCTCCCACTTGCACTAGAGTCAATAATCTAGATTACACAGTAATGATTCTAACACCCATGGAGTCTTGGTGCTGATCATGTTTCACTCGTGGAAGAGGCTTAGTCAATGGGTCTGCAACATTCAGATCCGTACGTATCTTGCAAATCTCTATGTCTCCCACCTGGACTTGATCCCGGATGGAATTGAAGCGTCTCTTGATGTGCTTGGTTCTCTTGTGAAATCTGGATTCCTTTGCCAAGGCAATTGCACCAGTATTGTCACAAAATATTTTCATTGGACCCGATGCACTACATATGACACCTAGATCGGATATGAACCTCTTCATCCAGACTCCTTCATTTGCTGCTTCCGAAGCAGCTATGTACTCCGCTTCACACGTAGATCCCGCCACGACGCTTTGTTTAGAACTGCACCAACTGACAGCTCCACCGTTCAATATAAACATGTATCCGGTTTGCGGTTTAGAATCGTCCGGATCAGTGTCAAAGCTTGCATCGACGTAACCATTTACGACGAGCTCTTTGTCACCTCCATAAACGAGAAACATATCCTTAGTCCTTTTCAGGTATTTTAGGATGTTTTTGACCGCTGTCCAGTGATCCACTCCTGGATTACTTTGGTACCTCTCTGCTAAACTAATAGCAAGGCACACATCAGGTCTGGTACACAGCATTCCATACATGATAGAGCCTATGCCTGAAGCATAGGGAACACTTTTCATTTTCTCTCTATCTTCTGCAGTGGTCGGGCATTGAGTCTGACTCAACTTCACACCTTGTAACACAGGCAAGAACCCTTTCTTTGCTTGATCCATTTTGAACTTTTTCAAAACTTTATCAAGGTATGTGCTTTGTGAAAGTCCAATTAAGCATCTTGATCTATCTTTATAGATCTTGATGCCCAATATGTAAGCAGCTTCACCGAGGTATTTCATTGAAAAACTCTTATTCAAGTATCCTTTTATGCTATCCAGAAATTATATATCATTTCCAATCAACAATATATCATCCACATATAATATTGGAAATGCTACAGAGCTCCCACTCACTTTCTTGTAAATACAGGCTTCTCCAAAAGTCTGTATAAAACCATATGCTTTGATCACACGATCAAAACATTTATTCCAACTCCGAGAGGCTTGCACCAGTCCATAAATGGATCGCTGGAGCTTGTACACTTTGTTAGCACCCTTTGGATCGACAAAACCTTCTGGTTGCATCATATACAACTCTTCTTCCAGAAATCCATTCAGGAATGCAGTTTTGACATCCATTTGCCAAATTTCATAATTATAAAATGCGGCAATTGCTAACATGATTCGGACAGACTTAAGCATCGCTACGGGTGAGAAAGTCTCATCGTAGTCAACCCCTTGAACTTGTCGAAAACATTTCGCAACAAGTCGAGCTTTGTAGACAGTAACATTACCGTCAGCGTCAGTCTTCTTCTTGAAGATCCATTTATTCTCTATGGCTTGCCGATCATCGGGCAAGTCAACCAAAGTCCACACTTTGTTCTCATACATGGATCCCATCTCAGATTTCATGGCTTCAAGCCATTTTGCGGAATCTAGGCTCACCATAGCTTCTTCATAGTTCGTAGGTTCGCCATGGTCTAGTAACATGACTTCCAGAACAGGACTACCGTACCACTCTGGTGTGGATCTTACTCTGGTTGACCTACGAGGTTCGGTAGTAACTTGATCTGAAGTTTCATGATCAATATCATTAGTTTCCTCACTAATTGGTGTAGGTGTCACAGGAACCGGTTTTTGTGATGAACTACTATCCAATAATGGAGCAGGTGCAGTTACCTCATCAAGTTCTACTTTCCTCCCACTCACTTCTTTCGAGAGAAACTCCTTCTCTAGAAAGGATCCATTCTTACTAACAAATGTCTTGCCTTCAGATCTGTGATAGAAGGTGTACCCAATAGTTTCCTTTGGGTATCCTATGAAGACACATTTCTCCGATTTGGGTTCGAGCTTATCAGGTTAAAGCTTTTTCACATAAGCATCGCAGCCCCAAACTTTAAGAAACGACAACTTTGGTTTCTTGCCAAACCACAGTTCATAAGGTGTCATCTCAACAGATTTCGATGGTGCCCTATTTAACGTGAATGCAGCCGTCTCTAAAGCATAACCCCAAAACGATAACGGTAAATCAGTAAGAGACATCATAGATCGCACCATATCTAGTAAAGTACGATTACGACGTTCGGACACACCATTAAGTTGTGGTGTGTGGGTGGCGTGAGTTGCGAAACTATTCCGCATTGTTTCAAATGTAGACCAAACTTGTAACTCAAATATTCTCCTCCACGATCAGATCGTAGAAACTTTATTTCTTTGTTACGATGATTTTCCACTTCACTCTAAAATTCTTTGAACTTTTCAAATGTTTCAGACTTATGTTTCATTAAGTAGATATACCCATATCTGCTCAAATCATCTGTGAAGGTGAGAAAATAACGATACCCACCGCGAGCCTCAATATTCATTGGACCACATACATCGGTATGTATGCTTTCCAACAAATCTGTTGCTCGCTCCATTGTTCCGGAGAACAGCGTTTTAGTCATCTTGCCCATGAGGCATGGTTCGCAAGTACCAAGTGATTCATAATCAAGTGATTCCAGAAGTCCATCAGTATGGAGTTTCTTCATGCGCTTTACACCAATATGACCCAAACGGTAGTGCCACAAATAAGTTACACTATCATTATCAACTCTGCATCTTTTGGCTTCAACATTATGAATATGTGTATTACTACTATCGAGATTCAACACAAATAGACCACTCTTCAAGGGTGCATGATCATAAAAGATATTACTCATATAAATAGAACAACCATTATTCTCAGATTTAAATGAATAACCGTCTCGCATCAAACAAGATCCAGATATAATGTTCATGCTTAACGCTGGCACCAAATAACAATTATTCAGGTCTAAAACTAATCCCGAAGGTAGATGTAGAGGTAGCGTGCAGACGGCGATCACATCGACTTTGGAACCATTTCCCACGCGCATCGTCACCTCGTCCTTAGCCAATCTTCGCTGAATCCGTACTCCCTGTTTCGAGTTGCAAATATTAGTAACAGAACCAGTATCAAATACCCAGGTGCTACTGCGAGCTTTAGTAAGGTACACATCAATAACATGTATATCACATATACCTTTGTTCACCTTGCCATCCTTCTTATCCGCCAAATACTTGGGGCAGTTCCGCTTCCAGTGACCAATCCCTTTGCAGTAGAAGCACTCAGTCTCAGGCTTAGGTCCAGACTTGGGTTTCTTCTCCTGAGCAGCAACTTGTTTGTTGTTCTTCTTGAAGTTCCCTTTCTTCTTCCCTTTACCCTTTTTCTTGAAACTGGTGGTCTTGTTGACCATCAACACTTGATGCTCCTTCTTGATTTCTACCTCCGCAGCCTTTAGCATTGCGAAGAGCTCGGGAATTGTCTTATCCATCCCTTGCATATTATAGTTCATCACGAAGCTCTTGTAGCTTGGTGGCAGTGATTGAAGAATTCTGTCAATGACACTATCATCCGGAAGATTAACTCCCAGTTGAATCAAGTGATTGCAGTACCCAGACATTTTGAGTATATGTTCACTGACAGAACTATTCTCCTCCATTTTACAGCTATAGAACTTATTGGAGACTTCATATCTCTCAATCCGGGCATTTGCTTGAAATATTAACTTCAACTCCTGGAACATCTCATATGCTCCATGACTTTCAAAACGTCGTTAAAGTCCCGGTTCTAAGCCGTAAAGCATGGCACACTGAACTATCGAGTAGTCATCAACACGCGACTGCCAGGCATTCACAATGTCTGCAGTTGTCGGCGCGGGTGGTACACCTAGCAGTGCTTCCAGGACGTAATTCTTCTGTGCAGCAATGAGGATAATCCTCAAGTTACGGACCCAGTCCGTGTAATTGCTACCATCATCTTTCAACTTTGCCTTCTCAAGGAATGCATTAAAATTCAACGGAACAACAGCACGGGCCATCTATCTACAACAACATAGATAAGCAAAATACTATCAGGTACTAAGTTCTTGATAAATTTAAGTTCAATTAATCATATTACTTTACGAACTCCCACTTAGATAGACATCTCTCTTATCATCTAAGTGATCACGTGATCCAAATCAACTAAACCATAACCGATCATCACGTGAAATGGAGTAGTTTTCAATGGTGAACATCACTATGTTGATCATATCTACTATATGATTCACGTTCGACCTTTCGGTCTTAGTGTTCCGAGGCCATGTCTGCATATGCTAGGCTCGTCAAGTTTAACCCGAGTATTATGCGTGTGCAAAGCTGGCTTGCACCCGTTGTATAAGAACGTTGATCTTATCACACCCGATCATCACGTGGTGTCTCAGCACGACGAACTTTGGCAACGGTGCATACTCAGGGAGAGCACTTGTACCTTGAAATTTTTAGTGAGAGATCATCTTATAATGCTACCGTCAATCAAAGCAGAATAAGATGCATAAAGGATAAACATCACATGCAATCAATATAAGTGATTTGATATGGCCATCATCATCTTGTACCTTTGATCTCCATCTCCAAAGCACCGTCATGATCACCATCGTCACCGGTGCGACACCTTGATTTCCATTGTAGCATCGCTGTCGTCTCGCCAACTATTGCTTCTACGACTATCGCTACCGTTTAGTGATAAAGTAAAGCAATTACAGGGTGATTGCATTGCATACAATAAAGCGACAACCATATGGCTCCTGCCAGTTGCTGATAACTCTGTTATAAAACATGATCATCTCATACAATAAAATATAGCATCATGCCTTGACCATATCACATCACAACATGCCCTGCAAAAACAATTTAGACGTCCTCTACTTTGTTGTTGCAAGTTTTACGTGGCTGCTACGGGCTGAGCAAGAACCGTTCTTACCTACGCATCAAAACCAAAACGATATTTTGTCAAGTTAGTGATGTTTTAACCTTCAACAAGGACCGGGCGTAGTCACACTCGGTTCAACTAAAGTTGGAGAAGCTGACACCCGCCAGCCACCTGTGTGCAAAGCACGTCGGTAGAACCAGTCTCGCGTAAGCGTACGCGAATGTCGGTCCGGGCCGCTTCATCCAACAATACCACCGAACCAAAGTATGACATGCTGGTAAGCAGTATGACTTGTATCGTCCACAACTCACTGTCGGTCTACAAAAGTAGGGGCTCTCCTTTTGACCCCTTTACTTGTGCACGGGCAGTCAGAGCCACGCGCCGCGGCGACACGTAGCAGGGCAAAGGAGGGAAGCCGGAGAGAAGCCGAAGCCAACACAAGACACCAAAGGGGCGAGGTGGAGTCCCCCGGCAAGGCCCTTGCCGGGGCGGCCTCCGCGGCCCCGGCAAGAGCCTTGCCGGGGCAACTTGCCCAAACACCAACAGAGCGAGCCGCCCTTGAGCCCACAGGTTCCAACCCAACCAACTACGATTGGACAAGGGCTCGGGAGGCACCTCTATAGTGGCATCTAGATCTTTGTCAAGACCACAGACATATGAGATCAGATGAGGACCAGAAGACGGCGACCTCGGCGGGATCCTTGCCGAGTAAACCCACAAGACCCCCGGCAAGATCCTCGCCGGGGACGACTGCGCGCCATGGCAAGACCCTTGCCGGGCCCCCGGCAAGGCCCTTGCTGAGGACATCAGCGAGGCCACTGCCAGGCCCGCACCAGCCAAGTTTCCACCGCCGTTCGCATGCAGCTGCCAGCCCAACCAGCTGGGCTGGCACCTGCATGGCAACATGCAGCTTCCAGGCCAGATCAGCAGGCGCCTACGTGGCGGCATGCAGATCTTCGTGAAGACCCTACCACCACGCCACCTCAGCTGCCTGCCTGTCTACATGGCGTCGCATGCACCGCTGGCCAGGGCGCGTGTCGAAGCGAGGAGGAGCGGCGACGGATGGGACGGGCCTCGCTCCCGTCCCCGATAAAGCTAGGGGACACCTCAGCAGCGCATTAAATGCGTCTTGTCCTGTAATACGGGCGATAAGCTCGCAGTACTGTATGCCTTTCCACCTCGTGCCACTGTGGCAGCCCCTTTCGACTATAAAAGGAGGCCCATGGCGTACTGGAGAGGGATTCGGCTCTTTTGAACGACGCAGCCATCATAGCTAGTTCGGGAGCTCAAGAACTCTCTCAAATACACACCAAAGCAGGACTAGGGTATTACGCATCCTCGCGGCCCGAACCTGGGTAAACGATCCCTGTGTTGACTGCTAATCCTGCTCTTCTCACAACCCCGCGCCCCGGCAACCGTAGTAGGGATTCTTGTGATCCCATATGTGTCATTTCCCACCGACATCTCTGGCGCGCTAGGTAGGGGGCGCAATTGTGAGAATCTGGTCTAGTAGTTAGCCTAGCAGTTCTTCGTCGCCATGGCTCCCAAGAAGAAGACGATCGTGGTGATCGGCTCGTCGGGAGCCGAACGGCCCGTGCCAGTGCGGGCGAGCAGCGGGCCGGTCGCGGACAGGACCCGGGCCGCAGTCCGCGAACACCAGCATCGCTCTGGCAGTCAGAGCCTGGCGAGCGGCATCGTTCGTGCGCCAGGCAACAGGCCGCACGCCGCCAAATCCAAAGACGGAGCCGGGCCCCCCGCATGTGGCGCGGGGCCCTCCAAGAGTGTCGTTGTGCCACCCACGGGCGGCACAGCAACCTCCAAGACGCCCACGCTGGCGCCCACATCGCGCTCTTCCCAGGGTGCGCGCGACGAGCAGCTCCACCGCGCTGGAGACCCCGGACACCGCCGTGGGAAGAGCCCTGTGCGTCGTTCGCGGGACGAAGGAGTCCAGCATGCTCGCCGAAGTGCTGGCGAAAATGGCACGCGGCCGCTGGGCCGTGGTAGAGCTCCTTCTAATGTAGTTAGAAGTCGAAGCGCGCCACGGTCCACGCAGCAGTCACCGCCACCCACGCCAGCGGAAGCTTTGGCGCGCGCGCAACTGCTCCTCGACTTCCCTCCTGCTGTGGAGAAGCTCGACGAGTGGAGAGCCACCATCCGGAGCCTCGTCGCCGTTGCCAATAAAGATGATCCGCGACCGGCGGGGCCTTCGGGCCGGCGCTCCGTCGAACCACCGCATGCCAGCGGTGGAGGGGCCGGGAGTGCTACGGCCACGGTGCACTCTCCTCCTCCATGCCAACCACCACGGGTGTCGGTCTGTCGCGATGACGCTTGTGATAATATTTCCATAGCGTCGTCCGACCCACGGACCCACCGCGACCAACGCCAAGTTCTTCGAGAACGAGCCCACGAAGATGCTCGAATCACTATCGAGCGCCGGCGTGATACACGCCACCAGTCGGACAAGCGGGCGGGACCCACTATGGACCACCCAGCACCGGGGGGCTCCGGCGGCCTACCTTACGAGGTGGGCTGCCCAGCCTTTACCCGTGAGCCGCGGCAGTTCCAGTGGCCGTCCCACCGCATGTTCAAGCCCGATGTCAGTGAGAAGTACACTGGCAAGACCCATCCGTCAGAGTTCCTCAGCAGCTACACCATCGCGATGCAGGCTACCGGAGCTCGCGACGACAAGGTGCATGCCAATTACTTCCCGTTAGCACTGAAGCCCAATGTCATGTCTTGGTTGATGCACTTGCCGGTGGATTCCATTTCTTCTTGGTCGGATCTGTGCCATGAGTTCGTTGGCGCCTTCACTGGAGGCCACCAAGCTCATGGCCAGGCCAGTGATCTGCATATCATTCCCTAGAAGGAAGGGGAAACCCTATGCAAGTACATCCAGAGATTCAGCCGGGTGCAGTACAACATCCCCGACGTTCATCCTGCCGCCGTGATCAGCGCGTTCCATCAGAACGTGCGCAACCGCAAGATGCGCGAAGAGCTGGCGATGACCAAGGTTAAGGATGTGGCCGAACTCTATGTTCTGGCCGATAGGTGCGCCCGGGCTGAAGAGGGAAGGAAGTACCCCGGCGAGGACGCCGACGCGGAAACCGACTCTACTAATGAAGACACCGCCGCCCCGACGAAGAAGGGCCGGTGTCGCAATAGGAAATGCAAGGGCAAGACCGTGCTTGCCATCGAGGGATCCGACAACACCGACGCTGCCAAGAAGGCCAAGGCAGACGACCCCGACAAGGAGATTGCCGGGTGCGCCGCCTGCCGGGCCTTGGCGGCTGCTGACAAGCCAGGAAGCTCCGACAAGCAGTACTGCAAGATCCACCGCACCAAGGGCCACGACCTCCAAAACTACCGACAAGTCGAGCTGCTTGCTGAGAAGCAAAAAGCTGAGTACAAGAGGCGGGACAAGGAGAAGGGCCAGGATGGTGCCGAGGGATCCGGCAAGAAGCATGGCGGCCAAGGAGGCCGCCGCGGCAAGGACCACCAGCAAGAGAGGCCCGCCCCGGGGCCGTGACAAGAAGCAAGAAGGCGATGATCATGACGAGGACAACGAGTCTGGCGAGCAAGAATTCTAGAAGGCTACGGAGGCCATGTGCGTCGATGGCGGCGCCTCGCTGCATACTTCTCACCGCCAGCTCAAGCAGTGGGCACGTGAGATTACAACAGCGGAGCCGTCGTTTGACGCTCAGAAGCTGCTAAAGTGGTCCAGCACGCCCCTCATCTTTGACGCCGAGGACCACCCTGACCGCACAACCGCGGTCGGGTGTTTGCCGTTGTTGGTTTCGCCAACGATACACAACCTCAAGGTGAACAAGATGTTGGTCGACGGTGGGGCCGTCCTGAACTTGGTCTCGCCCGTCGTGATCAAAAGGCTGCAAATTCCCGATGGAGACCTCGAGGAAACGGGCACGTTTCAAGGGGTCAATCCGGGGAGGAGCCAGCCGAAGGGAAAGGTCACATTGCCCGTGACGTTTGGAGGAGAGTTGAACTACAGGACGAAGAGGATCGTGTTTGATGTGGCCGAGATCCCCTTGCCCTACAACGGGATCCTCGGCCGCCCGACACTAGCCAAGTTCATGGCGGCGGCGCATTACGCCTACAACATGCTGAAGATGCCTGGGCCGTTGGCCATCATCTCCGTCCCCTCCGACAAGAAGGACGCGCTGATTTGCACCGACCAACTCTACCGGGAAGAAGTTGCAGCAGCTGCCGCCAAGGCACTTGCTCCTGCCGCTGAAGCCCCGGGAGGGAAGAAGAAGCCCGGCAAGACCTCTCACACCCACTCCGGCAAGCGCACCTCTTTGGAGTGTTGTGCTACCACCAAGGATGTGCCAGAGAGCTCCACCGGCAAGAGCAAGAAATCCAGAGCCGAGCCACCGCAGACCAAGAAGGTGTCTGTTAGAGAGGATGGCACGAGAGGGGCTTTCACCATAAGCTCCACCCTCGATAGCAAATAGGAAGGCGCGCTCATCACCTTCCTGCGGGCGAATGTCGACGTGTTTGCATGGCAAGCATCCGACATACCCGGTGTTCCCAGGGAGGTGATTGAGCACCACCTAGCTGTCTGTCCTCATGCGCGGCCCGTCAAGCAGAAGGTCAGGAAGCAGGCTCTGGAAAGGCAGGAGTTCATCACAGAGGAGATCAGGAAGTTGGAAGCGGCAGGTTTGGTGAGAGGAGTGCTCCATCCGACGTGGTTGGCCAATCCGGTGGTGGTGCGCAAGGCAAATGGGAAGTGGAGGCTGTGTATTGACTACACAGATATCAATAAGGCTTGTCCCAAAGACCCCTTCCCGTTGCCGCGCATCGACCAGATTGTTGACTCCACGGCCGGGTGTGATCTGTTGTCATTCCTCGACGCCTACTCGGGCTACCACCAGATCTTCATGACAAGAGAAGATGAAGAGAAGACGGCATTCATCACCCCGTGTGGTACGTATTGCTTTTTACGGATGCCTTTCGGGTTGAAGAGTGCTGGCTCGACGTTTGCAAGAGCGGTCCAAATTGGTTTTGAACCCCAGCTCCATAGAAATATGGAAGCATACATGGATGACATAGTGGTCAAAACCAAGGATAGGGAAACTCTTGTACAAGACCTGGAAGAGACGTTTGCCAACCTGCGCAAGATCAACCTCAAGCTGAACCCTGAGAAGTGTGTCTTTGGTGTTTCGTCCGACAAGCTTCTCGGGTTCTTTGTGTCGCAGCGCGGGATCGAGGCAAACCCAGACAAGATCAAGGCCATTGAATAGATTGAGGCGCCCAAGCGGATCAAGGACGTGCGTCGGCTCACTAGCTGCCTTGCCGCCATGAGCCGATTCATCTACAAGTCCGCCGAGCGCACCCTTCCCTTTTTCAAAATCTTGAAGAAGGCAGGCCCAATGGAGTGGACCCCAGAAGCCGAGGCGGCGTTGCAGGATCTGAAGAAATACCTTTCCTCCACGCAATACTGGTTGCGCCTAAACCACAAGAGCCGTTGCTGCTGTATCTAGCGGCAACGAATCAAGTGGTCAACGTCGCACTGGTGGCACAGAGGGAGGTCAACGAGGAGGCAGTGACGACGGCAGGACCGGCGGATGGCAAGCTAGAGATTCCCCTGGCAGGGCCTGGTCCCGGCAAGACGAGGCCCCCGGCAGAGTCTGACGCCATCGAGGCGGCGCCCGCACAGTCACGTGAAGTGGTGCAGAAGAAGAAGATGATGCAGCACCCGGTTTACTTTGTCAGCTCCCTCTTGCAGGGGGCTAGGTCGAGGTACTCCGGTGTGCAGAAATTGCTCTTTGGCCTCCTTATGGCCTCAAGGAAGCTGTGTCATTACTTCCAAGCCCACGAGACCACTATCGTCACCCGCCTCCTGTTGCAACGGATACTGCACAACCCAGATGCAACCGGAAGGATTGTGGAATGGGCCTTGGAGTTGTCGAGCTTTGGATTGAAGTTTGAAAGTACCTCGACAATCCAGAGCAGAGTCTTGGCAGAGTTCATTGCAGAATGGACCTCAATGCCCAACGAAGAAATTCAGGAGACCGCTCTCCCCGGCAAGGAAGCAAGCCATGACTGGATCATGTACTTTGATGGGGCTTTCTCGCTGCAAGGCGCCGGTGCTGGTGTGCTACTTGTCGCACCCACCGGAGAGCACCTCAAGTATGTGATCCAGATGCACTTCCCCAAGGAGGTGTCCACAAACAACACTGCTGAATATGAGGGGCTGCTTGCCGGTCTCAGGATCGCGATGGACCTCGGGGTGAAGAAGCTCATCATCAGGGGTGATTCACAGCTTCTCGTCAGACAAGTTAACAAAGATTATCAGAGTCCGTTGATGGAGGCCTACGTAGATGAGGTGAGGAAACTGGAGGAGCGCTTCGACGGTATACAAGCGGAGCACGTTCCCCGAGAGGAGAACAACATCGCTGACTACCTGTCAAAGCGCGCTGCATTCAAGCTACCTGTGGAACCAGGTACCTTTTTGCTTCAGTTAACTCAACCATCCGTCGAGCCATCAACAAAGCAGAACAAGCGAAGGAAGTCAGGCCCCTGCAAGTACTTTCCGGCCGAGCCCCCAGGGGCTACCGGCAAGGGTGTTGCCGTGGACCCTGAGCCTGCCGAGGGACGGCTGGCTCCGGCAGGGCGCCAAGCCCTGGCTGTAGAGACGGCTGCCCCCATGGCGGAAGAGATGCCTTTGGTCCTTGTCGTCGAGCCCCAGGCTCCAGCATGGGCACAACATACCGTCCATTTCCTCCAGACAGGGGAACTTCCTGAGGAGCAGGAAGAAGCGGAAAAAGTAGCCCGTCGGTCTGCCCTGTACCAGTCGTCGATGGCGTCCTGTACAGAAGAAGACCGAACGGTGTGAAATTGAAGTGCATCACCCGGGAAGAAGGACTGGAGCTGTTGGCAGAGATACATGGAGGCATATGTGGCTCCCACATAGGGTCAAGGGCCCTTGCCGGCAAGGCATTCCGGCAAGGCTTCTTCTGGCCCACCGCCCTCCAGGATGCGACGACACTAGTAACCAAGTGTGAAGCGTGTCAGTTCCATTCAAAGAAGCTTCATCAACCAGCTCATGCCCTTCAAACAATCCCTCTCTCCTGGCCATTTTCGGTCTGGGGTCTCGACATACTGGGCCCCTTCCCCCATGCTGTCGGGGGCTTTGAGTACTTGTACGTTGCAATCGACAAGTTCACAAAGTGGCCGGAGGTGGAACCGGTGAGGAAGGTGACAGCACGGTCAGCCGTCAAGTTCTTCAAGGGACTAGTCTGCCGTTTTGGTGTGCCAAACAGAGTCATCACCGATAACGGCACGCAGTTCACAAGACACACCTTCATGCAATACATTCAAGACCTCGGCAGCAAGGTCTGTTTTGCTTCCGTGGCACACCCCCGGAGCAACGGCCAAGCGAAGAGGGCAAATGCTGAAGTGTTGCGAGGCCTGAGAACAAAGACTTTTGACAAGCTGCACAAGAGCGGAAGGCGCTGGATTGATGAGTTGCCGGCGGTTCTTTGGTCGATCAGGACGACGCCAAATCGAGCCACCGGCCAGACACCCTTTGCCCTAGTATATGGGGCAGAGGCAGTTCTCCCCACAGAACTCATATACGGGTCACCTCGAGTGCTTGCTTATGATGAGCTTGAGAAAGAGCAGTTGCGGCAAGATGACGCAGCGCTCCTTGAGGAAGATCGTCTTCGGGCGGCTGTGAGAGCAGCACGCTACCAGCAGGCCTTGCGCCGCTACCATAGCCGCAAGATCCATGCCCGAAGCTTTGAGGAAGGCGACCTTGTTCTTCGGCGCGTTCAGTCGGCCAAGAATTCCAACAAGTTGAAGCCGAAGTGGGAAGGCTCTTATCGGGTAATACGAGTCACCAGGCCTGGTGCAGTCCGTCTGGAGACCGAAGATGTTGTCCTAGTGAGCAACTCCTGGAACATCGAGCATCTTCGCAAGTTTTACCCATAAGGCGCGGCTTGTCGGGCCTCCCAGCATGCCACCTTTTGTACAAGCTTTGCCGGCAAGGCATGTAACCCTCTGTACAAAGCCAGGCGCAGACCCTGAGCATAAATAAACGAAGCGCCGGCGCCCTAAGTTGTAGCATGCATGCTAGGTTGAGTCTCTCCCTGGGTTAGGGTTGATAATGCTTAGCGGCGACTAACCCCTAGCCTAGAGGTCGAGTATGCATCTTTCTGTCTTCTTTGGTTCGCAGGACACGTGGACACTTCTCCTGAGCCGCTTGGGAGAAAGAGGACGGATCGGCGCTCCGGCCTCGGCAAGCTAGGATTGCCGGGGGCTGAAGACACAAGGATCCAACCACGGCAAGCCAAGGTTGCCGGGGGCTGCGGATTCAGATAAGTCTTTCATTCCCCTGTTATGCATTTCCGTACAGAACTAGGACATGTGAAACCTCGTTTATATTCTTAAAACCACCGTGCTCCCCTCTTCCCGTACCCAGGAGCTATCCCCTGGGTCAGAACTTGGTCGTAGCCGTGGTGGCAAGAGAAACGGACGAGGGGCCTAACTCTACATCGCCCCTGCCTCATCCAAGAGCGTGAGAATGGTTGGCTGAAGTAGGGGAACGGCAAGGCCTGCTACCGGGAGATAATGTTTATCTTAAAAATAACAAGGATTCGTCCTTGGCATGAGCCTCGCTCGCGCACAAAGAACCCGGCAAGCACCCCTTTTTCATTAAAAACGTCCCATACAGGTACAAGTTCGTACGGGAAGAAAAACATGAGCAAGGGGATTACAAGTTTCAAATCTAACAAGTGCCCGTAGGCTTACAAACTGAAAAAAAGATAAGGTGCGCGTAATCCCTTTCTTGTCCCTCTCCTCAGGAAGTGGAACAAGATGACGGAAGGGCAAAAAGAGCGCCTAGGCGAGGCACGAGCAGCAGAAGGCACCAGGAGAACATCCCGGTGGCCATCGCAGGGAGAGGCTGGTGATGATGATGATGGGAGAAGAGCTGGAAGACGAGGCGGCAAGACCGGCAATACGCGACGAAGGCGTCGGTGCCCGCATACTCCGACTTGACGGTCCACCACCCGCCTTCTTCGCCTTCTCCGGGCCTCCTACGCCAGCCGCCCAAGGAGACGACCCCGAGAATTTCAGGGGGCCCGGTGCAGATGCTGCTGCTACCGATGCCGCCCTGGGACGGCGGGCCCGACACGTAGTCGGACCCGTCATCCTCCCGCCTACTACCCTCGTCGTCGCTGTCGCTGTCCTCCTCATCGCTCTCGCTCGACGAGGAATCTTCATCGTCGGAGGAGCTCTCCACGCAGCACTTCAGGCGAGTGCCAAGATCTCTGAAGACCTTGACGGAGAGCAGGCCGCCCTCCATTAACTTGAAGTAGAGGTCGAGCCCCACCGTCAGGCTATGGATGCGGGCGAATGTCTTCCATCCGCGACGGAGATACATGACATGAGGAGCGGGGAAGTCGACGTCGACCCGCGTGCCGCCGGTCCCGCAGCCCCTCATGTGCAACCTAAGGGTCTGGGGCGGGTCGAGCTCCATCTCCTCTGCAAAGGGGGTGGGGAGACGGAGACGACGACGCGGTGGCCGGCGCAGCCTGATGAAGACTCGCGGGACCGGTCCCCGACGTGGCCCTCCGCCGCGGGGGGCACCGCTGGTAGAGGCACGGCCGCCGCGCCACCTCGTCCCCCTCTCACCCGACCGCCGCGGCGACCTCGGCCACGCCCCCTCCCCCTTCCTCTTGTGGCTGGCTCCACCGCGACGGGCTCGTGGGAAGGAGGGACGCGCTAACGAGCAGCGACCCTCGCCGCCATCGTCAAAGGCCCAGCACCTCCTCTCGCCATGGCAGGTGGGAGAAAGAAGCAAAGATGAAGGAGGATGGGTGCTGGAAGAATGCGGGACGATGCCCTCCCTCCCCCTCCTTATAAAGGGGCGAGGTCGAGGCTCGGCCGCCCCACTCAGCCAATCCAGCCGTCGGTGGCGCAGGGAATCAGGACCGACCCGCCGCCCCAATCAGCGACGACCCGGTTTCCCGCCCCGCCCGCCACTTGCATGAAGGACGCGTGGCGAACATGCAGGGTCGAAAGGACGGGTGAGGCGACCGTTACCCGCCCCGTGATCGGGGGGGGGCGTGGGCGCCTTGAAGACTGTGACCCGAGTCCATCCAGTAAATGAGCCGCGCCTCCACGCCTCCCTCTTTTTATGGGGAAGGTGTGAGCCGCCTCTTTACCACCATGTGACGCATGCGTGCGGAAACCGCCCCACGCATGCCGCCCACGTCACACACGCCCCCCACGTCGCGCATTCAACACGGGTCGTGGGGAAGCGCAGCGGACGAAAAATTACTACGGTAAAATCCGCCCACCTGCCCACGCACCATTTTGGGCCTGACCCAACAACGTGTCGCGCTTATGTGTGGCCCAGGCCCGGGGGCTCCTGTCGGTGTACAAAAGTAGGGGCTCTCCTTTTGACCCCTTTACTTGTGCACGGGCAGTCAGAGCCACGCGCCGCGGCCACACGTAGCAGGGCAAAGGAGGGAAGCCGGAGAGAAGCCGAAGCCCAACACAAGACGGCAAAGGGGCGAGGTGGAGTCCCCCGGCAAGGCCCTTGCCGGGGCGGCCTCCGCGGCCCCGGCAAGAGCCTTGCCGGGGCAACTTCCCCAAACACCAACAGAGCGAGCCGCCCTTGAGCCCACAGGTTCCAACCCAACCAACTACGATTGGACCAGGGCTCGGGAGGCACCTCTATAGTGGCATGCAGATCTTTGTCAAGACCACGGACATATGAGATCTGATGAGGACCAGAAGACGGCGACCCTCGGCGGGATCCTTGCCGAGGAAAGCCACAAGACCCCCGGCAAGATCCTCGCTGGGGACGACTGCGCGCCACGGCAAGACCCTTGCCGGGCCCCCGGCAAGGCCCTTGCCGAGGACATCAGCGGGGCCACTGCCAGGCCCGCACCAGCCAAGTTTCCATCGCCGTTCGCATGCAGCTGCCAGCCCAACCAGCTAGGCTGGCACCTGCGTGGGAACATGCAGCTTCCAGGCCAGATCAGCAGGCGCCTGCGTGGCGGCATGCAGATCTTTGTGAAGACCCTACCACCACGCCACCTCAGCTGCCTGCCTTCCTACATGGCATCGCATGCACCGCTGGCCAGGGCACGTGTCGAAGCGAGGAGGAGCCGCGACGGACGGGATGGGCCTCGCTCCCGTCCCCGATAAAGCTAGGGGACACCTCAGCGGCGCCTTAAATGCGTCTTGTCCTGTAATACGGGCGATAAGCTCGCAGTACTGTATGCCTTTCCACCTCCTGTGTGCCACTGTGGCAGCCCCTTTCGACTATAAAAGGAGGCCCATGGCGTACTGGAGAGGGATTCGGCTCTTTTGAACGACGCAGCCACCATAGCTAGTTCGGGAGCTCAAGAACTCTCTCAAATACACACCAAAGCAGGACTAGGGTATTACGCATCCTCGCGGCCCGAACCTGGATAAACGATCCCTGTGTTGACTGCTAATCCTGCTCTTCTCACAACCCCGCGCCCCGGCAACCGTAGTAGGGATTCTTGTGATCCCATAGGTGTCGTTTCCCGCCGACACTCACTTGTGTTCTACTCGTGCATATAAGATCTACGCATAAACCTGGCTCGGATGCCACTGTTGGGGAACATAGTAATTTCAAAAACATTCCTACGCACACGCAAGATCATGCTGATGCATAGCAACGAGAGGGGAAAGTGTCGTGTACGTACCCTCATAGACCGTAAGCGGTAGCGTTATGACAACGCGGTTGATGTAGTCGTACGTCTTCACGATCGACCGATCCTCAGTACCGAACGTACGGCACCTCCGCGTTCAGCACACGTTCAGCTCGGTGACGTCCCGCGAACTCGCGATCCAGTAGAGCTTCGGGGAAGAGCTCCATTAGCACGACGGTGTGGTGATGGTGTTGATGAAGTTACTGACGTAGGGCTTCGCCTAAGCACCGCTACGATATGACCGAGGTGGATTATGGTGGAGGGGGGCACCGCACACGGCTAAGAGAGATCAATGATCAACTTGTGTGTCTTTGGGGTGCCCCCTGCCCCCGTATATAAAGGAGCAAGGGGGAGGCCGGCCAGCCCTAGCAGGGCGCGCCAGGAGGAGTCCTACTCCCACCGAGAGTAGGATCCCCCCTTTTCCTAGTTGGACTAGGAGAGAATGAAGGGGGAGAGAGGGAGGAAGGAAAGGGGGGGCGCCGGCCCCCCTCCTAGTCCAATTCGGACCAGAGGGGGAGGGGGCGCGTGGCCTGCCCTGGCCTCCTCTCTCTCTCTCCACTATGGCCCATTAAGGCCCATACAATTACCGGGGGGTTCCGGTAACCTCCCGGTACTCCGGTAAAATCCCGATTTCACTCGGAACCATTCCGATGTCCAAATATAGGCTTCCAATATATCGATCTTTACGTCTCGACAATTTCGAGACTCCTCGTCATGTCCGTGATCATATACGGGACTCCGAACTACCTTCGGTACATCAAAACACAAAAACTCATAATACTGATCGTCACAGAACTTTAAGCGTGCGGACCCTACGGGTTCGAGAACTATGTAGACATGACCGAGACATGTCTCCGATCAATAACCAATAGCGGAACCTGGATGCTCATATTGGTTCCTACATATTCTATGAAGATCTTTATCGGTCAAACCGCATAACAGCATACATTGTTCCCTTTGTCATCGGTATGTTACTTGCCCGAGATTCGATCGTCGGTATCTCAATACCTAGCTCAATCTCGTTACCGGCAAGTCTCTTTACTCGAACTGTAGTGCGTCATCCCGTAACTAACTCATTAGTCACATTGCTTGCATGGCTTATAGTGATGTGCATTACTGAGAGGGCCCAGAGATACCTCTCCGACAATCGGAGTGAAAAATCCTATTCTTGATCTATGCCAACTCAAAGAACACCATCGGAGACACCTATAGCCTTTATAATCACCCAGTTACGTTGTGACGTTTGGTAGCACACAAAGTGTTCCTCTGGTATTCGGGAGTTGCATAATCTCATAGTCAGGGGAACATGTATAAGTCATGGAGAAAGCAATAGCAGTAAACTAAACGATCAAGTGCTAAGCTAACGAAATGGGTCAAGTCAATCACATCATACTCCTAATGATGTGATCCCGTTAATCAAATGACAACTCATGTCTATGGTTAGGAAACTCAACCATCTTTGATCAACGAGCTAGTCAAGTAGAGGCATACTAGTGACACTATGTTTGTCTATGTATTCACACATCTATTATGTTTCCAGTTAATACAATTCTAGCATGAATAATAAACATTTATGATGATATGAGGAAATAAATAATAACTTTATTATTGCCTCTAGGGCATATTTCCTTGACTTTTGTCTCACAAAGTATGTGTAGTCTGAAATGCCTGGCGTGCAGCGGGCGATGCCCTCGGTCGACGCGCCGCTTCAACGGCGGAAGCAGTGAGAGGCCGCGTTGCCCTGACTTGCCATCAATGTGGAGCGGCGGGCTCAGCTGGCGCCGGGCGGGAAGGTTTTGATTTTTGATTCAGTTGTTGTGCTGCTATCGTCCAATATTCGCGTGTGGTTGTTTCTAGAATAAAAAAAGGAGGTACTCCTACATATGTTACTCCCACTATGGCTAGCCTTGCGATTGGCTCTTCGCCTCTTCCGGAAGTCAAACAATAATGGTGGTACTATAGTAGTACTTCTGGCAATCCGACACCAAATGAACTGCTGCACGTCCACCGCTTGTAAGCAAAAGTTTCTCCTCGTGCTGAGAGCCACCGCGCACGCGTTGGCGTGGGAGAAGGCGTAGTAAGCAAGCTTCTCGTCGTTCTGCGAGTTGACGGGACATATCAAAGTTATTTAGTACGTACTCTCTCCAAAAAAGGGCTGACCATGTCATGGCTACCATCCCGTGCTCCGTCGTTGAGTACGTGCACTATTCACGTGCCATCGAGGAGAAAAATATTGCGTATAGGAGTAGGTGCCATAGAAGTGCACGACTCACTTACGCACTGCTTATCATATTATCTCCATTTTCTTGCATGACACGTGCACCTTGATGCTAGATGTCTCGCCTGTTGGAAAAAGGGTGAACAAAGCTCACTAAAAAAAAGAGTGCAAGAACATAGATTCCCGACGACCGAGAAGGAGCAAGGAACCTTGCGCGTTTCCCCCTGTTTTTTGCCGCCTGCCCGCCTATAAACAAATAAAAGAACATGAACTCTTCGCTAACCACTAGAGACGATACATCAGGATGCTAAGTTGAAGATATATTAGTTTATATTGATAACCACGCAAGAAGCCACGCATGTACAGGACGCATGCAACCACGCATGTACGCACGCCAACACACTAACTCATGCCGATCCAACTCATGCACAAACGCGCACATCATGGAGCACACAACGCACGTACACAACACATGCATGCACACACACTCGGCCACAGAATGCACGTGAATAACACATGCATGCGCACACACTCGGCTGCATGGAGGCGTGCGCCATCTGCGGTGATGTCCGGTTCGTCGTGCTACGGCGAAGCTCGCACACAACGGTGCCTACGCATCTCTTGCAGCACCTCTTTGCGGTCGTTGCTCAACGACTAGCCGGAGACGAAGACGACTGCAGCCTCGGCCTTAGAGCTAGCACCGATGGAAATGCACGCACGCTGCACGCACACGAGCACGTACGGAGTGCCCACTACGTGATGCGTCCCCAGTCGCCTCTACTCCTTCTGCGCACGTTGTCTATGAAGGCGGCTACATGCCTAATGATGATGTGGGTGAGATCTTCTAGGACTCAGATGATGACGAGGAGGGTGTCTCCAACAGTGTTCCTCGGCTCGCACCTCTTGCATCACGGTGGTCGAGCTTGGAGTCATTCATCTGGTACACGTGGCATCTTAGATCTGGACACAAGGTGACGTGCACCGTCAAGGGGGTCAGGGCGGACGCGACCTCTCACTGCATCCGCCATTTGAAGCGGCGCGCCGGCCCAGGGAGCCGCCCGCTGCACTCCCAGCTGTACCCGCCTCCTCGCCGCATCCAAAAACCTACATTTACTAGTATGTATTCACGTGCAAGGCACGTCTTAATATAATAGAGTGATTTTGGTAAAAGGGAAAAAAGTAATATGTGTGCTAATAGATTCACAAAAAAAGAAATTATAGTGATGTATAAATGCCGATATTAGTTCAATATTGTAAAAGCGGGAAGTAGTATTCATGCCATAAAACTGTACGTTCATTTAAAAATAACTGCACGTTGCTTCACTTTTTCCATGTGTTCTTTTTTTTTGAGAAATATCCACATTCCCCTACTAAACCATCTCGACTGGGCTCAATCAAACCATCTGGTGGTCATGTGGCAACACAGCCCATTGGAGCTAGTTATGAGCTAGTTATGCGGGTTTAACAGAGGGGTTTGATGGAGGTGAGGAGGCGTGTTCAGTCGGGCGTGCAGCGGACGGCGCAGTACTATTCGATTTGACAGATACTACTAGTATATTATAAAAAACAAAGAAGAGTAGTAGAGATAGAGATAAGAGTAGAGACTAGGGAGGAGCACCATCTACTGCTTCGTGGGCTACTCCTGCACTCCATTCGGCGGCTGTAACGTCCCCTACAGCCACTCCCTCCTGCGCTCCATTCGGCGGACGCTGTTGAAATTTGGGGAGCACACTCTCGCGACTGCCGGCAGCGATGACTTCACTGACGACGACTTCTTCCCCGACCTCGGCAACCTCTTCCTCAACGACATGGGCGACAACCTCAATGCCAACGGTGCTGCTCCCGTTGCACCGTATGTGTTTCTGTCCTTCCTGTTCGAAATCGTGGTAGAATTCATGTTTCTAGTCTGTGTCCTAGATTCAATCTGTTCCTCTACTATGCTAGTCCACATGATTAGTTTAATCTCTGTTATAGCCGTCATGATTTATTTTGTGCTTATTCAGGCTAAATCTTGTAGTAACTTGCTCATATATTCAACTGGCGCATCGTCCCCTACAGCCACTCCCGTTTCATGGACGGCCTGGTCGATGCCTCCAAGGAGCCCTTCATCTACAGCTATGAGTGCCCAATGCCGTTTCGGGGCTCGCCGGCGGACCTCGTGCATCACCTCACGCAGGCATCCGTCTATCACTACTGGCCCGCGGCGAAGAACATCAAGTACGAGACGAGCTACCCGTTCACCGTGCCGGAGTCGCTGGAGGATCACCGCCGCCTGCTAGTCTCAGAGGAGGACGGCAGCGTCTTCCTCTTGATCGTGGGCACCGGCGAGGCCCGTGTCGGTGTCAAAACCGGCGGATCTCGGGTAGGGGGTCCCGAACTGTGCATCTAAGGCGGATGGTAATAGGAGGCGGGGGACACAATGTTTACCCAGGTTCGGGCCCTCTCGATGGAGATAATACCCTACTTCCTGCTTGATTGATCTTGATGATATGAGTATTACAAGAGTTGATCTACCACGAGATCGTAGAGGCTAAACCCTAGAAGCTAGCCTATGATTCTGATTGTTCTTGTCCTACGGACTAAACCCTCCAGTTTATATAGACACCGGAGGGGGCTAGGGTTACACATAGTCGGTTACAAGGGAGGAGATCTACATATCCGAACTGCCAAGCTTGCCTTCCACGCAAAGGAGAGTCCCACCCGGACACGGGACGAAGTCTTCAATCTTGTATCTTCATAGTCCAATAGTCCGGCCAAAGGATATAGTCCGGCTGTCCGAGGACCCCCTAATCCAGGACTCCCTCAGCCCGCGCAGGCCGGCGCCCCGTCTCTGTAGTGTGCGTCAGGGGCGACGCCGCTGACACTGACACTGACACGAGGCCGATGTATGGGTGTGTGCCCACTATTACTACCCCTCGGAGGTACGTGCGTGGCGACACTGGCTACGTCAAGCTGACTAGGACTGTGCCGAGCTGGGACCTTCCCGCCAATGTGGACATGGAAGACGCATGGCATGATTTAACCCCCAACAATGTGCACGGGGACTCCAAGGAGGTTCACCTGGACATATGCATTACCAAGTTAAATGTTGATCATTAGTCTTCGCTCAATGTAATCCGCTACCTAAGCATCTGGAGACTTCCATGAATGATCTTGCTCTATTGGAGTATCGCGCATGAATAAAAGTGTATCCATTTATGGTTTAGTCTAGAATCTTCCATGTATGAAATCTTTACTACAGTACTGGTGAAAGACTTATGATGAACCATTTCTTACATCTCCTCTGCCCCCTTCCAAGTCATTCCGATTTAATGCCTCCGTCTAGGTGTATAAGGGCATGGTTAATACTTAATAGTATAGCCAATTGTTGACTATAAGAAAGTGTCATATCATCTGTAGCAAACATGTATAACAATCGATGCTCAAAAACTAATTCTTCAAGATCATTTCTTGCAAAGCACAATAAGTGTTATTTCTTCACAAGTTTTGGATGCACGTTGAATAGTTGAACGCTTTTGTTTGCAAAAGATACTTTTTTATCTATTTCAACCGGATGTTTGTGAGCTCTAGAGATGAAATAATATTCGAAGAACAGTTTTGCTATGTCTCAGTCGACTGAGACTTCGTTATGTCTCAGTCGATGACATAGTCCTTTGATTTTGCATGGAGATTAGTACACAAAAATTATTTTCAGTTATTTATTTTTCTTCTTATACTATATCATTTGACTGAGACTTGGATTGAGACCTAGCCACACCCTTCGAAGAAACCTATCGATACCCATTACACATGAGATGACCCAACATCCTTTGTCAAAATAAACAACTCCCCGATCAATGCATTTCACTGTTCCGTGCAACGCACGGGCACCTTACTATAGATTAGTACGACCAAAAATTGAACTAACATTATATATAGTACGATAAATGCTGATGCATGTCACCTAAAATTATATCATTGAAAACTATGTTCAAATACTAATCCAACGATATAGTTTTTGTTGACATGCACTAACATTTTGTCAGTTAAATCTTCAGTCAAATTCAATGGGGGACTAATTAACCACGACCGATGTAGTACTAGTGTAGAGGGCGGCGTTGCACGTGAGTCTCGCGGCAGTAAAGCCGTCATATCACAAAACCCAACCACTAATAAGTGGCCTGGTAAAATAAATGGACAAGCAACCATCACATCCCTCCGTCTTGACTGTTCTAGAACACAGGTGAGGTAGCAGCAGTGTACTGTTCATGCGAATCCTACTGATATTGGCCGTTGGATTTAGAAGATCAATGGTTGTGATTGATGTTCTTAGTCCTACTTAAAATTGGTACACTATATAGTAGTATAGATATAGAAACCCGCGTGGAATGCGAGAAACCAACTCCGGCCACACACGTCCGTTCAGGAGCAGGACGCCGGCCAAGCTCCTCCTTCCACCATTTTGTCCACTCTTTCGGCGGCATCCGACGAGCAGGAAGAGCAGTTCTCTGGCATAAAAGCCGTCTGGGTGGCCCATCGAGCCTGGCAGCTCGCTTCTCCACCTACCTAGCCTAGCCCGTGGGAGGTAGTTGCCGCACTAAGCCAGCGTGTGGTTCCGCAGCTGGCCTCTGCAATACAGCTCGAGGAAGAGTGCCGACTTGCTCCACGCCGGCTTGTCGGGGAGCACGGCGGCACGGGCATCATCGCTGCCCTCAACGCCGCCGCGTCGTACAACGCCTGCAGTGTCTGCGACTGCGCCATCCGTCGTCGACGCGCGCGTAGCCGCGACATGCAGGAAAAGAAAGAAGCCACCGCGGATGTTGACGAGGTGATGCGGCTACGCGGATGTGGATGAGGTGACGGGCAGCACGTCTCCGCCCGCCGCCATCATCGAGGAAAAGTAGAACACGGGAGGCCGCCGCCGATTGTATCCCATGAAGGCCACCGCCGAGGCGACGTCGACGAATACAGTCGGTGTCTTGCTCGATTCTTCTTCTGCCGGATGCTGGAGGGGGACAAAGAGATCGGGCGGCGACCATTTAGATTAGGTATTTTAATTCTACCAGGCTGGTTGTAATGGGAGTATTATAGGTAGTATCATGCATGCCAACTACTCCCTCCGTTCCTAAATATAGGAGTATTATAAGAGCATGGTTAATAGTATAACCAGCTGATGGCTACATGACACTGCCACGTCATCTATAGCCAACCTTGTAGCCTTCAAGTATAATACTCCCTCCATCTAGGTGTCATCTTACGAAAACCAAATAATCCCAAAATACTTAGGCGCGGTGCATTAACTTGTACCTTGTTTCTTGTTTCTTGATATATAAACCAAAGAGATGTGGGTGTCCATGCTTTTAATGACTTGAGACTAGCAAACATGACATGCAGTGGTTAGTTCATTGCATGCAATGCTATTAATTAGAAAATAAACATTAAGTTCTCTTGTCTCTTTCGAAAGTTGAACAATGATGATGGTACTACATTCGATAGTGTACTACTAGTAAGCAAAGCTTCTCCTCATTTGTGAGTAGACCGGACACATCAAAAGTAGTGCATTAGTCTCCAAAAAGGGTTGACCATGTCCATGGCCACCATCCCGTGCTCCGTCATTCAGTGTGTGCTTCTCGTCGTTCTGCGAGTTGACGGGACACATCAAATTTAATACGTATTCAGTACTCTCTCCAAAAAGGGCCGACCATGTCCATCAGTCCATGGCTACCATCCCGTGCTTCGTCATTGAGTACGTGCAGTATTCATGTGCCATCGAGGAGGAAAAATATTACGTAGTACTAGGTGCCATCGTAGTGCACGACTCACTTACGCACTGCTTATCTCCATTTTCTTGCATGACACATGCACCTTGATGCTAGATGTCCCGCGTGTTGGCAAAAGGATGAACAAAGCTCATGTCAAAAAAGAGAGTGGAAGAACATAGATTTACGACGACCGAGAAGGAGCAAGGAACCTCGTGGTGGAGCGTATGCACTCATAGTATTTTATATTATTTAGCGATATAAAATCAACCAATCATCTCCACAGTAGACCGGAAGAGTACGAAACACGGCAGCACAGTGTAGTTACATCATACTGTACGTGGCCAACCCACGCTATCACCATATCTCTTGGCCTCCGTGCGACACCTAGCTCTAGTAATCCACCAGCCCGTATCGCTTCTCGCTCCTCATCTCTCTCAAAGTGCGGCGGGCTGGCGTTTTTGCTGTCTATTGAGGTCGGTTAACTCATCACATGTTAGCGACATGCCAAGAGCATTCTAAAAAAAATACTGTACTCTATTGTTATGCCAAGAAGAGGAAGCGCTTTGACCGACGGACCAAACGAGACAGGCGTGCCGTGCCGTGAGTGGGTCCAGTTTCTCGTTTTGAACTTGTTTGGTGTAGTAGTAACACTTGGTTTTGACTATTGGTAAGATTTTTATATACTCCCTCCGTCTAGTGAATAAGTCATCTTAGATTGTGCATCGTGACCAAGGAAGAGGGAAAAACGAGAGAAATTAATATTTATTTGCTAATTAATAGCATTGCATGCAATGAACTAACCATTGCATGTCGTGTTTGGTAGTCTAAGTCATTGAAAGCATGCACGCCCCACATCTCTTATTGGTGGATATGTCAAGAAACAAGAAATGAGGTGGGAGTTAATGCACCGCGCCTAAGTATTTTGGGATTATTTGGTTTTCGTAAGGTGACTTACACACCTAGACGGAGGGAGTAGGGCCTAATGTATTCTTCGAGGATGCCTTTGACTATTGATAAGATTTTATATAATTTGAAAATTATATCATTCGAAGATCCTTTCATGTTCCGTTTTCAAAAAGAAAAAAGATCCTTTCACGTACGAATTTGAGTGTATGCTTTGAGCAACTTGCATGTCCTATGCTGCTCCTGTTTGGATACTGTAACTTAGCTAGAGGTTAGACTAACTCATGACTAACCCTGAACTAACTGTAGCCAAAGAGGTGTTTCGGTGACAGGGTTAGATTGACAATAAATGCACTTGATGGAGAGAGAAAAGTGGTTTCTCAGTGGGCCCAAGGAGGTACTTACTGTGGGAAAGGTGAAGTGATGGTTGCTTCGCCCAAGCAACTTATTACTCTGGGAATATGGGAGTACCAGCGGATTCAAGGAACAGAGAAATGATGGTTGCTTCGTCCGAGCAACTTACTGTGGCGAAGGTGGGGCTCTGTGATTTGACTGCTCACTAGTCATTACTAATGCGGCGCAACGACCAGGGTGAATCTTTCCCTGCAGTTGTGCACTCAATATTTCTGCACGGCAGGTGGAGCCGGATGAAGGATGCCCCACATGTCGGTGAAACGAAGTTGAATTATTTCTGGCATTGCTATCAATCCTTCAGGATTTGTTTATATGTACACATAATTTTAATGAAATTGTACTGTGATGATATGAAGGTTTCAACTTTGGTTCCCGCAGGAAAAAAAGGTTTCAACTTAGGATTCATGTGTCCTCTTGCCTCAAGATTATCTCGTTACAACATTCCATCAAATACAAATGAAACTACCATGGCTGCTAATGCATCTCAGTGGTTCGCAGATCAGCGCTAATATTCACATCACAACTGAAGACAAAGTTGTGAGAAGGTGTACAAATAAAGAAAAATATATAATTGATCGATGTTGTTCGTAGGCATGGGTCCATTTCCTAGGCACAGTGTTCATTGCTTGGCAGCTAGTTTCACCCAGCGCTCTAGCCAAAAAGGGGGTGTACGAAGGACACCACAATCCGATCATTTTGTGCAGCTCCACTAAAATCAAGCTGACCATCCCTGTTTGCAAAGATATCCGGTCAGTGTGATTACAATAATAGTGGAACTAGATGATGAAACATAACACACACAAATAGAAGCCGATCACCTCTGCGATCTCTCTTTAGGACTAACTACTTGTTGGAGAAGATTAGGCAGGAGTTGGATGAGGAGGATAGCAAAACCAATCTCCCTTTTTGCAGTCCCACAGAAATGTAAAAACGTTGCCCGTGTGACATTTTGGCGGAACTACACAAAACACTCTTAAGAAAAAAAGTGATTTGTGCAGTTCACCAAAAGGTCGCAATAGCAACGAGGTGAAATGGCTAGCCCTGTTTGCAAAAGAGAGGTAGAAAGGAAACAATTACTGGCGAATAACACGAGTTGAAGACACATACGCCGACAAAAAAGAAGCATATTCCATGTAATAAGGGAAAGATAGCAGCATGGTGGTTTATCAAAAATGGTTTGAGGACAAGATTGCAAGATGGAAAGTACGCCGGCCGAGATACGTTTTAAGCAAACAATTAAAGAAGATCCACATGCAGCAACGTGGGAAGATGGGCAGTGGAGCAAGGCCGTAGGAAGCTGTACCTGAGGGTTGTCGGGATGTTACTAGGAGGGCACCGGCGGCCGGGATCTGCCCATACTGCGGCAGCGAGCAAGTGGCGAAGGCCCTACCGCGCCGGAGCTTGGTCAGAGAGAACGGCGGGTACCGCAGATCGGGACGTGCTGCCTCAACGTCGTCGAACGAAGAAACGATGCACATTCTCCCTTTTCGTCGGCGAACGGGATGCGGCCGGATCACTGACCAACGGTGAGAGAGAGAGGCCACCGCCGCCTTGTGTGAGATGGTGTGACGAGAGACAAACCCCGGCAGGCAGGCTCCGTTGTATATAGTGGAGTGAATTTTTCCATTTTCCCCACGGCAATCGTTTTATATTCTGTACTACGCGCCATTGAGGAGGAATAAATAACTTTATTTAATACAAACGCGTCAAGTCGAACTTTGTTCCGTCTAGGCGTGGTACCCGACCCTCCTTCGAGTAAACAACCGCTACACGCGTCAAATTATCACGTGGGCCGCCTTTTCGTACAGAAACGAAGTCCACCGTGTACCCGCGCGGGTGTGGCCGGGAATGAGACGTGAGTACATGCGTCCTGCGTGCACCTCTTCTTTAGGTGCAGGTACGTACGTGGGTGGGTGTGAGAGAGATGGTTTGTGCGAAACCGAGGCAATGTGTCGATGATATCTCAAACAAAAAACGTAACATATGCAATGTGTGTGAAACAGAGTCATGGATATATCATATATAGAGGGAGCGATCCACGAGAAGAGAGTGGAGGGATCATCGGCGTGAGATATCGATAGAATCAAAAACAGGGATGAAGTGTGTGGCTGCGCGATCGATAAAGAGTGCCATTGAATTTGTGTTTGCCCACGTCAAAGATACAGGGCGGCTGGCCTACTGGAATTTGATAGGGCAGAGGTGCAATTTTTCTCTGTGGCATGGATACCTACCTACAACGTTCGACTATCGGTGGGGGGGGCAGATACCTAACTATAGAGAGGTAGATCGACTAGTATATGTGTGGAGAAGGAGAGAGACCTGGCTATGTATAGAGGGAGATCGATCGGCATCCATGGATATGTGTAGCAGAAGAATAAGGTTGGGAGAAAGTCAAAGGTAGAGTGTCGGAGGGTTGGTGGTGGAGTGGCGTCTCACAAATGGTGGGAGAGGCCTGCTAGACAAACGGAGGGTACGAGTGCAATATCAATAAGAGAGGGCGGGGATGTCTGTCTGTCTATGCACGTCCGTGTGCGAGACGGGTCGGGAGGTATGCAAGGATTATGAGGGGAGACGATATGGTTGTGGTAAGAATACGTAACTACATAGGAAGATCAACTATCGTGTGTCCGAGAAAGGGAGAGACATAACTAGTGAGGTAAGTCTATCGGTGTGTGGGGAAAAGAATTATAGTCGACCTAGCTATATGTAGGGAGATCAGTACGTATACATGCATGCATGTGTTAGAAGCAAATAAGGTCCGGAGAGACAGACAGGGGGAGAGGGGTGTGGCTAGGAGGTGGTGCGAGAGGCCTACTATGTCGAGAGGGGAGGAGTGTGCAACTATGAGATCGATGAAAAGAGGGGCGGGAGTGTGCACCTGCGTGGAACCGTATTGGACATAGGGGGCATGGACGGTGAGAAGAGAAGAGGGGAAGTATGTGTTTGTGGTAGGCACACTTGGCTAGAGAGGTATATCGACCGGTGTGTGCCAGAAAGAAGGAGTCGGGGGGCCTACACACACTGCGGGTGAACGACCTAAAGAGAAATAACGAACGTGCGCGATGGAGGGGACGCTGAGGGAGGGTGAGAGGGGGCGGGCG
Source organism: Triticum aestivum (assembly GCF_018294505.1). Lineage (NCBI taxonomy): Eukaryota > Viridiplantae > Streptophyta > Magnoliopsida > Poales > Poaceae > Triticum > Triticum aestivum. The sequence continues at coordinate 26,389,884 of NC_057799.1, forward strand.
TGTGCATGCACGATAGAAAATTAGCGCTAGCTAGCTACAAAGAGAAGAGGATCGTGAAGGTGTTAAAGACGAACATAGATCATAATTCATTATAAAAAGTGGATACGGATACTTGAAGAAGATATCATAATGTAGAACATTGATTATAATTTGGGCTAATGTGTGGCTTTTGCAGCTCAGGGCTAAATACTTGTCATAATGTAGGGGCGGGGCACTATACTTTGTGTGATAAACACGGTGTACGTTAGATTATGAATATCAAGTTAGTACATCAAATGTATTATTATTTGGAAACAACATCAAGTGTTCAAAAGATTGAATTCGAGTTCATATAGTACACATAGTTCATATCTATCTCTATAGTAATCATGTGGTGTGTTGTTAAGGCAATACACGAATGATGGTTGAAGTTGGCAACAATCATGATTGTAGATTCTTATTGAAATAGAGAAATGAATTCAAATTCAGTTTGAATTGCAGCGGTAGTATAGACATTTGGAATGCACTAAAATGGTGGCATGAGTAGGTTACATGCATTATACAGCCAGCGAAAAAAATTAATTGGACATAACATGGATCCATACTCCCTCCTTCCATCTATAGTGGGCCTAATGCGTTTTTTAAGACCGCCTTTGACTATTGACAAGATTAATAGTACATGACATGCACAATGTGAAAATTATATCATTGAAAGCTCCTTTCACACACCAATTTAACGGTGTGCTTTGTGGAAGTTGCATGTCATATATTATTGCTCTAATATTTGGTTGGTCAAATTTAGCCTCGAAAAATGCATTAGGCCCTATATAGATGGAAGGAGGGAGTAGCTTTGAATAACATTTGTATAGTAAAACGGGACAAGACTCTCTCTTTGTGTGGTGTGAATAGTTTTTATTTTTTCGTTTTTTTCGTTGAGGGAACTGCGAATTGATTTGGTACGTACAAGTACAATATTACACGTTAGGCTTGTCCCTAAAATTCAACCCGCGCCTTGTTATATCCCGAAAATTCAGATATCGTGCTTCCAAAACTGGCGCCTCACAACCCACGCCTTGCTATCCTGAAATTACAACGCGTGCGAAAACTCCCTCCAGCTGCCAAATCCCGTCACGCGAAATCCCCCTTCTAACCCTGAGCCGAAAGGGCCGCTAGTTCAAATCGGTGGGGGTACTTTTGTAACACACCCTACATTTTGGACAAGCGCGTCCCTAAGTCATGGTTCCCCCTCCCATCGCCTCCTTTTCGCCATTCGAAATCTGGCCGGCATAACCTCTCCGCTCCAGCCGCGAAACCCCACCCTCCTCCGTCCGCCACCTCACCGCTGCCCAGCCGGAGCCTCTTCCCCGACGACGTCGTCCACCGCAACAGCTCGACGTCCCTCATCCGCCTCCCCGAATGAGGATCCGTCGTCCATCCCATCGTCCCGCCGGTTCAGTCGCCCCGTCCTCCACCTCCAAGGAGCTGCTCCGATGATCGCCTCGTCTATCGCAGCTGCTCCATCCCCACAGCGCCGCCTTAACCTGCTCCACCGGAACCGCAACATCCTCACCGACTCCTCGGACAAAGCCGAGGCCTACTCAGTGCCACCAAAGAGGTTGTACACTCATCGCATCGCACCTTCTCCTTAACTCGACCTCCCGGCGCCGACGGTGCTCCATCCCGCACCCCCATGGAGCGACTACCTTGAAGCCGGCGCCGCAGGCGACATCTCCATGGCGGCTCTTCCCAGTGCGAGGCCCCTTCGGCGACGGCGTCCATACCAGCCAGATCAACTGCTGCTGCTCCGGCTGTCGCTTGGTCGCTCGCGCTGCTGCTGCTCCGGCTCTCGCTCGCTCACTCACGCTGCTGCTGCTGCCCGGGCTCTCGCTCGCTCGCACTGCTGCTGCTACTCCCCCCCTCGCTCGTGCTGCTGCTCTGCTCTCATTTAGCTACACTTCAGTCGACTGAATTGACTTTTCGGTCAGCCGATTTTCAGGGGGGGCTAGAGGGCTGGCCGGGGCGGCGGCAGACCGACGGTGGGGAGTTGTTTCAGGGCAGCGAGGCGGCGGCTGACTGATACGTCTCCAACGTATCTATAATTTATGAAGTATTCATGCTATTATATTATCTGTTTTGGATGTTTATGGGCTTTACTAAACACTTTTATATTATTTTTGGGACTAACCTATTAACCGGAGGCCCAGCCCAAATTGCTGTTTTCTTGCCTATTTCAGTGTTTCGAAGAAAAGGAATATCAAACGGAGTCCAAACGGAATGAAACCTTAGGGAGAGTTATTTTTGGAACGGAAGCAATCCAGGAGACTTGGAGTATATGTCAGGGAAGCAACAAGGAAGCCACGAGGTAGGGAGGCGCGCCCTACCCCCTGGGCGTGCCCCCACCCTCATGGGCCCCTCATGGCTCCCCTGACCGACTTCTTTCGCCTATATATGTCCATATACCCTAAAAACATCGAGGAGCACAATAGATCGGGAGTTCCGCCGCCGCAAACCTCCAGAGCCACCGCAAACCAATCGAGACCCATTCCGGCACCCTGCCGGAGGGGGGATCCCTCTCCGGTGGCCATCTTCATCATCCCGACGCTCTCCATGACGAGGAGGGAGTAGTTCACCCTCGGGGCTGAGGGTATGTACCAGTAGCTATGTGTTTGATCTCTCTCTCTCTCTCTCTCTCTCTCTCTCTCTCTCTCGTGTTCTTTATTTGGCACGATCTTGATGTATCACGAGCTTTGCTATTATAGTTGGATCTTATGATGTTTCTCCCCTCTACTCTCGTGTAATGGATTGAGTTTTCCCTTTGAAGTTATCTTATCGGATTGAGTCTTTAAGGATTTGAGAACACTTGATGTATGTCTTGCCGTGCTTATCTATGGTGACAATGGGATATTCACGTGGTCTACTTGATGTATGTTTTGGTGATCAACTTGCGGGTTCAATGAACTTATGCATAGGGGTTGGCACACGTTTTCGTCTTGACTCTCCGGTAGAAACTTTTGGGCACTCTTTGAAGTACTTTGTGTTGGTTTGAATAGATGAATCTGAGATTGTGTGATGCATATCGTATAATCATACCCATGGATACTTGAGGTGACATTGGAGTATCTAGGTGACATTAGAGTTTTGGTTGATTTGTGTCTTAAGGTGTTATTCTAGTACGAACTCTATGATAGATCGAACGGAAAGAATAGCGTCGTGTTATTTTACTACGGACTCTTGAATAGATCGATCAGAAAGAATAACTTTGAGGTGGTTTCGTACCCTACCATAATCTCTTCATTTGTTCTCCGCTATTAGTGACTTTGGAGTGACTCTTTGTTGCATGTTGAGGGATAGTTGTATGATCCAATTATGTTATTATTGTTGAGAGAACTTGCACTAGTGAAAGTATGAACCCTAGGCCTTGTTTCCTAGCATTGCAATACCATTTTCTCTCACTTTTACCACTTGTTACCTTGCTGTTTTTATAATTTCAGGTTACAAAAACCTATATCTACCATCCATATTGCACTTGTATCACCATCTCTTCGCCGAACTAGTGCACCTATACAATTTACCATTGTATTGGGTGTGTTGGGGACACAAGAGACTCTTTGTTATTTGGTTGCAGGGTTGTTTGAGAGAGACCGTCTTCATCCTACGCCTCCCACGGATTGATAAACCTTAGGTCATCCACTTGAGGGAAATTTGCTACTGTCCTACAAACCTCTGCACTTGGAGGCCCAACAACGTCTACAAGAAGAAGTTTGTGTAGTAGACATCACTGACCGGCGGTGGGGAGTTGTTTCGGAGCGACGAGGCGGCGGTGGGGAGTTGTTTCGGGGCGGCGAGGCGGCGCGGGGTTCGGCCGGTGGTGGCTAGCGGCTCAGGGGGGTGCAGGTTGAAGATGAACTACATGCCCTCCCTAAACTATTCCATGTGAAGTGCCTCTCTGCTACCATTGCGTTCAGTTTCGACAGTAACATTCAGATTCCACAGTAAATTTCAGTTTCGACAGTTAAGTTCAGAGTCAACAGTTCTTACCTCATCTGTTGTAGTCAGGTGGTTTTTGGTGAGCTAAATTTTACATCTATCACTTTTTGGTAATGCATTTTACATCATCTATTGGAGATGCTATTAGAATCCCACTTGAGATTAATGATGTCTGTCTTGTGCTGCTTCAGCCTTGACGTCTTACGGCTCATCGGAGCTGCTCCAACGACGGAACGATCCATCACAACAGAGCAGTGCCCTGGACGCCGTCTACAGATTCCTCAGATCTTCCTCCACACCTCCGACAGCCACCTCTGCCTCAACTTCTTCAGTGACCAACCCAATGATGCTAAGGTCGACACGGCTACGGCAAAGAGGTTGTACACTTGTCGCATCACTTATTACTCTACATTCATGTCGATCCATTAGGGCTATTGTGGTTCAACGGAAAAACATAGCAATAGGAAATTTTCCTATGGCACTCTACTATTCAATTATTCATGCATTTTGTTGAAAGGAATGGAGCAAAACATCCACCTGGACCTACTTTTCAAAATCCTATGCATGAAAACAAGACCAAGTGCATTAGTGGCAGAATAACATTCTAACTGTACACGCTTTCATATGGTTTCACTTTATTTTGGCCATGTTTCTTTACATTCCTCTGCTCCTCCTTTTCCTGTGAACCAAACACCCAAGTGTGACACCCAAAATTTTTATTTTGGCTTTATCAAAATCTTTTATTTGATTTGAGGAGGGTATTTAAATTTTCTTCTAAAGAACTCTCCCTCTCAAAAATTTCCTTTTTTTATGACAAATTTTTTGTTGGTTTCATCCTAGACTTGATTGTTGGTCTTGGAGGTTTTCATCTCAGGTTGGCTCAAATGTTTTTCATTTGGAAAAATATATTTAAAAATCTTTTAAATAGCCCTATGGCATTTGGAGTGATCTTTTCCCCTTTCAAAAATCCCCCTTGCCATGACCTAAGAGGAAATCCCCTCCCAAAAGCCTTTCCCCATCTTTGGATCAAGATATACTTCAAATCCAGCAGTTTGAACATCCCCATAAATTTTTCTCCCATTTAATTCTTATCAAAAATAATTTCTGCCCTCTACTTTGGCTCTTGGAGATTTACAAAGGAGCTACCCTTTCTACTTTGAGTTTTGCCTCCAAACCAATTTCCCTAGCTAGTCCTTAGAGCCCTCAACCAAGATCCATGAAGATCCACTGGTCTCCAGTTCAAATATTTCAAATTGTGCTTGCTGCAAGTTTGGACCATATTTGCTAAATTTGATGAAATTCAATTGTTTTCTCCTCCTAAAAATCTGAGAAAATTCAGGCAGCCTCTGGATACATTGAGAGGTCACCTCACCAAGTCCTAGCAGCGGTCATCCATGCACTCAAGGAGTGGAGGCACTTTCTGTTGGGAAATCGTTGTGAAATATATACGGACCATAAGAGCCTTAAATATATTTTCACACAACCAGAGCTAAATTTACGCCAACGACGCTGGTTGGAATTGGTCAAGGACTATGGTGTCGGCATTCACTACCATCCAGGGAAAGCAAATGTAGTGGCAGATGCTCTTAGTCGGAACCCCAGCCCGGGCAACGACAGTCCACAGAACTTGAGGCCTGAGTTTCAGCAGGAGTTCGCTAGACTCAACATGGTGTTAGTCTCTGAAGGCAATGTATCAAATCTGGAGATACAACCCACCCTAATGGAACAAATTAAGAAGGCTCAGCATGGACATCCCAGCATCGAAGGTATAAAAAGGAAGATGAGCCTTGGCAAGGCTTCAGAGTTCGTCACAGACAATGAAGGAATATTATGGCACGGGGACAGACTTTGCGTACCAAACATTGAGGAACTCAAGCAACAAATCCTAACCGAAAGCCACACCGCTCCATACTCGATCCACCCTGGAGGAACCAAAATGTACAAAGACATTCAGGAAAGATTTTGGTGGCACGGTATGCAAAGGGATATAGCCGCATTTATTGCTTGTTGCGATTCATGTCAGCGCATTAAAGCCGAGCATCAAAAGCCAGCAGGCCTACTCCGGCCAAACAGGATACCTGAGTGGAAATGGGATGAAATTGGAATGGACTTCATCATCGGACTACCTCGATCGCAACGCGGAAATGATGCCATATGGGTCATCACAGATAGGCTAACCAAGGTAGCACATTTCATTCCCGTGAAGACGACCTACTCCACTCAAAGGCTTGCTAAGCTTTACCTCTCCCGTATAGTTTGTTTGCATGGAGTCCCAAAGACTATAATATCCGACCGAGGCAATCAATTTGTCTCTAAATTCTGGGATCACTTACAACAAGCTCTGGGCACGCAACTAGCATTCAGTACAGCGTACCACCCTCAGACTGATGGACAAACAGAACGCGTAAACCAAATCCTAGAGGACATGCTGAGAGCCTGTGTGCTCACCTATGGATCTAGTTGGGAAGAAATTTTGCCATATGCCGAGTTTGCTTACAACAACAGTTACCAGGCCAACCTACAAATGGCACCTTTTGAATCATTGTACGGACGGAGGTGTCGTACCCCACTAAATTGGTCAGAAACAGGTGACAGTCGTATCTTCGGCCCAGACATGCTCAAGGAAGCCGAGGAGAATGTTAAACAGATCAAGGACAGACTCAAGACAGCTCAAAGCCGACAAAAGAGCTATTACGATCAAAAACATCGTGAGGTCAGCTTTGAACCCGGTGATTACGTATACCTCCGAGTGTCTCCTATGAGGGGCCTGCAACGGTTCAAAATTAAGGGGAAGCTAGCCTCGAGATTTATTGGACCCTTCTGTATAGTTGCACGAAGAGGCACAGTAGCCTACCAGATAGACCTACCCAAAAAGCTGTCAGACGTCCACGACGTGTTCCACGTCTCACAATTGAGGAAATGTGTGAGCAACCCGGAGAAGCATGTATCCCATGAGAGCATTGATGTGCAACCAGACCTCACCTACAGAGAGCGGCCAGTGAAGATATTGGAAGAGTCTGAAAGGAGGACCCGTCAGAAAACGATAAAAAATTTCAAGGTTCAGTGGAGCAATCACACCGAGGATGAAGCTACATGGGAAAGAGAAGATTTTCTTCGGGCAGAATACCCACATCTATTTGAGGATCAGCTGAAATCTCGGGGACGAGATTTTTCCTAAGGGGGTAGGTGTTGTGACACCCAAAATTTTTATTTTGGCTTTATCAAAATCTTTTATTTGATTTGAGGAGGGTATTTAAATTTTCTTCTAAAGAACTCTCCCTCTCAAAAATTTCCTTTTTTTATGACAAATGTTTTGTTGGTTTCATCCTAGACTTGATTGTTGGTCTTGGAGGTTTTCATCTCAGGTTGGCTCAAATGTTTTTCATTTGGAAAAATATATTTAAAAATCTTTTAAATAGCCCTATGGCATTTGGAGTGATCTTTTCCCCTTTCAAAAATCCCCCTTGCCATGACCTAAGAGGAAATCCCCTCCCAAAAGCCTTTCCCCATCTTTGGATCAAGATATACTTCAAATCCAGCAGTTTGAACCTCCCCATAAATTTTTCTCCCATTTAATTCTTATCAAAAATAATTTCTGCCCTCTACTTTGGCTCTTGGAGATTTACAAAGGAGCTACCCTTTCTACTTTGAGTTTTGCCTCCAAACCAATTTCCCTAGCTAGTCCTTAGAGCCCTCAACCAAGATCCATGAAGATCCACTGGTCTCCAGTTCAAATATTTCAAATTGTGCTTGCTGCAAGTTTGGACCATATTTGCCAAGTTTGATGAAATTCAATTGTTTTCTCCTCCTAAAAATCTAAGAAAATTCAGGCAGCCTCTGGATACATTGAGAGGTCACCTCACCAAGTCCCAGCTCCAGAAAAAAAAATTCTTCATGCCAAATCATTTCGTCGAACACCTGCAGAGCACTGTCACTGTCAAGTTCAGATATTCAGTAAACAGTTTCAGTAAACCACTGTCGTTTTCTTCAGAGCTCGTTCTCGATCTCGCCAGTACCACGGTGGCGCCTTGCTCCCTGTTCCCTCCTTCTTATCCCTGCGCCGCACGATCGCCTGGAAGTTTGCGGGCGTCGGCGACGAGCAGGAGGAGGTGCGCCACCCCATGAGCGACGGCAGCAGCGGCTTTGCGGCTGCCAGAGAGAGGCGCAGCGTTGGACGGCGCCGTCCAGCGCCGCCCAAGCCACCGGAGGCCGCCGCGTGGCCACCCACTCACCCGTGCACGCTGCAGTCAGTCGTCGTGAACTGGTAGGCGCGGAGCGCGCTCTCTGCCGCCGCCGTGCCCGTACGGCCGCCCCGTCGAGGATCGGCGCATTACGCCAAGCCCGACCGAGGTTTAGCGGGGGAACGGCACCAGTGATCCTCCCTGATGGTGCCTAGCCGCTTAAACCCCCTGCCCAACCTCTGCCTCGCCGTAATCGCTCGCTGGAGCTACCCCGTTCGCGGCCACCCCCTCGGATCGCCTATAAAAGGAGGTCCCGAGCTTGAACTCGAACCCACACCACCTCTACGCACCACCCATACCACGCCAAGCCACTGGGCAGCCCCCAAGGGAGCCTTCTTCCCCAACTCCGGCCGCCTCGACCCGCCATGGGACCCAGCTCGATTCACCCCCGTGCGTGCACCCCTACCCCTCAGCTCTTGCCAGTAGCCTCCTAGTACATCCACTCTTCTGACCCGCGCTTCAATTTGGAGTTTGCAGCACCCACCGGAGTACTCCACCATCGCCCGAACCACCGTCCGCCGGAGAAAGTGTCGCCGTCGACGTGGTGCTCTCCGACGACCAAGTCCACCACCCACCGACGCGGAAGAACACCCTGAACCTCTTGGTACCCTCCGATCTCCCTGCCTCGCCGTGGTTCAACGCCGGCGACCACCATAGGCTTCGGGCGCCGGTGAGCTCCTTTGGAGTTTTTAAACCTGACGGGTGGGACCCCCCCGTCAGCCTCTCTTCTTTCACCCCCTCGAACCGTTTTCTGATGGCGCCTTCGGGCAAATGCGCTTTCCCTTTGGGCTGGCGCATTTCTTTCCGAACCGTTTTCTGGTTTTTCAAACAAGTCCCTGGTTCTTTTCTGTTTCATCACAAATCAGTCCCTGGACATAAAACCCTTATAACTTTTTAATAAAAGATGATTTTTGATTGATTCTTTTTCTGACAGTCTTGTATTTTTGTCTAGTTTTTTATAGTATTTATTTGGAAAAAATTTGGAACAATTTTTATTCACGCAACGATTTTCACGTTAGTATACGGTTTCGTTATGCCGTAGGTTCCGGAGGAGGTGACGGAGCCGCGAACTTCGCCGAGCTAGACCCCGACTTCTCCGAACGAGGCAAGCATGTTTGAACCTTTGATATGATAGGTGTTTTGCATGTTTGCTTGAATGGTTTGTGCATGGCATGTGAGCATCGGTGAGTATTGCGTTGCATGCAAGGCAACTAGCCCTGTGTCCCGAAGTTACTGTGATCTCTGATGAGAGATGGCCTAGTCATGTGGTGACATGAAAGGCAGTAAGGTGGTATTGTTGTAGCGTGCCAGCCTTACGTCATCCGATAAACTCCGACGTTAACGTGGACCGAGTCACGTTATCGTTCTTCCACTTTCGTGCTGCCACATGTTTTCTGCAAAGAATACGGTTTAGTAAGTTGTTAACCTCTTTCCTTGTACACACCAAATAGAGGGGCCGGGATGAGGGTTCCATGGCCCTGGATTAAAGCCAGTCATCCGGTCAGGGGGCATGGGTGTTTCCGGTTGGGACCGAGAGGGGGGCACCCCTTAGAGCGCGCGTATATAAATTTGATCCCATGCTACGCGAGGTTGTAGCCTCCCCGTCTCAAAGTTTTTCTTGAACGTTGCCGAGGGTGATTCCTGGCATCGGAATGTTGAATGGGTGTGTACTGGTTAGATGTGTTTCTCCTAAAACACCGTAAACGGAACTAGTCCCTTGTGACTACTGAAATCCGTTGGCTGTGGTTAAGAGTACAAACTCTGCAGAGTCAAATCCTTCCGAGTCATCG